>NC_052096.1:2080000-2413750 GCF_015852505.1 Tachyglossus aculeatus | reverse complement strand
TGGTATTTGCTGAGTGCTTACTGTGTGCAGAGCACTGAACTGAGCAGTTGGAAAAGTCTAGCATCATAGAGTTTGTAAACACATTCCCTGCCCTCAATCAATCAGTGGTATTTATTGAGCGCTTACTGTGTGCTGAGAACTGTACTATAAATCAATCACTGATATTTATCGAGCACTTATGTGTGCAGTGCACTGGACTAGGGCTTGGGAGAGTACAATCCAACAGGTTTGGAAGATGCTTTTAGACTGTGAGCCCACTGTTGGGTAGGGACTGTCTCTATATGTTGCCAACTTGTACTTCCCAAGCGCTTAGTACAGTGCTCTGCACACAGTAAGCGCTCAATAAATGCGATTGATGATTCTTTCCCTGCCACCAACGAGCTTAAGCAGGCAATCAATAAGTGGTATTTATTGAACTCTTACTGTGTGCAGAGCACTTACTGAGAGCTCAGAGCTCCTGAAACCCTGAGAACCTCCAAAATAGCTCCTTTAGACCAGAATCTCATTGTGGGCAGGGAACATGTCTACCAACTCTGTTCTATTGTAGTCTCCTAATGTTTAATACAGTTCAGTGCATACAGTAAGCACTCAATAAATTGTCCAAGTTCCCTGCTCGCAATGAGCTTACGGTCTAGGGAAGGAACCATTTTGGAAGCTTGCAGGGTTTGGGGACACTTTGCAGGGGGAGGCCTTGAGAGTCGGGGTGCAAAAGATTCTGGGACATGGGGTAGAAGAGTGGTGGGAACCTGAAGGGGCAGGAGAGAAGACTACCAGGGATCATGTCCACTGACTCTGTTGTACTTTCCCAAGCGCTCAGAACAGTGCTCTGTACATAGTACGCGCTCAGTAGGTACCACTGGTTGACTCTTGGGAGGGAGGCTGAAGGGACAGAGTCGGGGGACCCCTAAAGAAGGGGTGGGTCGCATTCCTTTTCACTCATTAACCATGCTTCTCTCTCCCCCTTCCCAATTTTCCTCTCACAGACCACCATCATGGCAGTGGAGTTTGACGGAGGGGTCGTAATTGGTGCCGACTCGAGGACCACCACAGGGTGAGGGACCCTGGGGCACTGGATAACGGGGATCAAGGGTCCCGCCTCAGACTTTCTGGGGATTCCCACACTCTCCCCGGCTTCTCCCTCAAATCTGGCAATCAGACAGTAGTATTCCTTGAGCCTGTCCATGCAGAGCATTGTCAGTCAGTTGTATTTACTGAGTGCTTATTGTGTACTGAGTAGTAAGCGCTTGGGAGAGGATAATAACAATAAACAAACCCATTCCCTGCCCACAACGAGCTTACTGTCTCAGTAGGGGTAAAATAATAACAATAATAATTGTGTCTTTTGTTAAACACCATGGACCAAGCACTGTGTTAGGCGCTGAGATAGATACAAGATAACCAGTCAGGTGAGATACACACGGAGCTCACAGTCCATTCATTCATATGTATTTTTTGAGCACCCACCTTGTTCAGAGCACTGTGCTAAGCACTTGAGAGTACAGTATAAAAGTAAACAGACACATTTGCTGCCTACAGGCTTATAGTTTAGAGGGGGAGACAGACGTTGATTGAAGTAAATTAGTAAATTACAGATATGTACATAAGTGCTGCGAGGCTGGGAGTTGGGATGAATAAAGGGAGCAAGTCAGGGCGATGCAGAAGGGGGTGGGAGAAGAGGAAAGGAAGGCTTAGCCAGGGAAGGTCTCTTGGAGGAGATGGGCCTGCAGTAAGGCTTTGAAGGGGGGGAGAGTCATTGTCTGTCGGATATGAGGAGGGAGGGCGTGCCAGGCCAGAGTTAGGACCTGGGTGAGAGGTTGGCAGTGAGATAGACGAGATCGAGGTACAGTGAGAACATGAGCATTAGAGGAGCAAAGGGTGCAGGCTGGATTGTAGCAGGGTGAGGTCAGGGGCGGAGGGGCGGGCGGGAGGTGAGCGAGTACTTTAAAGCCAATGGTAAAGAGTTTGTTTGATGTGGATGTGGATGGGCAACCAGTGGAGTTTCTTGAGGAGTGGGAAAACATGGCCCGAACGTTTTTGTAGAAAAATGATCTGGGCAGCAGAGTTAAGTATGGACTGGAGTGGGGAGAGACAGGAGGGAGGGAGGTCAGCAAGGAGGGTGATAGAGTAATCAAGGCGGGATAGGGTAAGTGATAAGAATAACGTGGTAGCAGTTTGGAAGGAGAGGAAAAGGGCAGATTTTAGTGATGTGCAGGTGGAACCGACAGGATTTATTGATGGATTGAATATGTGGTTTGAATGAGAGCGAGGAGTCAAGGATAACGGAAGGGTTACGGGCTTGTAAGACAGGAAGGATGATGGTGCCATCTACAGTCTAAGTAGCGGGGAGAACAACTGTTGAATCCCCATTTGACAGATGAGGGAACTGAAGCACAGAGATGTGAAGTGCCTTGCCCAAGGGCACACAGCAGACTGGTGGTAACTCCCAGGCCCAGGCTCAACCCACTAGGCCATGCTACCTCTTCTAGAGATTTCTTCCCTCATCACGTAGTGATTCCTAGGGCTCACTCTTCACTCCTCCCAAGCTAGTTTTCCTGTTGGAATTCTCTCCTGCCTCCATGCCCTCGCTCTTCCCGTTCCCCTGGCCAGGATCCTCTTCCCCACCTCAAATCCACCACTTTCCCTGCTTTCAAAGCCCTCTGAAAATTCCCATCTCAGACTGAACTGGCCTTTTCTAACACGTACGTATTTATTTACTCCCTCGGAGCCTATGCGCCTAACAGATTGGAGTCTAGATTGTAAGAGCCTCGCTACACTGTCAGCTCTTTGCGGGCAGGGGTCGGGTCTACTTTATTGTCTTCTCAGCATGGAGTAGTGGATAGAGCACAGGCCTGGGAATCAGAAGGTCATGGATTCTAAATCCGGCTCCTCCACTTGTCTTCTTTGTGACCTTGGGCAAGTCACGTCTCTGAGCCTCAGTTACCTCATCTGTAAAACAGGGATCAAGAATGTGAACCCCACGTAGAACAAGGGAGTGTGTCCAACCGGATTTGCTTGTATCCATTCTGGTGCTTTGTACAGTGCCTGGCATATAGTAAGAGCTTAACAAATACCATAATTATTATTATCGTTATTATCGCAAGCACTTACTACAGTGCTCTGCCTGCAGGCAGCTCTTCATCGAGACCGTGGACTGATCTGTCCACCTGCCCCATCTGTTTTTGGGTCGCTTGGGCTGTAAACATTTTCATGTTTGTTTTCCCCAACATGAAAGTGTAAGACCCTTGTGGGCAGGGGACACCCTACTTGTTTGCGGTGTTGGGCATACTACAGTACCCCTGGAGGTGCCGACCTCTCACCCCTGTCCTGCATCTGGCCTGGAACGCCGTACCTCCTCGTATCCGACAGACAATGACTCTCCCCCGCTTCAAAGCCTTATTGAAGGGGCATCTCTTCCAAGAGGCCTTCCCAGACTAAGCCCTCCTTTCCTCCTCTTCCACACCCTTCTGCGCCGCCCTGACTTGCTCCCTTTATCCTCCCCACCCAGCCCCACAGCACTTCTGTCCCTATCTGTCATTTATTTGTACTCATGTCTGCCTCCCCAGCTAGACTGGAAGCTGGTTCCCGGCAGGGAATGTGTTTATTGTTCTGTTGGATTCTGCCAAGCACTTAGTCCAGTGCTCTGCACACAGCGCTCAATAAATATGATTGATTGACTGACCATCTGGGGTCCCGGGGCTGCCGTGAGGAGGGTGGAAGGGCTCCTCACTCCACCCCCTTGATGCACCACTGCCCTCCCCCCAGGTCGTATATCGCCAACCGGGTGACGGACAAGCTGACACCCATCCACGACCGGATCTACTGCTGCCGCTCGGGCTCCGCGGCCGACACACAGGCCGTGGCGGACGCGGTCACCTACCAGCTGGGATTCCACAGGTGCCGCGCATCCGGGTCCCTCGGTGGGGAGGGAGGGACGTGGTGGCCTGAGAGTCGGAGGTTTGAGGGAGTGGGGGGCCCTCGGACCCCTGGGGAGTGTGAGCCAAGTGTGATCGTTGTTCCCCCCCGGGCAGCATCGAACTGGACGAGCCCCCCCTTGTGCACACGGCCGCCAGCCTCTTCAAGGAGATGTGTTACCGCTACCGCGAGGACCTAATGGCCGGGATCATCGTAGCGGGGTGGGACTCCCGGAAGGGGGGACAGGTCAGCCTCCCCCGCCTCCCCATCCCCCCCAACCCCCAGGCTGGACCTCCCTCTCCCCTAACCCTTCTGCAGACGCCCCTCCCTTCCACGTGCTTCCACTCCTCCCCAGCCGCCCAACCCCAGACTTTTCCCCGTTTCCCGTGATCCTCTTTCCCATCCTGCCCTTGGGTCGCCCCGATCCCACTCCCTCAAAGGACTCAGATGTCCTGCCAGCCCCATCCACACCCCCTCTGCCCATTGTTCCATTTTGCCATTGCCCATTGTGCCCATTGATGGGAAGAGATGCCCGTCCCGGCTCTGCCACGTGTCTGTTGTGTGACCTTGGGCAAGTCACTTAACTTCTCTGAGCCTCAGTTACCTCATCTGTAAAATGGGGATTAAGACTGTGAGCCCCACGTGGGACAACTTAATCACCTTGTATCCCCCCCAGCGCTTAGAACAATGCTTTGCACAGAGTAAGCGCTTAACAAATGCCATCATCATCATCATTGTTGACTCCCCAGCGCAGTCGGGTGGGGGTGGGGGGGTCTTAACTGCACCCCCTGACCCATGCCCCCTGCCCCCCCAAGGTGTACTCCGTCCCCATGGGGGGGATGATGGTCCGGCAGCCGTTCTCCATTGGTGGCTCCGGCAGCTCCTACATCTACGGCTACGTGGACGCCTCCTACCAGCCGGGCATGAGCAAAGAGGAGTGTCTCCACTTCACTGCCAACGGTGAGGACCTCGCGTGGGCGGGCGGGCACCGGGGGAACCGGCTCCCGGCAGCCCGGGCCCCCGAAGCCTCACGCCCGCCCTCTCCTTCTGTGTCCCCGCAGCCTTGGCCCTGGCCATGGAGCGGGACGGCTCCAGTGGGGGTGTCATCCGCCTCGCCGCCATTTCCGAGTCAGGGGTGGAGAGCCAGGTCATCCTGGGCAACCAGCTGCCCCGCTTCTCTGCCGTCACCGCCCCCTGAGGGGACCCCCAGGACTCCGTCCCAGCCTCAATAAACTATTTGAAAACGCGTGTCCATCCGTGGTCCCACCTCCTCCCCCAGCGACTCCACCTCGAGCCCGGTCAGCTAAGGTTTCCGCCCTCCCGCCCCAAACCCACCCACCCCTGCCCTCAGACCTTAGAAAACCCAGGGTCTGGGAGGGGAGGGAAGCCACCAGTCGGCCTGGGCCCCTGTTCCACACTTGTGTCCCTGCAGCCGCCAGGCTGGGTTAAGGGGAGCAGCAGGGGTACAGTTTATCACACGGAAACACACACACAGTGGGCACCGAGAGTTTAATCATGGGGTCGGGGGGACCCAGATCCCCAGCGGCAGGGACGTCAGGCGGTGGAGTTGGCGGAGGCCAGGCCATCCAGCTCGTGGCGGAAGGAGAGACGGACTGGACTTTGCCGCTGAAGTAGGTGCCCTCGCTGGCTGGGGGGAGCTCTGCCGACGGGCGGAGGGGCCGGAGTGGGGTCTACAGAGGACATCACGGCTGGGGGCGGTGGGGACCGGAGCCGTCGGTCAGACCGGGCCCGGGTTTCCCAGCTGTCCTGCCTCTCCGATGGCCCCTGTTCCTCCAGACACCGGTCCTTCCAGCTCCCCTTCCACCTCCAGCCTCCCCCAGCTGTCCCCCCATTTCTCACCCTGGTCCTCCCACTTGGTCCCTCTCACATCTCCCCGTGTGGGCACTGTCGTGGGTACCTGAGGCCTGGTCAGGGCTGGCAGCCGTCTGTGCTCTCCGCCGCCTGGACATCTTGGCCCCTTGAGCCCCATGGGGACTACCTGGAGCCCCAGGAGAGGGGCCCACCACTCCCCCTTCCCCCGAGGCCAGCCTGGTAGGTAGCCTGCGGGCTAGACAGGCCTGTTATTAAGCACTTAGTACAGTGCTCTGCACACAGTAAGCGCTCAATAAATATGATTGATGATTACAGGCGCCAGAGGGCTGGGCTGGACGGGAAGAGAGGTGAGGGGGGCTTGGGAGGGGTGTGAGATGATATGTTGGGGGGAAATAGAGGGGAAAAGGGTGAGAAAGGGACTGGAGGTGGGGTGGGGGATTGGAGGGGAAAGGGAGGGAAGTGGAACTGGAGGACGAGGGGGAGAGGGAAGGAGGTGAGGGGAAACTGGTGGGGCTGAGGGAGGTGTTGGGAGCTGGGGAATTGGAGGGGGAGTGGCTGAGCAATCACGGGGTCATTCATTCAATCGTTATTTATTGAGCGCTTACTATGTGCAGAGCACTGGACTAAGCTCTTGGGGGAGGACAATGCAACAATAAATGACACAAGCCCTTGGAAAAGCACACTACATAGTTTGTTATTGAGCTCTCACTATGTGCAAGCACTGGACTAAGCGCTCGGGAGAGGACAATGCATCAGACATGAAAAGCACACTGCAGTCAGTAAGTACTCGATGGTTCTTATTGAGCGCCCACTTACTGCTCAATGTGTGCAGAGCACTGAACTAAGCTCTTGGGAGAGTACGGTAGAACAGAGCTTGTAGACACATTACCTGCCCACGACGAGCTAACGGGAGGGAGGGGGATCTCTGCCCTTCCGGGGTCTCCTCATTTGGGGAAGTGGCGTGGTTTAGTGGAAAGAGACCGGGCTTGGGAGTCGGAGGCCATGGGTTCTAATTCCGCCTCCGCCGCTTGTCTGCTGTGTGTGACCTTGGGCAAGTCGCTTAATAACGATGGCATTTGTTAAGCGCTTACCCTGTGCAAAGCACTGCTCTAAGCGCTGGGGAGGAGACAAGGTGATCAGGTTGTCCCACGTGGGGCTCACAGTCAATCCCCATTTTACAGATGAGAGAACAGGCACAGAGAAGTTAAGTGACTTGCCCAAAGTCACACATCTGAGAAGTGGCGGAGCCGGGAACTTCTGTGTGGCTCAGTTACCTCATCTGTAAAATGGGGATTAAAACTGTGAGCCCCGCTGTGAGACAACCTGAAGCAACGTGGCTAAGTGGAAAGAGCCAAGGCCTGAGAGTTAGAGGATGTGGGTTCTAATCCTGGCTCCGCCACTTGTCTGCTGTGTGTGACCTTTAGCGAGTCGTTTCACTTCTCTGTGCCTCAGTTACCTCATCTGTAAAATGAGGATTAAAACTGAGACCCACCCACACACCCACCCCCCAACCTTGGGACAACCTGATTACCTTGTATCTACCCCAGGGCTTAGAAGAATGCATGGCTCATAGTAAGCGCTTAATCAATCAATCATATTTATTGAGCGCTTACTATGTGCAGAGCACTGTACTAAGTGCTTGGGAAGTACAAATTGGCAACATATAGAGACAGTCCCTACCCAGCATTGGGCTCACAGTCTAAAAGGGGGAGACAGAGGACAAAACAAAACATACTAACAAAATAAAATAAGTAGAATAGATATGTACAAGTAAAATAAATAAATAAATAAATAAATAGAGTAATAAATATGTACAAACATATATACATATATACAGGTGCTGTGGGGAAGGGAAGGAGGTAAGAAATTAACAAATGCCATTATTGTTATTATTACCCCGGACACTGACCTGCTCCGTCCATCCATTTGATCGTGTTTATTGAGCACCTACTGACGATGATGATGGTATTTGTTAAGCGCTTACTACTACCACTAATAATACTGATGATGGCTTTTGTTAAGTGCTTATTATGTGCTAAGCACTGTTCTAAGCCCTGGGGTAGAAATAAGATGATAATAATAATAATAATGGCATTTATTAAGCGCTTACTCAGGTTGTCCCACGTGGGGCTCCCAGTCTTAATCCTCATTTTACGGATGAGGTAACTGAGTCCCAGTGACGTGAAGTGACTTGTCCAAAGTCACACAGCAGACAAGTGGCAGAGCCGAGATTAAAACCGACGACCTCTCCTAAACCCGGGCTCTTTCCACTTAGCCACGTGTGTGCCAAGCATTGTTGCCAACTTGTATTTCCCAAGCGCTTAGTACAGTGCTCTGCACACAGTAAGCGCTCAATAAATATGATTGATTGATTGATTGTTCTAAGCACTGGGGTGGAAACAAGATGATCAGGTTGTCCCCCGTGGGGCTCACAGTCTTCACCCCCATTTGACAGATGAGTTAACTGAGGCCCAGAGACGTGAAGTGACTTGTCCAAAGTCACACAGCAGACAAGTGGTGGGGCTGGGATTAGAACCAACGACCTCTGACTCCTAAACCCGGGTTCTTTCCACTAAGCCACATGTGTGCCAAGCACTGTTGTAAGCACTGGGGTAGATACGGTCTTCTAGACTGTGAGCCCACGGTTGGGTAGGGCCTGTCTCTATATGTTGCCAACTTGTCCTTCCCAAGCGCTTAGTACAGTGCTCTGCAAACAGTAAGCGCTCAGTAAATAATAATAATGATGGCATTTGTTAAGCGCTTACTATGTGCAGAGCACTGTTCTAAGCGCGGGGGGATACAAGGTGATCAGGTTGTCCCACGTGGGGCTCACAGTCTTTACCCTGTATATATGTATCCCGTATATATGCATATATATTTCTTACTCTATTTATTTTACTTGTACATATCTATTCTATTTATTTTATTTTGTTAATATGTTTGGTTTTGTTGTCTGTCTCCCCCTTCTAGACCCTGAGCCCACTGTTGGGTAGGGACCATCCCTAGATGTTGCCAACTTGTACTTCCCAAGCGCTTAGTACGGTGCTCTGCACCCAGTAAGCGCTCAATAAATACGATGGATTGATTGATTGATTGTTGTCTGTCTCCCCCTTCTAGACTGTGAGCCCACTGTTTGTTGGGTAGGGACCGTCTCTATGTGTTGCCGACTTGTGCTTCCCAAGCGCTTAGTACGGTGCTCTGCACACAGTAAGCGCTCAATAAATACGATGGACTGATTGATTGATTGTTGTCTGTCTCCCCCTTCTAGACTGTGAGCCCACTGTTTGTTGGGTAGGGACCGTCTCTATGTGTTGCCAACTTGGACTTCCCAAGCGCTTAGTACGGTGCCCTGCATCCAGTAAGCGCTCAATAAATACGATGGATTGATTGATTGATTGTTGTCTGTCTCCCCCTTCTAGACCGTGAGCCCACTGTTTGTTGGGTAGGGACCGTCTCTATGTGTTGCCGACTTGGACTTCCCAAGCGCTTAGTACGGTGCCCTGCACACGGTAAGTGCTCAATAAATACGATGGATTGATTGATTGATTGATTGTTGTCTGTCTCCCCCTTCTAGACTGTGAGCCCACTGTTTGTTGGGTAGGGGCCGTCTCTATGTGTTGCCGACTTGGACTTCCCAAGCGCTTAGTACGGTGTCCTGCACCCAGTAAGCGCTCAATAAATACGATGGATTGATTGATTGATTGTCGTCTGTCTCCCCTTTCTAGACTGTGAGCCCACTGTTTGTTGGGTAGGGACCGTCTCTATATGTTGCCGACTTGGACTTCCCAAGCGCTTAGTCCGGTGCCCTGCACCCAGTAAGCGCTCAATAAATACGATTGATTGATTGTACTTCCCAAGCGCTTAGTCCAGTGCTCTGCACACAGTAAGCGCTCAGTAAATACGATGGATTGATTGATACGAGGTGATCGGGCTGTCCCCCGTGGGGCTCGCCGTCTTCATCCCCATTTGACAGATGAGGTCAGTGAGTGCGTGCAGAGCACTGGACGAAGCGTGTGGGCGAGGGCCGCTTCCTTTCTCCCGGGCCCGGCCCGCCCTGGGGGCGGCCACCACGCTCTCCCCGCCCCCGGCCCGGCCCGGCCCCGGTCCTGTCTGCTCCTCCTCCTCCTCCTCCTCCTCCTCCTCCTCCTGCGGCCCGGCCCTGGCGAGGAGTCCCGGGAGTCGGGGGTCGAGGTGAGCGGCCGGGGGAGGTGGGTGGGTCGGGGCTTTTGCACTGCTTTGGGAAACTTCCTCGTTCCTTGATCATTTCCTACCCCGGGCCCACCCACCGGAGACCCCCCGCCACCCCCGGGGGACCCCGGTGCCCTCCTCCTCCTCCTCCTCCTTCTCCTCCTCCTCCTCCCACTCCGGGGCCAGCAGCCGGCCCGCCCCCACCCCGGACCCCCTAGGCGAGCGCTAACTTGTCCTTCCCAAGCGCTTAGTACAGTGCTCTGCACACAGTAAGCGCTCAATAAATACGATTGATTGATTGATTGATTGACCAGAGCCAGGGGGAGGGGGCTTGGAGAGACCCGGGACAGGGGGAAGGGGAAGGCCACCACAGGTAGGGGACTGGGGGGGGGGGGGGGTGACCCCAAGGAGAGGGAGGAGTATTTTTACTTCTATTGATGTCTGCTTACTTTCATTCAATCCTATTTATTGAGCCCTTCCTGTGTGCGGAGCACTGGACTAAGCGCTTGGGAAGTACAAGTCGGCAACATATAGAAATGGTCCCGTACGGACGTCTGTCCCCCTCCACCCCACCCCCTTCTAGGCTTTGAGCCCTCTGTGGGCAGGGAATGTCTCTCTTTATTGCCGTATTGTCCTTTCAATCAATCAATCAATCGTATTTATTGAGCGCTTCCTGTGTGCAGAGCACTGGACTAAGCGCTTGGGAGGTACAAGTCGGCAACATATAGATACGGGACGTCTGTCCCCCTCCACCGCACCCCCTTCTAGGCTGTGAGCCCTCCGTGGGCAGGGATTGTCTCTCTTTATTGCCGTATTGTCCTTTCAATCAATCAATCGTATTTATTGAGCGCTTCCTGTGTGCGGAGCACTGGACTAAGCGCTTGGGAAGTACAAGTCGGCAACATATAGACACGGGACGTCTGTCCCCCTCCACCGCACCCCCTTCTAGGCTGTGAGCCCTCCGTGGGCAGGGATTGTCTCTCTTTATTGCCGTATTGTCCTTTCAATCAATCAATCAATCGTATTTATTGAGCGCTTCCTGTCTGCGGAGCACTGTATTAAGCTCTTGGGAAGTACAAGTTGGCAACATACAGAGACAGTCGCTACCCAAGCGCTTAGTACAGTGCTCCGCACACAGTAAGCGCTGGATAAATACGATTTAGTATTTTATTTCTTTTTTGGTATTTGTTAAGCGCTTACTATGTGCAAAGCACTGTTCTAAGCGCTGGGGAGGTTACGAGTTGATCAGGTTGGGCCCACCGGGGGCTCACGGTTTTAATCCCCATTTTACAGATGCGGGAACTGAGGCACGGAGAAGTTCTCTTGTTTCTTAGAGAAGCAGCGTGGCTCTGTGGAAAGAGCCCGGGCTTTGGAGTCAGAGGTCATGGGTTCAAATTCCGGCTCCTCCAATTGTCAGCTGTGTGACTTTGGGCAAGTCACTTAACTTCTCTGGGCCTCAGTTACCTCATCTGTAAAACGGGGATTACGACTGTGAGCCCCCCGTGGGACAACCTGATCACCTTGTACCTCCCCAGTGCTTAGAACAGTGCTCTGCACATAGTAAGCACTTAATAAATGCCATTATTATTATTAAGTGACTTGCCCAAAGTCACACAGCTGACAGTTGGCGGAGCCAGGATTTGAACCCATGACCTCAGTGAATGAATGAATGAATGAATGAATGACCGCTAGAGAGTGGGGGCTGGGGGAGACGAGGGAGAGGGGGGAGGTGTTGGGAAGCCGGAGGGTCACTTTTAAGGCCCAGTCCTTTGTCCCCCAGGAGGATGCTGACCCCCGAGGGGACGTTCCCGGAGGCCGGGGGCCTGGACTCCAGCCAGCTGCAGATGGAGACCGATGAGCTGGACACCCTCAGAGATGGCGAGGACCCAGGTCTGGTGGGGGCAGGGGGCCTCTAGGCGCCGGCCAGGGCGGGCAGGGGAAGGAGTACCCGCTGTTGGGTAGGGACCGTCTCTATATGTTGCCAACTTGTACTTCCCAAGCGCTTAGTACAGTCTCTGCACATAGTAAGCACTCAATAAATACGATGGAATGAATGAATGAATGAGTAGGGAGGTGGGGGCTGTGTAGTTGGAGGGGGGCTGCTTTCTCGTCCCCCACCCTCACCCTGTTGCCCTCCACGTGTCCCCCCGCCCGCCCCCTCAGCCGGGAGGATGCGCCCATTCCTGAGCATCTACGACCTGCAGCCCCTGCGGGCCCACCCCACCGTGTTCGCCCCGGGGGTCCCCGTCACCGCCCGGGTTGTTGGGACAGAGCGCTACACCAGTGGCTCCAAGGTATGACACTGGAGGGGGTGGGGGGACATTGTACTCTCCCAAACACATGGCTCAGTGGAAAGAGCACAGGCTTTGGAGTCAGAGGTCATGGTTTCAAATTCCGCTCTGCCACTTGTCAGCTGTGTGACTTTGGGCCAGTCACTTAACTTCTCTGGGCCTCAGTTCCCTCATCTGTAAAATGGGGATGAAGACTGTGAGCCCCACGTGGGACAACCTGATCACCTTGTAACCTCCCCAGCGCTTAGAACTATGCTCATAGTAAGCGCTTAATAAATGCCATTATTATTATTAGTAGTAGTAGTACAGTGCTTTGCACACAGTAAGTGCTCAATAAATACAGTTGAATGAACTTGCGGGAGGGGGAGGGCCCATGTGCTGGGAAACCGGGGCCCGGGGTTTGGCGGGGCAGGGTGGTGTCTTCCTGCCTACCCACTTCTCCATCCCACAGGTGGGCACCTGCACTCTGTACTCGGTCCGCCTGTCCCACGGAGACTTCACCTGGATGACCAAGAAGAAATTTCGGAATTTCCAGGAGCTTCACCGAGATCTCCTGAGACACAAAGTGTTAATGAGCCTCCTACCTCTGGCCCGGTCAGTGGGGGCGGCCTTTGAACCCCCCTCCGGCCACCCACCGCCCCTTGGGATCCTGCCCCCTGGGACCCAGGATGCCTGGCCCCCAATGCCCACCCTGCACTCCTGTCGTCCAGCCCTCGCCCTCTATTCCCGCTCCCCTTTCAGGGCCGGGGGAAGGCTAAGGAGGCTCAGCCTTCACCCAGCTCCCCACTTCCCAATGCCTCCAGGCTCTGCGTCCTGGGACCCAAAGCATCCCTCGCCACCTCAATCAATCCATCAATCAACAGTATATACTGAGCATTTCCTTGTACGTACTAGATGCTTGGGAAAAGACGATATAATACTAGATGCGATCCCTGCCCACAAGGAGCTGACAGTCAAAGTATGGCCCAGTGGACAGAGCCTGATCCTCGGTGTCAGAAGGACCTGGGTTCTAATCCCAGTTCCATTACTTGCCGGCTGTGTGACCTGGGGCAAATCATTTGGCTTCTCTGGGCCTCAGTCATCTCATCTGTAAAACGGGGATTAAGACTGTGAGCCCCCACATGGGACACAGGGACTGTGTCCAACCTGATTTGCTTGGATCTATCCCAGTGCTCAGAACAGTGCTTGTCACATAGTAAGTGCTTAACAAATACCACCTTCAGCAGCAGCAGCACCCTGCCCTGCTGGCTGTCCCCCATCCCCCTCTATCCTTAACTTCTCTGTCTTTCCACCCCCTCCCCACCCTGGGCGGCCCACCCCCTTCCTCCCCATCTCCAGCTTCGCAGCGGCCTACTCTCCGGCCCGAGAAGCCGCCTCTGCTGAGATGCCGTCCCTGCCCCGGGGAACAGATGGTTCTTCCCACCAAACGGCCAGCAAGCAGGTCTGACCAAGGGAGGGGCGGGTGGCCAGACGCCTGGGACCCCGAAGGGAGCGGGGGACTCTGGAGGGGGATGGCGAGAGAGGAGAGAACCAGGGGCTGGGAAGCTTGGCCCCTGCTATGGTGGGGTTGGGGGTGGGGGGTTCTTCCTGCACCAACCCACCAATTCCAACTTCTCCTTTCCCTCCCAGAAATACCTGGAAAATTACCTGAATCGCCTGTTGGCAATGTCCTTCTACCGGAACTACCACGCCATGGTGAGAGACCCCTCCCACCCCAAATGGTGGGGGTCCAGACCCTGGGGAAACAGGGCAACTGGGTCCCTCTCTGACTCCTCACCTCCCTCCCCAGACAGAGTTCCTTGAGGTGAGCCAGCTGTCTTTCATCCCTGACCTCGGCCCCAAGGGACTGTGAGTGACACCCACCCTTCCCCACCAACCCACCCTTCTCCACCAACCCGGCAAGTTGACATTCCCTACTCGCCTGCCCAGAGTGCCCCTTGCCCCAGGGCCCGTATGACCAGTGGGAGAGGGCCCTGCCCCACTGGGGACCCCACTGGGGCTGGAAACTGGGTCCTGGGTGGGCTCAGTGGGGGGCAGAATCTCCTAGGGTGGGGTCTGGGGTGGCGGGTGGGAAGGGTGGGATGCTCTGGAGCCCTCAGCGAGAGCTGAGTGCCAGGCCTGTGGACCACTGGCCCCTTGGGCTTTCTCCTCCCCGTAGGGAGGGGTTGATTCGCAAGCGTTCGGGGGGACACCGCGTCCCGGGGTTCAAGTGCTGCGGAAGGGATCAGATCTGTTACAGCTGGTCCAAGAGGTGAGGACCGGGACGCCCGGGCCCTCGAGGGGCGGTGGGCGAGCTGGGGGCTGAGACGTTGGGCCCCTGGGGGTGGGAAGGATAGCCGGGCCTGGTGGAAGAGCCCCGGGCCCCTAAGCCCCTCCCTGGCTCGGGCCTCCAGATGGCTGGTGGTCAAGGACACGTTCCTCTTGTATATGCGGCCGGAGTCGGGCTCCATCTCCTTCGTGCTGCTCTTCGATCCCGACTTCGAGGTCCAGGTGGGGAAACGGAGCACGGAGGCCCGCTACGGAGTCCGGATCGACACGTCGCACCGGTGCGTGGGCGCGCGAGCTCACGCGGGGGTGTGTGTCTGGGAGTGGGCATGGGTCAGGGTCTGAATTTGTTCTTTCATTGATGTTGGTTAAGCACTTACCATATATCAGGCACTGCACCAAGTGCTGGAGCAGGTACAATCAATCAATCAATGGTATTTATTGAGAGCACACTGTGTGCAGAGCACTGAACTAAACGCGTGGGAGAGGACAATGCAACAAAATTAGTAGACTGATAGGCTAGGGTCTATCCCTGCCTGTCTATCCCTGTTCCCTGCCTATCATGAGTTTACAGCCTAGAGGGATTGAGGCCCAGATAATAAGTGGCTTGCCCAAGGCCACACAATAGGCAAGTGGCAGAGCCCACTTAGAACCCAGGCCCTGGAATCCAGGTGGGAAGGAGTGTGGTCTAGTGGAAAGAGCTCAGGACCTGGGTTCTAATCCCGGCTCCGTCTCTTGCCTGCTCTGTGACTTGGGGAAGCCACTTCACTTCTCTCTGCCTCAATTCCCTCATCTGCAAAATGGGAATTCAATCCCTATCTCCCACCTACTTAAACTGAGACCTGATCATTTATATCTACCCCAGCGCTTACTACATGGGACACAGTAGGTGATTAACCAAAACCACAATTATTATTTATTATTATTTTACATACTGGCTTGGACCAAGGCTTCGATCACCTCTGCTGCTTAAACTTGTGGTTCTCAATGAGTCACCGAGTGCCTATGAAGGAGCTGGAGGATTCTGGGAAATGGGGTTGGGGACCTGACCCCCTTCCCATGCTCTCCCCCTCTCCAGATCGTTCCCAACCCCCTTTCCCGTGTTCTCTCTCTCCTCAGATCCTTGATTCTCAAGTGCAATAGCTACCGCCAAGCCCGCTGGTGGGGCCAGGAGATCACGGAGCTGGCCCAGGGCCAAGGGCGGGACTTCCTGCAGCTACACCAGCACCAGAGCTTTGCCCCACCCCGTCCAGGGACCCTAGCCAAATGGTGAGACCCTCCCACCCCACCCCACTCAGAGACCGCCCCCCTCTGAACTTCCCACTAGTCCCAGGGCGGGTCTGGAGTCCCCGCATCACACATTTCCTCAGCTTCTGGGCTCTGGGAAGCTGCCAAAGGAAATCCAGGCCCTGGTCTCCTTTCTGCTGCTTCTAATTCATCCTTACTCACTCTCTCACCCCTCCACCCTCTCCGGCCCCCCTCATCCTTCCTGACACCCCACCTTCTCTGACCTCCCACCCTCTCCAGAACCTCTGTCACCCCGACCCTCCAGCTCAGAGACCCTGCCCCTCCGCCGAGACCTCCTTCTCCCTGCTGACTCCCCAGGGTCCCCCACACGCCCGAAATACCCCCAATCCCAAGGTCTCCGAACTCACTGCCAGCCTGGGCCCCTCCCCTGCAGGTTTGTGAACGGGGCCGGCTACTTCGCGGCCGTGGCCGATGCCATCCTGCAGGCCCAGGAGGAAATCTACATCATGGACTGGTGGTGAGCCTGGAGGGACAGAAGAAGGGAGGGAGGGAGGACTGGCAAGCGGGAGGCCCTGGAGGGAGAGAGAGCACCCCCCCCCCCCACAACACAAGAGTGACCGAAGAGGGGCTGGCAGGGGATCAGAGGGAGTTGGGGGGCCTCGTGGGAAGCTAAGGGGAAGTGGAGGGGTCATGGGGGTCAAGCTGGGCTCAAGGGGCAGTTGTGGAGAGGCACGTGTGCCGGGGGAGCCCAAGAGGGTCAAGGCAGGGGTGGGAAAGCATTGGGGGTGAGGGATGGCAGGGTCACGGGGAGGTCAGAACCCCCCCCAGTGAGGAGTAGATGGGGTCAGGGACAGGACACAGTGGGGATCAGGGGAGGTCTGGGGAGTGGACCCCAGGGGGCACAGCATAGTGTCATTGATAGAGCCCAGTTCTGGGAGTCAGAAGGTCGTGGGTTCTAATCCCAGCTCTGCCACTTGTCTGCTGTGTGACCCTGGGCAAGTCACTTCACTTCTCCATCTGTAAAATGGGGGGTGAAACTGTGAGCCCCACATGGGACGGGGACTGTGTCCAACCCGATTTGCTTGTCTCCACCCCAGTGCTTAATACAGTACCTGGCACAGAGTAAGCACCGCAATTATTATTATTATTAAAGTCTTAACATCCCATCTTCTCCAAGAGGCCTTCCCAGACTAAACCTTCATCTCTCCTGGGCTCTCTCCTTTCCGCATCGTCCGTGCACTTGGATTTTCACTTCTCTTCACCCCCACAGCCCTTCGATCCATATCCATCATTTATCGATATTAATGTCCTTCTCCCCTTCTAGACTGTAAGCTCCTCGTGGGCAGGGACTGTGTCTATCAAGTCTGTTGTGTCGTCCTCTCCCAAGTGCTTAGTACTGTGCTCTGCACATAGTAAGTGCTCAAAATCAATCAATCAATCAATCAATCGTATTTATTGAGCGCTTACTATGTGCAGAGCACTGTACTAAGCGCTTGGGAAGTACAAATTGGCATCACATAGAGACAGTCCCTACCCAACAGTGGGCTCACAGTCTAAAAAAGACACCATTGATTGATTGGCTGACCCTGAATGGATGCCCAAACCCTCCCCAAGACCACCCTCCGTGATTTCCTTTCCCTGTGACCGCCCCCCAACCCCTGTCCCCCAGGCTGAGCCCCGAGATTTACCTGAAGCGGCCTGCACACTCGGACGCCTGGAGACTTGACATCCTTCTCAAGAGGAAAGCGGTGAGAGGCCAGGGCTCTGGGGGGTCGGGGGGGAAGGGGCAGGGCGGAGCCAGTGGGCAGGGGGTGGGCCCAGGGAATGTAAGGGAACCAGCTGGAAAATGGGAATGAGTTTCTTTGATTTTTACTGGTATTTGTTAAGCACTTACTCTGTAAGTGCTGTACTGTACTAAGTGCTGGGGTAGAGACAAGCTAATCAGGTTGGGCGCAGTCTCTCGCCCCAGGTAATGATAATGATGATATTTGTTAAGCACTTACTAGGTGTCAAGCATCGTTCTAAGAGCTGGGATAGTGACAAGCTAATCAGGTTGGACACAGTCCCCGGTCCCACATAATAATAATAACAACAATGGTATCTGTTAAGTGCTTACTACGTACCAGACGCTGTACTGAGCGCTGGGGTAAATCCAAGCTAATCAAGTTGAACACAATCCCTGTCTCACGTGGAACTCACAGTCTCAATCCCCGTCTTACAGATGAGGGGACTGAAGCCAAGAGAAGTGAAGTTATTTGCCCATGGTCACCCAGCAGACAAGTAGTAGAGCTGAGATGAGAAACCCAAGTCCTTCTGACTCTCGGGCCCAGGCTCTATCCACTAGGCCACGCTGCTTCTGTGAGCCATGTGGGGCTCACAGCCTTAATCCCCATTTTACAGATGAAGGAACTGAGGGCGACAGGCTGAGAGGGGGGCTGTGGTTGGGAAGAGGGAAAAGGCCCAAGTGGGGAGGCATGCAAGGGGCTAGAGCAGACGGGGACTGGGTTGAGGGGAGGCTGAGGGTAGATTGGGAACAGGCAGGAGGGGTCTTCCGAGCCCTCAGTCCCTTCTTTGACCTCTTTTGACCCCTCCCCCAGGAAGAGGGGGTGCGCATCTCTGTGCTGCTGTTCAAGGAGGTGGAGCTGGCCCTGGGGATCAACAGCGGCTACAGCAAGAAGATCCTGACCTCACTGCACCCCAACATCAAGGTGAGGCCCCCTCCCACCGATCCAAACGCTTCTCACCCGCAACCCTAGGCCTCTCCTGTGACCGGTACATTCCCCCGTGACTCCCACCTCTCCCATGACCCCCACACTGCTCCCGTGACCCCCACCTCTCCCGGGACCTCTACCTTCCTATGATTCCCTCCTTTCTCATGACCCCTCATCTGTCCTAGGTCCCCTTCCTCCCAGTGACCCCTACCATCTCCATGATCCCCTCATCTCTCCCATGACCCCTAACCTCTGCCATGATTCCCATCTCTCCCGCTCACCTCTCCCATGACCCCTTCCTTTCCATGCCACCCCCATGACCCCCTCAGGTGTTCCATGAACCCCTTCCTCTCCAGTAACTCCTACCACCCCCATGAGCCCCTCTCCTCTCCAGTGACCTTGTCCACAACCATGACTTTCAATTCTCATTCATGCATTCAATTGGATTTATTGAGCGCTTACTGTACTAAACGCTTGGGAGAGCATAACAGTAAACAGACACATTCCCTGCCCACAGTGAGCTCACAGTCCAGAGGGGGAGACAGACATTAATATATACACATACATAAATAAATAAATTACAGATATGTACATAAGTGCTGGGGGGCTTGAAGGGTGGATGGATGAAGGGAGCAAGTCAAGGTGATGCAGAAGGGAGTGGGAGAAGAGAAACAGTGTTTTGCACATAGTAAGCGCTTAATAAATGCCATCATAAAGGAGGGCTTAGTCAGGAAAGGCCTCTTGGAGGAGAAGGGCCTTCAGTAAGGCTTCAAAGGTGGGGAGGGCAATTGCCTGTCTGATAAAAGGAGGGAGGGCGTTCCAGGCCAGAGGCAGGGTGTGGACGGGAGGTGGGCAGCGAGCTAGACGAGATTGAGGGACGGTGAGGAGGTTAGCATTGGAGAAACCAAGTGCGCAGGCTGGGTTGTCGAAGGAGAGTAGCGAGGTGAGGTAGGAGGTGGCAAAACGATTGAGTATTTTAAAGCCAATGGCGAGGAGTTTTTGTTTGATGCAGAGGTGGATGGGCAACCCCTGGAGTTTCTTGAGGAGTGGGGAAACACCGTCTGAACATTTTTATAGGAGAATGATCCAGGCAGCAGGGTGGACTGTGGACTGGAGTGGGGAGAGACAGGAGGCTGATCTAATAATCAAGGCGGCATAGCATAAGTGCTTGTATTAATGTTGTAGCAGTTTGGATGGAGAGGAAGGGGCAGATTTTGGTGATGTTGTGAAGGTAGAACCCACAGGATTTAGGGATGGCTTGAATCTGTAGGTTGAATGACAGAGAGGAGTCAAGGGTAACGCCAAGG
Source organism: Tachyglossus aculeatus (assembly GCF_015852505.1). Classification (NCBI taxonomy): domain Eukaryota; kingdom Metazoa; phylum Chordata; class Mammalia; order Monotremata; family Tachyglossidae; genus Tachyglossus; species Tachyglossus aculeatus. The sequence goes on along the minus strand of NC_052096.1, from coordinate 2,393,995 downwards.
TTACAGGCTTGGGAGACAGGGACCTCCCTCCTATTTACTGTGACCTCCCCACCCTCCCGCGGCAGGTGATGCGCCACCCAGATCATGTGACCCTATGGGCCCACCACGAGAAGCTGTTGGTGGTGGACCAGTCCGTGGCCTTCATGGGCGGCCTGGACCTCGCCTACGGCCGCTGGGATGACCAGCATTACCGGCTCACGGACTTGGAAACTTCCTCATTCCCCCAAAGCCCCTCAGAAGAGGTAACGCTCGGCCCGCCCCCCAACTCGGGCTCCCCCCCAAGCCCCTCCCTCAGAAACCACTCCTGGGGCCGGTCCACCCTTCCCCTTGACCCCAGGACTGGGTCAGGGCTTTACCCTGAGGTCATGACCCTGACTAGACCCACAGTCCCCCTCGGTCCCATTTCCCGCCTCATCCTGACCTTCCTCCTCTTCCCCACCCCCTTGCTCCCGGGGCCCAGTCTGGTATCTTGCCCCATCTTATTTCTAGTCTGTCTTTCTCTCTCTGTCTCTGTCTGTCCTTCCACTTGTTTGGGTCCATGTTTCTGGTGTGGGGGGTCCCCAGTGGGCAGCATTCCTCTGCATCCCCTGCCAGTGACCCACCGGACTGGGTGTGTTCCTCCGCAGCCAGCCCTGCCCCCGGGCCACGACCTCTCCCATAACCACCTGTTCTGGCTCGGCAAGGATTACAGCAACCTCATCGCCAAGGATTGGGTCCAGCTGGAGAGGCCCTTCGAGGGTGAGATTGAGACACACAACCTTCCTCTCAGCCCTCAAATCAGAGACAGGCGGACACACCCAGCCTTCCCCTCGGCTCTCAAACCAGAGACAGGCAGAGACACAGCCTGGCCCTCGAACCAGAGATGGAGACGCGGAGACACACAGCCTTCCCTTCACCCTTAGACTCAGAGACAGGCAGAAACACACAGCCTTCCCTTCACCCCTCGACCCATGGACAGGCAGAAACACACAGCATTCCCCTCAGTCCTCTCCCCAGAGAAAGCAGAGACAGAAAGACAGCCTTCCACTTACTTTAGATAGAGGCAGTGAGAGAGACAGACAGCTTTCCCCTCAGCATTCCCCCAGAGACAGAAACACATGCAGAGACTTAATAATGATGGTATTTGTTAAGTGCTTACTATGTGCAAAGCACTGTTCTAAGCGCTGGGGAGATTACAAGGTGATCAGGAGACAGGAAGGCGCAAAATGGTTCCTAGCTGGAGGGAGGTGGGGCTGGCCCAGACCCAGCTTGTTGTAGCCTGGTGGGAAGACCAACAAGGGAGTGAATCAACTGTAGGGTGGCCTGGTGTCGTAAGCGCGGAGCGGGCTGTCATGAGCTGTGGTGCAGGAATTGAATCAGGGAAAGCCTCCAGGAAGAGATGGGATTTCAGGAGGGCTCAGAAGAGATTCATTCATTCAGTCGTATTTATTGATCACTTACTGTGTGCAGAGCACTGTTCTGAGCGCTTGGGAAGTACAAGTTGGCAACATACAGAGACGGTCCCTACCCAACAGCGGGCTCACAGTCTAGAAGGGGGAGACAGACAACAACACAAGACATATTAACAAAATAAAATAAATAGAATAGTAAATATGTACAAGTAAAATAGAGTAATAAGTCTGTACAAACATATATACAGTTGCTTTGGGGAGGGAGCGTGACTTGCTGGAAAAAGCCCAGGCCTGGGAGCCAGGGGACCTGGGTTCTCATCCTGACTCTGCCACTTGCCTGCTTGCGACCTCGAGCAAGTCGCTTCACTTCCCTGGGCCTCAGTTACTGCATCTGTAAAATGGGGATTAAATACCTGTTGGCTCTCCCTCTTAAGGCTGTGAGTCCATGTGGGTCAGGGACCGGCTCTGATCTGCTTATATTGCTTATCATCCCCAGGGCCTTAGTAAGAGCTTAACAAATACTGTAATTATTATTCACCATTATTTGAAAGAAGGGGAGCTCTAGTCAGGGGTGTTACAGTGAGAGGAGAGACTCAGAGCTTGAAAGAGACAGGTGAATTCAGGCAGAGATGGGGGAGAGAGAGAAGGTGCCCAGGGAGAGAGGCTTTATAATAATAATGCTATTTGTTAAGCACTTACTATGTGCCGAGCACTGTTCTAAGCAGCAGGGTAGATACAAGGTAATCAGGTCGGATTCGGTCCCTGTCCCACATGGGGCTCATAGTCTAAGTAGGAGAGAGAGGACTCTAATCTCCTTTTTATAGATGAGGGAACTGAGGCCCAGAGAAGTCAAGGGCCTTGCCCAAGGTCACACAGCAGGCAGGAATTAGTGGGTAGAGCCTTGTCATTTATTCAACCATATTTATTGAGCGCTTACTGTGTGCAGAGAGTACTGTGTACACTTGGGAGAGTACAACAGAACAATAAACAGACACATTCCCTGCCCACAACAAGCTGACAGTCTTGTCAGCCCCTTCCCCCGGATAAGGCCCCCCGACTCCCCCGTCCCCCCGGGGCCAGATTTCATTGACAGAGAGAAGACCCCCCGGATGCCGTGGCGGGACGTGGGCGTGGTGGTTCACGGACCCCCCGCCCGAGACCTGGCGCGACACTTCATCCAGCGCTGGAACTTCACCAAGGTAGGGGCTGCGGGGGGCACGAGAGGGCACAGCTGGGGACCCGCAGGAGAGTTGGGGGGAAGGATCCGGACAGCCGTTCTGGGGATCAGAGGTTGAGGAGTGAGGACCAGAGTGTGGAAGGGGGATGGAGAAGCCATGGGGGGGTCAGTCTGGTGAGGCAGGGGGAATCTAGGGGACGGGGAGCTGAAGGTGGGGGGGATGACCAGTGGTTAGGGAGGGGAAAGGGGCTGGAGGGTCCCGCATGGAGAGAGTAGGGCTCAGGCAGCCCCTTGTAGGGGCTGGGAAGGGTCAGGAGAGAGGACCAAGGGGCAGGGGTGGGATGTGGCCAGAAGGAAAACTGGGATGAAGGACAGGATGGGGGTGGGAGTGGGAAACCTGGGTAAGTCACTTCACTGGGGCCACAGTTACCTCATCTGTATAACAGGGATTAAGAGCATGAGCCTCATGTGGGACATGGACTGGGTCCAGCCTGATTAGCTTGCATCTAACCAAGTGCTTAGAACAGTGCCTGGCACATGGGAAATGCTTAACAAATACTATAAAAATAAGAGAAGATTGGGGAAGGGGGCAGAGGAGAGGTGGTCACAGAAGGAAGGTATCGGGATAGAGCGATACCCAGCCTTTACTCTCTTTCCTTCTCTTCTCTTTCTCTCCCTCCATTCCTCACCCCCTCCCCTGTTCTTCCAGACAATCAAGGCCAAGTACAAGATCCCCTTGTATCCGTACCTGCTGCCCAAATCCCCCAGTTTGGCACATCAGTTGCCCTTCTCCCTGCCAGGGGGCCAATGTGCCACCGTGCAGGTGAGAGGACAAGATAGGCCCAGACAGGGACTGGGAGAGATGAGAAGAGGGAGGGAGGAAGAGACCCTAGGAGAGATACTGGGAGAGATGGGAAGAAGGAGAGACATTGGGAGAGAAGGGAAGAGGGAGAGACACTGAGAGGAATGGGGGAGACACTGGGAGAGATGAGGAGAGACACCGCTGGGAGGGATGGAGGGGAGAGAGAGAGACCCTGGGAGAGATGAGGGAGGGAGAGATAAGGGGAGAGAGGCCCAGGGCAAGACAGAGATAGACTGTAAGCTCCTTGTGAGAAGGGAATGTGGCTGTTTATTGTTGTATTGTACTCTCCCAAGTGCAGAGTAAGTGCCTAACAAATACCATAATTATTATAATTATTGCCGAGTGCTGACTGTGGGCAGAGCACTGGACCAAGAGCTTGTGAGAGTGCCGTAATGGAAGTAGTCCTGATCCCTGCCTTCAAAGAGCGATCTACCTAGCAGGGGAGAGGGGCCCTCAAATCCGTTACAGGGATGGGAAGTGGCAGAGCGTGGAGGTATGGACGGACAGTAGTGCTGTGGAGGGTAGGCCGCACCAGGGCCAGTGAGACAGACAGATGGGCGGACAGACAGCCACAGAGAGGAGAGAAAGAGTGGGACCCAGTGAGAGCACACTGATTCCCCCTCTTCCTCCTCCATCATCTTCCCCTTCCTCCTCCGTTTTCCTCCCTGTCCATTTTCCCCTTCCTCCGCCCCGGAAAGGTACTCCGGTCAGTTGACCGCTGGTCGGCAGGCACGCAGGAGAGCTCCATCCTCAACGCTTACCTCCACACCATCCGCCACAGCCGCCACTTCCTGTACATCGAGGTGGGAGCGGCTGAGGGGGAGGGCAGGGGGTGTGTGGGTTCTCACCGGGGTACAGTGTGGAGCGGGGTCCTGACCACTTTCCCCCTCCTGCCAGAATCAGTTCTTCATCAGCTGTGCGGACGGGCGGACGGTGTTCAACACAGTCGGGGATGCCATTGTGGAGCGGATCCTACTGGCCCATAAGTGAGTGGGGGCGGCGGGGAGGGGGGACCAGCTGGGGAGGGAAAGAGGGGGGCACCCATACTGGTCAGCCTGGCCGGGGTCTGAGCCTCACTGGGTCCCACGGGAGAGGGGAGAGGCCCAAGGAAAGATGTAGGAAGAACGTGGAGGGTTCGTGGGGTGGGGACCCACTGAGGGGGATGGTCAGTCAGTCATATTTATCGAACACTTTCTGGGTGCAGAGCACTGGATGAACACTGAAGTGACTTGCCCAAGAGCACGCAGCAAATGCGAGGTACTTAGACTGTGAGCCCTATGTGGGATGCGGAATGATTAACTTGTATCCTCTATGCGCTTGGGAGAGTCTAATACAAGAGAACTGAGAGACATGGTTTTTTTTCCTCCCAAGGTACTTGTTAAGCGCTTACTATGCGCCAGTCCCTGTACCAAGTACTGGGATAGGTACAAGGTAATCAGGTTGGACGTTGTCCCAGTCCCACAGGGGGCTCACAGTCTTAATCCCCATTTTACAGATGAGAAAACCAAGGCCCAAGGAAGTGAAGGGATTTGCCTCAGGTCACACAGCAGACAAGTGGAACTGGGATTAGAACCCAGGGCCTTCTGACTCATGGGCCTGGGCTCTGTCCACTAGCCTTGCTGATTCTCTGCCCACAGGCAGCATTGCCTAGTGGAAAGAGCCCCGGCCTGGAAATCAGAGGACCTGGGTTCTCGTCCCCGGCTGAACTTGGGCAAGTCACTTAACTTTTCTGTGCCTCAGTTACCTCTTCTGTATAAAGGGGATGAAATCCTATTCTTTCATTCATTCAGTCGTATTTATTTAGCACTTACTGTGTGCAGAGCACTGTATAAGGACTTGGGAGAGTACAATACAAAAATAAACAGACACATTCCCTGCCCACAACTAGCTTACAGTCTACAGGAGACATATAGTAGGAGTCCAAGTCTCCTACTTAATAATTATGGTATTTGTTAAGCACTTATTATGTGCCAAGCACTATACTAAGCGCTGGGGGTGAATACAAGCAACTCGGGTTGGACGCAGTCCTTATCCCACATGGGGCTCACAGTCTCAATCCCCAGGGGTAACTGAGGCACAGAGAAGTGAATCAATCCCCATTTTACAGATGAGGTAACTGAGGCACAGAGAAGTGAAGTGACTTGCCCAAGAGCACGCAGCAAATACGAGGTACTTAGACTGCGAACCCTATGTGGGACAGGGACCGAGTCCAACCTGATTAACTTGTATCCAGCCCAGTGCTTAGAAAAGTGTTTGATACATAGTAAATGCTTAACAAGTACCGTAATTAAGGAGTTTATAGTCTGGAATGAGCTTACAGTCCCCGGGAAGAGGAGGCATCTGAGGAGGCAGAGGGAGGGGAAAGGGCCCCCATGGGGCCCTGGGCTGGGGAGGAGGGAGCAGGGCTAACCAGCTGGGCCCCCTGCATCCCTCCTCCGACATTCTCCGCTCTCTGTCTCCCGCCCCAGAAAGGGGGAATGCTTCCGAGTGTTCATCCTCCTGCCCCTTCTACCCGGCTTCGAGGGAGACATCTCCACCGGGGGCGGGAACGCCATACAAGCCATCCTGCACTTCACCTACAGGTCGGTGACACCCTCCCTGGGGGTCCCAGTGGGACCCCCACCTCCCCCCTCAAGCCGCCTCTGTGTCCTCACACCTTGTCCCCGTCTTCACCCCCTCGTCCCCAACTCTGCCGCTCTCTCTCCCGTCATACCAGGACCCTGTGTCGGGGGGAATATTCAATTCTCCACCGTCTGAAGGCGGCAAGTGAGTGTGCGGGGTCGGGGTGGAGGGGTAGGCCTTCCGTCTCCCCTGTGTACACCAAGCTCCTAGCTCTGCGCCCCCCGCCTGTCCTTTGGGAGTCCTTGATGCCCACTGGGCACACGTCCCGCTCTTCCTCAAACTCATCCTTCCGCAATGCCCCCTTCCTGGGTTCCCCCACATCCGCTTTCCCGCTTCCCTCTCCCGGGCCCCCCTCCATGAGCCCAGGCCCTCCCCTCCAGCTGGACCGCGAAGGGAAGCGGGGGATGGAGGGAGGGCCCGCAGTCCACCAACCGGGCCCCTGCCCCCCCCCCCCCCCGACCCAGTGGGCACTGAATGGCGGGAGTTCCTGTCGGTGTGTGGCCTGAGGACCCACGGAGAGCTGGGCGGCAAGCTCCTGTCCGAACTCATCTACGTGCACAGCAAGCTCCTCATCGCCGACGACCGCACCGTCATCATCGGTCAGGCCCGTCGCGGGGAGGCCGGGAGAGACAGGAGAGTTGAGGGGGAGGCTGGGAGGAGACCGGGAGAAGGAGGGAATGGAGCCCAGAAGGAGAGACCATAGGAGTCCGGAGGGGCTGAGAGGAGGCCGGGAGGAGCCGGGATGGAGGCCAGTTGGGGCCGTGGGAGTCAGGAGAGGCTGGGAGGAGGCCAGGAGTAACTGGGGGATTTGAGGGGCTAGGGGAAGTCGGGGAGGCTGATGGAGGTAGATTTTGGGTGGAGTTGGAGGATTCGAATCAATCAATCGTATTTATTGAGTGCTTACTGTGTGCAGAGCACTCAGTGGAAAGAGCACGGGCTTTGGAGTCAGTGGTCGTGGGTTCAAATCCCGGCTCTGCCAATTGTCAGCTATGTGACCTTGGGCAAGTCACATAACTTCTCTGGGCCTCAGTTCCCTCATCTGTAACATGGGGGTTGACTGTGAGCCCCCCGTGGGACAACCTGATCACCTTGTAACCCCCCAGCGCTTAGAACAGTGCCTTGCACATAGTAAGCGCTTAATAAATCCCATCATCATTATTATTACTAAGCGCTTGGGAAGTACAAGTTGGCAACAGATAGAGACGGGCCCTACCCAACAGTGGGCTGGGTTTGTGGGAGGTTCGGAGAGCCGTAAGAGGAGAGCAGGGAGGTTGGGGGCGTCTGCAGGAGAGCACGAAGGTAGGTGGGCCACCCGCCGCCCCCAGGCTCGGCGAACATCAACGACCGGAGCCTGCTGGGGAAGCGGGACAGCGAACTGGCCGTGCTGGTGGAGGACACGGAGACGGAGCCGTCGGTCATGGACGGGCAGCCCTACCAGGCGGGACGCTTCGCCCTCGGCCTGCGCAAGCAGTGCTTCAGGTGGTACGGGGTTGGCGGGCGGAGGGCGGGGATGGCGGGGGGCGGGGATGGCGGGGGGTCTGAGCCCCTCCATCCCCGCAGTGCCCTCCTGGGGACCGCGGCCCAGCCGGGCCTGGACCTGCAGGACCCGGTGTGCGACCACTTCTTCGACCGCTGGCTGGACACGGCCCAGGCCAACGCCGACATCTACGAGCAGGTGGGCGGAGGCCGGGGAGCGGCGCCCCCTAGCGGCCAGCGGGGAGGCTCGAGGGGGTGGGCGGGGCTTGCGGGGTGGGTGGGCGGGGCTCCAGGCGGAGGGCGGGAGGCGATTGGTGGAAGGGCGGGGCGGGCGGGAGGCGATTGGCTGAACTCCTTGTCTTCCCTCCCAAACCCTGCCCTCTCCCTGACTTTCCCATCTCCGTTGACGGCACTACCATCCTTCCCGTCTCACAAGCCCGCAGCCTTGGTGTCATCCTCGACTCCGCTCTCTCATATGTATATATGTTTGTACATATTTATTACTCTATTTATTTATTCATTTATTTATTTTATCTGTACATATCTATTCTATTTATTTTATTTTGTTAGTATGTTTGGTTTTGTTCTCTGTCTCCCCCTTTTAGACTGTGAGCCCACTGTTGGGGAGGGACTGTCTCTGTTGCCAATTTGTACTTCCCAAGCGCTTAGTACAGTGCTCTGCACATAGTAAGCGCTCAATAAATACGATTGATTGATGATGATGATGATGATTCACCCCTCACATCCATGCCATGACCAAAACCTGCCAGTCTCAGCTCCGCAACATTGCCAAGATCAGCCCTTTCCTCTCCATCCCAACCGCTACCCTGCTCGTTCAAGCTGTCACCCTATCCCGTCTGGACTACTGCATCAGCCTTCTCCCTGATCTCCCATCCTCGTGTCTCTCTCCACTTCAATCCATACTTCATGCTGCTGCCCGGATTATCTTTGTACAGAAACGCTCTGGGCATATCACTCCCCTCCTCAAAAATCTCCAGTGGCTACCAATCAATCGGCGTATCAGGCAGAAACTCCTCACCCTGGGCTTCAAGGCTGTCCATCCCCTCGCCCCCTCCTACCTCACCTCCCTTCTGTCCTTCTACAGCCCAGCCCGCACCCTCCACTCCTCCACTGCTAATCTCCTCACCGTACCTCGCTCTCGCCTGTCCCGCCATCGACCCCCGGCCCACGTCCTCCCCCGGGCCTGGAATGCCCTCCCTCTGCCCATCCGCCAAGCTCGCTCTCTTCCTCCCTTCAAGGCCCTACTGAGAGCTCACCTCCTTCAGGAGGCCTTCCCAGACTGAGCCCCTTCCTCGCCCCCTTGTCCCCCTCTTCATCACCCTCATCTTACCTCCTTCCCTTCCCCACAGCACCTGTATATATGTATATATGTTTGTACATATTTATTACTCTATTTTATTTGTACAGATCTATTCTATTTATTTTATTTTGTTAGTATGTTTGGTTTTGTTCTCTGTCTCCCCCTTTTAGACTGTGAGCCCACTGTTGGGTAGGGACTGTCTCTATATGTTGCCAATTTGTACTTCCCAAGCGCTTAGTACGGTGCTTTGCACATAGTAAGCACTCAATAAATACGATTGATGATGATGATGATGATTGGCTGTCCCACCCGCAGATCTTCCGCTGCCTGCCCTCGGATGCCACGCCGTCGCTGCGCGCCCTGCGGGAGTACGTGGTGGCCAAGCCGCTGGCCGCCGTCAGCCCCGCGCTGGCCCGGCCTGAGCTGGCCCGCCTCCGCGGGCACCTCGTCCGCTTCCCGCTCAAGTTCCTGGAGGAGGAGTCCCTGCTCCCGCCACTCAACAGCAAGGAGGGCATGGTGCCCGTCGAAGTCTGGACGTGATGGGGCGGGGCTGGACTGTGCTGGACGCCCCAGCAAGCACCCAGACCCTCTGAGATTCCCCAAACGGCCGTGAGCCCACTGTTGGGTAGGGACTGGCTCTATATGTTGCCAATTTATAATGATGATGGCATTTAAAAGAGAAGCAGCGTGACTCAGTGGAAAGAGCCCGGGCTTTGGAGTCAGAGGTCATGCGTTCAAATCCCGGCTCTGCCAATAGCCAGCTGTGTGACTTTGGGCAAGTCACTTAACTTCTCTGGGCCTCAGTTCCCTCATCTGTAAAATGGGGATGAAGACTGTGAGCCCCCCCCATGGGACGACCTGATCACCTTGTAACCTCCCCAGTGCTTAGAACAGTGCTTTGCACATAGTAAGCGCTTAATAAATGCTATCATTATTATTATTATTATTTATTAAGCGCTTACTATGTGCAAAGCACCGTTCTAAGCGCTGGGGAGGTTACAAGGTGATCGGGTCGTCCCACGGGGGACTCACAGTCTTAATCCTCATTTTCCAGATGAGATAACTGAGGCACAGAGAAGTAAAGTGACTTACCCAAAGTCACACAGCTGACAGTTGGTACAACAATCTAACATACTTCAATTATACCAGACCAACAATTACTGAGTGCTTTACTATGTGCATAGCTCCGTACTAAGCACTTGGGAGGGTACGCTATAACAATCTAACATACTTCACTTATACCAGACCAATTTGTACTTCCCAAGCGCTTAGTACAGTGCTCTGCACATAGTCAGCACTCAATAAATACGATTGATGATTCATTCGGTTGTATTTATTGAGCGCTGACTGTGTGCAGAGCACTGCCCTAAGCGCTTGGGAAGTACAGGTTGGCAACAGATAGAGACGGGCCCTGCCCAACAAAGGGTTCCCAGTCGAGAGAAGCAGCGTGGCTCAGTGGAAAGAGTCCGGGCTTTGGAGTCCAGAGGTCATGGGTTCAAATCCCGGCTCCGCCAACTGTCAGCTGGGTGACTTTGGGCAAGTCACTTCACTTCTCTGGGCCTCAGTGACCTCATCTGTCCAATGGGGATGAAGACTGTGAGCCCCACGTGGGACAACCTGATCACCTTGTAACCTCCCCAGCGCTTAGAACGGTGCTTTGCACATAGTAAGCGCTTAATAAATGCCATCATTATTATTATTAGAAGGGGGATGGCACGGCTGCCCAGGGCTTCGATGCCTCCCGCTCCCAATGGGGACCAGTAGAGCAACCTAGGCTCCCCTATCCCTGGCTAGGCCCGAACCCCTCCCTTGGACCTCCTCCTTCCCTTCACTTCGCCCCCCCACCCCAAAGAAGGGGGGTCCACACTAATCCCCCTGCCCATTGGCTCATAGACACTAACCTTGGACTCAGACACTTTATAACTTTGGACTCAGACACTTTTGTTATTTCCTAAATAAACATTAGAAAAGGTATCTCTCTGGATTCCTTGCTTGGTCATGGGGGAGGGGGATGAACGAACATGTTGTGGGGACATTTGCTCCAGCCTTCGCCTCCCCCCCAGCTCCCTTTTATTTGTTTTTTAATGGTGTTTAAGTGCTTACTATGTGCCTGGCACTGTTCGAGGCGCTGGAGTTGAGCCAAGCGAATCGGATTGGACACAGTCCCCGTCCCATATGGCTCACAGTCCCAATCCCCGTTTTATAGATGAGGCAACTGAGGCCCAGAAAAATTAATAATGATGGTATTTGTTAAGCGCTTACTATGTGCCAGGCACTGTTCTAAGCGCTGGGGTAGATACAGGGTCATCAGCTTGTCCCACGTGGGGCTCACAGTCTCAATCCCAAATGAGGTACCTGAGGCACAGAGACGTTAAGTGACTTGCCCAAAGTCACACAGCTAAGTGGCGGAGCCGGGATTAGAACCCACGACCTCCGACTCCCAAGCCCATGCTCTTTCCACTAAGCCACCCAAAAGTGACTTACCCAAGGTCACACAGCAGACAAGTGGCAGAGCAATGACCCGTCTCCCAGGCTCATGCTCTATCCGCTACGCCTTGCTGCTTTTTATGACTGCCCTCTCCCACCCTTCTAATTCTTCACTAGTCCAGACACCCCCTGGAACCTCTCCCCTTCCCATCCAAGGATGAAGGAACAAATCCATCAATAGTATTTGCTGAGCGTCTACCGAGCGCAGAGCACCGTCTTAAGCACCCGCTGACTTGAAACCTGTCTGAAAAGTGATGGTGCCAATAGCATTTGGATGTCATGCCCAGGAACAGGCCTTGGGGGTTTGTGTCCTCCTGGTTCACGCGCTTTCTATTCCACCCTGGACCAGTGGCCCCCTCAGAGCTCAGCTCAAATTCTGTCCTCTCCAGGAAGACCTACTGGATTGCCCTGGAACCCACATCCCCTCCTCCCCCTCAGCCCCATCACCTCCGCCTCCACCACCATCTTCCCTCCCATCTGTCACTTCTCCGCTTACTCAGACGCCGCTTTTCGGGGGAGCCGATGCATTTCTGGGCTAGTTACAGACAGCACAGATGGCAGAAACAGATAGAGAGAGAGAGACTGAGAGATGAAAAGGAAAGAGGCAAACAAAGAGACAGAGAAAGAGGTGAGAGAGAGAGCGGGGAGAGACACGCACCTAACCCTTCTCTGACCTCAGGGAGTTGTCAGTCTAGTGTGCGTTCAGGAAGCCCACCTGTGCATGTGCGCGCGCGTACACACACACACACCCTCCCCACCAAGGTAAAAATATTGAAACCACAGAGAGCAGAAACCACGACTTCCATGTCTCTCAAAAAATCTCCCTGTATCTCTCAGCTTCTGTGTCTTCTCTCATCTCTATTGGCCTCTGTTTCTCTCTCCTCTCTCCCAGCCTCTGTTTCTCTTTTGTCTCTTTTGGCCTCTGTTTCTCTCTTGTCTCTCCCTCTCTCCTGGCCTTTCTCACTCTCTCATCTCTTCTGGCCTGTTTCCCTTTCATCTCTCTCAGCCTCTTGGTTCTCTCTCGTCTTTCCCAGCCTCTGTTTCTCTTTTGTCTCTCTCATCTCTTTCGGCCTTTGTCACTCTCTCACCTCTCCCTACTTGTTTCTCTCTCAACTCTCTCAGTCTCTTGTTTTTCTCATGTCCCTCTTAGCCTCTTGTTTCTCAGCTCTCTGTTTCTGTCTTGTGTCTTGGTTTCTTATTTCTTTTAGTCTGCTAAGTGTGCTCTGCACACAGTAAGCGCTCAATAAATACGATTGATTGATAGATTAGTCTCTTTTTCCCTTTCTTCTCTCTTGGACTCTCTCTCTTGGCTCTCCTGTTCGGGTGTCGTCCCCCCCAACCCCCTCCCACTTGTGACTCAACCTCCCAGGGATTCTGATGGTTCATGATGTGTCAGCCCAGAGCTCAAGAGCCTAGAGCTGTTCTGGGGGTGGGTTTGAAACCTCTTCTTTCCCTCCCCGGCAACCCCAGGGAGCCAGTCCCTCACCCTGTGGAAGGAATCTGGGCCTGGAAGTCTTCAGAACCTGGGTTCTAATCCCATCTCCACCGACTGTCGACTGTGTGACCTCGGGCGAGTCACTCAACTTTTCTGTGCCTCACGTACCTCAGCTGTGTAAAATGAGGTTTAAGACTATGAGCCCCGCGAGGGACAGGGACTGTGTCCAACCCGATCGGCTTGTACCCACCCCAGCGCTTCGTAAAGTGCCTGGCGCATAGTAAGTTCTTAACAGATGCCATCTGGGTTTTAATTCCTGCTTTGCCACCTGCCTTCTGGGTAACTTTGGGCAGGTCACTTGATTTCTCTGGGCCTCGTTTCCTCATCCTTACATACCTGTTCTCCCTCCCCCTTAGAGAGCCCTGGTGGGGGACAGGGACCGCATCCGAGCGAATGAAACACCCGGCATTTTCCGCCTCACCTTCCTGCCTGCTCTCCACACCCCTCACTGCGGCCAAGCAAACTGCCTTCAAGAGGCTTTCCCCGCCTAAGCTCTCCTTTCCTCTTCTTCCACTCCCTTCTGCGTCACCCTGACTTGTTCCCTTCATTCATCTCCCCTCCCAGCCCCAAAGCGGTTAGGTCCATCTCCATCATTTATTTCTATTAATGCTTGTCTCCCCCTCTAGACTGTAAACTCACTGTGGGCAGGGAGTTTTTCTGTTATATTGTCCTCTCCCAAGCGTTTAGTCCAGTGCTCCGCACACAGTAAATACAATTGACTGACCGATTGACTCCCCTCCTCACCATCGAGGAGACCCCCTTCCTGTCCTGCTTTTCCCTCCCCGAACCTGCAGCGGGAATGAGAGGAGGCCTTGCAGCATGAGACCTCAGAGAGCCTCGAGAGACAGTTTGTGACTGCGTGGACATTGCTGTGAACTCTGAATCACGAGGAGAAGCTCTGCTCCTCTGACTATGGCTCTCTGTTGACTTTTGTTTGCCTCTTGTGTATTGTGTATCTGTCCTTGTCCTCTATGCTGTATTTATGTCTTAGTGTTTCTTTGCTCCCGATGGGTCCGTCTCCAGTCCTCCCCCGAAGCAGCGTGGGATAGTGGATAGAGCACGACCCTGGGATTCAAAAGGTCATGGGTGCCACTCCCGGCTCTTCTACTTGTCTGCTGGGTGACCTTGGGCAAGTCACTTCACTTCTCTGGGCTTCAGTTACCTCATCTGTAAAATGGGGATTGAGACTGTGAGCCCCATGTAGGATAGGGACTGTGTCCAACCCAGTGCATAGTACAGTGCCTGACCCATAGTAAATGCTTAACAAATACCATAATTACTATTATTATTATTATATTCATAGATCGTGAGCCCTTCAAGGGACAGGGACCATTTCTAATTCCCACCTGTAGACTCTTTCCCAATGTTTACTACAGTGTTCTGGAATCAATCAATCAGTGGTATTTATTGAGTGCTTGCTGGGTGCAGAGTGCTGTACTAAGCTCTTGGGAGGCTACAGGACAGCAGAATTAGCAGGCATGTTTCCTGCCTATAACAAGTTTATTTTATGCAAAGAAAGCACTTAATAGTGTTGCTACGACTATCCTGTATCTAACCCAGACTTTAGTATAATAGTATATAATATAATAATAATAATATGCTTAGTACAGTGCTCTGCACACAATAAGCGCTCAATAAGAGCAACTGAATGAATTGAATAATAATAATTGTAGCATTTGCTAAGCGCTCACTATGTGCCAGGCACTGTACTAAGTGCTGGGGTGAATACAAGTAAATCGGGTTGAAAACAGTCCCTTCCTGTCCCACCTGGGGCTCACAGTCTTAATCCCCATTTTACCGATGAGGTCACTGAGGCCCAGAGAAGTGAAGTGACTTACCCAAGGTCACACAGCAGATAAATACAATTGAATGAAAAGTGGAAGAGATGGAATTAGAACCCAGGTCCTTCTGATTCCGGGGCCAGTGCTCTTTCACTAGGCCCTGCTGCTACTACTAATAATAATGGTATTTGTTAAGCGCTTACTATGTGCAAAGCACTGTTCTAAGCGCTGAGCACTGTTCTAAGCGCTGAGCTGCTCAGCATATAGTAAGCGCTTAACAAATAGCACAGTCAGGGGGTGGGGATGGGTGCGGGGGAGAGGTCCTGGCAGGATGGATCCTGACCCAAACTGGAGGGAGATGGAGATTGAATTGGTGTCAGTTTGGACTTTATCCGGGCTACTCAATCAATTCATTCATTTATTCATACTTATCGAGCTCTTACTGTGTGCAGAGCATTGGAGTAAGCTCTTGGGAAAGTACAATACAACAATAAACAGTGACATTCCCTTCCCACCACGAGCTATGAGTCTACAAGAGGGGAGAATGGCATCAGTACAAATAAATAAAATTACACAATCTGGTATTTATTGAGTGCTTACTATGTGCAGAGCACCGTACTAAGCCCTTGGGAGAGTACAACAGAATTAGCAGACACATTCCCTGACCATAACAGCTTTACAGTTTAGAGGGGGAGACAGACAATACGAATAAATCACTCATTTACAATATATAATTTAAAGATAAGTACACAAGTACTGTGGGGTTGGGGGTGGGCAAATATTAAATGTCCAAATGTCATAGATCTAAGTGCACAGATGACAAAGAAGGGAGAGCAAGAAGGGGGAAAATCAATCAATCAATCGTATTTATTGAGCGCTTACTGTGTGCAGGGCTTAATCATGGAAGGCCTCGATTAAGGAAGAGCAAGGGCCTAGGAATCAGAAGATCTGGGTTCTAATCCAGCCTCCGCCATTGTCTTCTGGGTGACCTTGAGCAAGTCACTTAACTTCTCTGTGCTTCAGTTATCTCACCTGTGAAATGGGGATTACGACTGTGTGTCCCACCTGATCAGCTGAAATCTCTCCCAACCCTTTGTATAGTGCCATCATGTAGTAAGTGTTTAACAAATATAATTTAAAAAGGAAAAAAAAAAAAGACCAGCCCCACTATTCAGCTCTTGGACTATGCCCACCCCTTCCTCCCTCTCAACCTCCCCTGTTTCTTCCTCACCTCCTGCGATAATAATAATTGTGGTATCTGTTATGCACTTACTATGAGCTGAGCACTCTTCTAAGCGCTGGGGTAGATACAAGGCAATCAGGTTGGACACAGTCCTTGTCCCACATGGCGCTCACAGTCTGGATCCTCATTTTACAGATGAGGTTAACTGAGGCACTGAGAAGCGAAGTGGTTTGCCCAAGGTCACACAGCAGACATGCGGCAGAGCCGGGATTAGAACCCACATCCTCTGACTCTCAGCCCCATGCTCTTTCGACTAGGCCATGCTGCTTTCTAAAGGCTTTTGAATTTGGGAGCAGAGGTTGAGGAAAGGGACAGACTCAAAGCCTGAAAATTAATTTGTTGGTCCTCACTCTTGATTCCCTCACTTCCAACTCTTTGCTCATACCTTCCATCTACACTCTTCACCCCCACCCCGACTTCCTTCTCTCCACTCATTTAATCATTCAATCGTATTTATTGAGCGTTTACTGTGTGCAGAGCACTGGACTAAGTGCTTGGGAGGGTACAATACAGAAATAAACAGATACCTTCCATGCGCACAATGAGCTTACAGTCAAGAAGGGGAGATGGACATTAAAATAAATAAATCGATTATGGGTGTTGGCAGAAGTGCTGTGGGGCTGGTAGGGGGGATGAATAAAGGGGGCAAGTCAGGGCAACACAGAAGGAAGTTGGAGAAGAGGAAAGGAAGGCTTAGGGAAGGCCTCTTGGAGGAGATGGGCCTTCAGTAAGGATTTGAAGAGGGGGAGAGTCCTCTCCAGCACCCCCACTTCACCAAATCTCATCCCATTCCTCCCTCAAAGTGCTCCTAAAAAAACCCCCACCTCCTCCAAGTGGCTTTCCCTGACTAATCCCTCCCATCCTTCCCCCTCCTGCTGTTCTAACATTACAGCATCCATGAGTCTAGTGAGTTTTACATTTCCTTGTTCATCTGTGACCGGCCAGGGTGAGGCTGGGGCTTCTCGAGGAGACGTGGGGATGGGACTAGAGATTTGTGGTTCCCACTCCGTGTCTGCATAGCGAAATTCCCATTCGGGCTAACTTGGCACCGAAAGTGAGATTTCCCTTGTGTGAATTGAGACCAAAAATGGAAGTTATTTTACCAGAAGCCTCTTCAAAAA
This sequence comes from Tachyglossus aculeatus, assembly GCF_015852505.1. Lineage (NCBI taxonomy): Eukaryota > Metazoa > Chordata > Mammalia > Monotremata > Tachyglossidae > Tachyglossus > Tachyglossus aculeatus. Next base: position 2,377,019 of record NC_052096.1, on the reverse strand, counting down.
ATTTGCTTGGTCCCAGAGAGACCTGGCCACTGGCCTCAAGTTCTCTGGTTATTTTAAGCTAAAAATGGGGATTAAGAGTGTGAGCCCCATGTGGGACAGAGATGTTTCAAACCTGATCACCTTGTATAGTACAGTGCTTAATACATAATACAGTGCTTGGTGCATAGTAAGCTCTTAACATGTACCATTATATAATAATAATAATAATAATAATAATATAATAATAATATGGTCTTTTGAGGCCCAGTTGCCCAGATAGTTGAGGCTGAAGTAGATTCTGGGGATCTGGATTACCCAGATAATGTCTCAGTAGGGTCAATGTCACCATCTAAACTGTTTGGGAGAGGGGTCAGATGTGGTTAGTATTTCTGTGGCCAGGTCCCTGGAGTTGGGGGGCTCTGGTCCCCTAGGAAGGGTGACTCTAGGAAGAAGCGTGGCCCAGTGGATAGAGCATGGGCTTGGGAGTCAGATGACCCGGGTTCTAATCCCTGCCCTGCTCCTCGTCTGCTGTGTGACCTTAGGCAAGTCACTTCACTTCTCTGGGCCTCAGATACCTCATCTGTAAGGTGGGGATTAAGACTGTGAGCCCCATCAATCGATGGTATTTGTTGAGTGCTTGCTATGCACTTGGGAGAGTCCAATATAACTGAATCAGCAGACCCATTTCCTGCCCATAATGAGTTTACAGTCTAGAGTTCAGGTAAGACCTGGACTGTGTCCAACTTGATCAGCTTCAAGTGCTTAGTGCAGTGCCTGGCATATAATAAGTGCTTAACAAATACCATAAAAATAAAGACAAGCAAACGAAAAAAAACCTTCGGCCCCTCCTCGGGGTCTCAGTGACCTGTTACAGGAGGCAAAGTGGCCCTACAGCACCAGAGCCTCTCTCCCTAAGGCACCTGAGTCATTTCCACTCAGGTTCCACCTGGGACACCCTCCCTCTTCATATCTGACAGACGATGACTCTCCCGTGGCCTTATCAAAGGCCCACCTCCTCCAAGAGGCCTTTCATCATCATCAATCGTGATGATGAAATTTCATCAATCAATCGTTTCCTGACTAAACCCTCCTTTCCCCCTTTCCCTCTCCCTTCCGCATCATCCTGACTTGCTCCCTTTATTCATTCCCCACCCCCCCTCAGCCCCACCCCACTTATGTCCATCTCCGACTATTGATTTCTACTAGTGTCCATCTCCCCCTCTGGACTGGAAACTCAGTGTGGGCAGGGAATGGATCTGTTTATTGTTGTACTGTCCTCTCCCAAGCGCTTAGTACAATGCTCTAGCGCTCAGTAAGTGCTCAATAAATGCGACTGATTGATTGATTGACTGATTGGTAGGTGAGCTGGGCCTCCTTGGCCGGCCACCCTCGGCCCTGCCTGGGAGGCGACCAGGGGCTGAGGCGGCCTGCGCCCTTCAGGAAGCAGAGTGGCTCAGAGGTCGTGGGTTCTAATTCCAGCTCCGCCACTTGTCAGCTGTGTGACTTCGGGCAGGTCACTTCACTTCTCTGTGCCTCAGTTACCTCATCTGTAAAATAATAATAATAATGATGGCATTTGTTAAGCGCTTACTATGTGCAAAGCACTGTTCTAAGCGCTGGGGGGGATACAAGGTGATCAGGTTGTCCCACGTGGGGCGCGCAGTCTTAATCCCCATTTTACAGATGAGGTCACTGAGGCTCAGAGAAGTTACACAGTCACACAGCAGACATGTGGGGGTTAAGACCGGGAGCCCCACGTGGGACAACCTTGTATCTTTTAGACCGTGAGCCCACTGTTGGGTAGCGACTGTCTCTCTATGTTGCCAACTTGTACTTCCCAAGCGCTCAGTACAGTGCTCTGCACACAGTAAGCGCCCAATAAATACGACTGACTGATTGATTGATCTGCTCTAGAGCTTAGAGCAGTGCTTGGCACATAGTGAGCTATTATCAAATGCCGTGATTATTATCATTATCACGTGCCGGGTGGGGGCGCCTGTTGCCATGGCGACGGCGATTGTTTGGTGTGCACCCGCACCCCTCCACGAGGCCAATCACCCCGCATCACGGGCGTTGCTGAGGCTCAGAGAAGTTAAGCGACTTCCCCAAAGTCACACAGCAGACATGTGTGGATGAAGAGCCGGAGCCCCACGTGGGGCGACCTTGTATCTGCTCTAGCGCTTAGAGCAGTGCTTGGCACATAGTGAGCGCTTAACAAGTGCCGTGATTATTATCTCTATTTATTTATTTATTTATTTATTTATTTATTTATTTATTTATTTTACTTGTACATTTCTATCCTATTTATTTTATTTTGTTGCTATGTTTGGTTCTGTTCTCTGTCTCCCCCTTTTAGACTGTGAGCCCACTGTTGGGTAGGGACTGTCTCTATGTGTTGCCAATTTGTACTTCCCAAGCGCTTAGTACAGTGCTCTGCACATAGTAAGCGCTCAATAAATACGATTGATTGATTGATTGATTGATTATCCTCATGCTGCCCACACACAGAAGCAGACGTATGTTCACACACATGCCCTTTCGTTTAAATATGCCTCCAATGACGATGGGATCTGAATCATGTGGGAAGAAACATTATTTCTTGCTGTGCTGGTAGGTTTGTCCCTTCAAAGCCCTACTGAGAGCGGCGTGGCTCAGTGGAAAGAGCCCGGGCTTTGGAGTCCAAGGTCGTGGGTTCAAATCCCAGCTCTGCCAATAACCAGCTGTGTGACTTTGGGCAAGTCACTTCACTTCTCTGGGCCTCAGTTACCTCATCTGTAAAATGGGGATTAATCAATCAATCATATTTATTGAGCGCTTACTATGTGCAGAGCACTGTACTAAGTGCTTGGGAAGTACAAATTGGCAACATATAGAGACAGTCCCTACCCAACATTGGGCTCACAGTCTAAAAGGGGGAGTATAATAATAACGATGGCATTTGTTAAGTGCTTACTATGTGCAGAGCACTGTATTTTTAATAATAATAATAATGGCATTTGTCAAGCGCTTACTATGTGCAGAGCACTGTTCTAAGCGCTGGGGGGGAGATACAAGCTGATCAAGTTGTCCCACGGGGGGCTCACAGTCGTAATCCCCATTTTACAGATGAGGTCACTGAGGCTCAGAGAAGTGAAGTGACTTGCCCAAGGTCACACAGCAGACACGTGGCGGAGTCTGGATTCGAACCCATGACCTCTGACTCCAAACCCGGTGCTCTTTCCACTGAGCCACGCTGCTTCTCTGTGCACACAGATTAAGACTGTGAGCCCCCCGTGGGGCAACCTGATCACCTTGTAACCTCCCCAGCGCTTAGAACAGTGCTTTGCACATAGTAAGCGCTTAATAAATGCTATCATTATTATTATTATTATTATTATTATCACCTCCTCCAGGAGGCCTTCCCAGACTGAGCCCCTCCTTCCTCTTCCCCTCCTCCCCCTCCCCCCTGCGTTACCTCCTTCCCCTCCCCACAGCACCTGTAGATATGCATATATGTTTGTATACTCTATTGATTTTATTTGTACATATTTATTCTATTTATTTTATTTTGTTAATACGTTTTGTTGTCTGTCTCCCCCTTCTAGACCGTGAGCCCGCTGTTGGGTAGGGACCGTCTCTAGATGTTGCCGACTTGGACTTCCCCAGCGCTTAGTACAGCGCTCAGCACACAGTAAGCGCTCACTAAATACGATTGAATGAGTGAATGGTAATAACGATAGCATTTCTTAAGCGCTTACTATGTGCAAAGCATTCACTCATTCGTTCAATCGTATTTATTTAATGAATAATAATAATAACGATAGCATGTCTTGAGCGCTTACTATGTGCAAAGCATTCATTCATTCGTTCAATCGTATTTATTTAATGAATAATAATAATAACGATAGCATTTATTAAGCGCTTACTATGGGCAAAGCATTCATTCATTCAATCGTATTTATTTAACGAGTCCTAACGATAGCATTTCTTAAGCTATTTCTTAAGATATGATCGCATATCTAGATGTTGCCAACTTGGATTTCCCTAGCGCTTAGTACAGTGCTCTGCACACAGTAGGCGCTCAATAAATACGGTTGGGTGAGTGAGCGCCGGGTGGGGGCGCCTGTTGCCATGGCGACGGCGACTGTTTGGCGCGCGCGCGCCTCCACGAGGCCCATCACCCCGCATCGCGGGCGTTGCCATGGGAACCGCGGGGGGGGGTTTCTGCGGGTCTGTGCGAGGGGGGGGGCGCCAACGGCAGTGCGGGGGCCGCTTTCCCCCGGCGCCCCCCCCGCCACGGGCCCTCGCGCACGCGCCCTGTCGGGAGCGCGCGCGCGCGCCAGCGGGCGGGGCGGAGGCGCGCACGCCTTTCCCGCCCCCGCCGCCCCCCACCGGCCCTCGCGCACGCGCCCCGTCGGGAGCGCGCGCGTCAGCCCGCGCGCCTTTCCCGCCCCCGCCGCCCCCGCCGGCGCCTGCGCAGTAGCGAGCGGGGCGCTCGCGCGGCTGTCAGTCCGTCAGTCCGTCAGGGAGGCGAGGCGGCGGGGGGCTGAGGAGAAGGACGCCGCCGCCGCCGCCGCCATCGTCGCCCCCCGCCCCCCGTGTTTCCCGATGGGGGAGCCGGAGCGGCGCCGTTGGGGCAGGTGCGGCGGCCGCAGCCTCCGCCGGGACGGAGCCTGAAGCGGGACACCCCCCCCCCCCCGACCGCCCGCCCCGGCCATGGGAGACCCGGCCCCCGCCCGCAGCCTGGACGACATCGACCTGTCCGCCCTAAGGGTGAGCCGAGCCGAGCCGAGCCGAGCCGAACCGCCGGGGGTCGCGGGCCCGGGGGGGGGGGGGGGGGGGAGCAAGCACGCGCACGCGCGCGCGCCCCCGCCGCCCTTCCCGCCTCGCGGCCCCTCACCTGAGCCCCGCCCCCTCACCTGTCCCCCGGCCTCCCCACCGCCCCGCTCCCTTGCTTTGGCTCCTTCCCGCTTCAATCAATCAATCAATCAATCAATCGTATTTATTGAGCGCTTACTATGTGCAGAGCACTGGACTAAGCGCTTGGGAAGTACAAATTGGCAACACATAGAGACGGTCCCTACCCAACAGTGGGCTCACAGTCTAAAAGATATGGCTTCAGGCCTTCCCACGCTCCCCCCCCCCCATCGTCCTCCTCGCACACTCCCCCCCCCCGTCCTCCTTACACACTTACCCTCACTGGCCTCCTTACACACTTACCCTCCCCGTCCTCCATGCGCACTCACCCCTGTCGTCCTCCTTACACACTACCCCCCGTCCTCCTTACACACTTACCCTCCCCGTCCTCCATGCGCACTCACCCCTGTCGTCCTCCTTACACACTACCCCCCGTCCTCCTTACACACTTACCCTCACCGTCCTCCATGCACACTCACCCCTGTCGTTCTCCTTACACACTTACCCTCACCGTCCTCCATGCGCACTCACCCCCATCGTCCTCCTTACACACTTACCCCCCCGTCCTCCTTATACACTTACCCTCACCGTCCTCCTTACACACTGACCCTCATCGTCCTCCACGCACACTCACCCCTGTCGTCCTCCTTACACACTTACCCTCCCCGTCCTCCTTACACACTTACCCCCCCGTCCTCCTTACACACTTACCCTCACCGTCTTCCTTACACACTTACCCTCACCGCCTTCCTTACACACTCACCCTCACCAGTCATCATCAATCGTATTTACTGAGCGCTTACTGTGTGCAGAGCACTGGACTAAGCGCTTGGGAAGTACAAATTGGCAACATATAGAGACAGTCCCTACCCAACAGTGGGCTCACAGTCTAAAAGCTGCCCGTCCTCCTCACACACTCACCCTCACCATCCTCCTTACGCACTTACCCTCACCGTCCTCCTTACACACTTACCCTAATCGTCCTCCATGCACACTCACCCCCATCGTTCTCTTTACATACTTACCCCCATCGTCCTCCTTAAACACTTACCCCCATCGTCCTCCTTGCCCGTGCTCCTCTATCGCCCTTTTTGCACGCACCTCCCTATCGTCGTCCTGGCACGTTCCCTCTTCCACCCCCCGTATCGCCCTCCTGGCGCGGCCCCCCCCCCCCCCCACCGTCCTCTTGGCAAGCTCTCCCCCCCCGCCCCCCATCGCCCTCCCGGTCCGCCTCCCTCCCCCATAGTCCTCCTTGCACGCCCACCCCTATCGTCCACTTGGCACACCCGCCCCCCCCTCTCTGCGCCCCCCGTGTCGTGCCCCTTCTGCCCCCCGGATCCGAGTGGTGCCAGTCCTCCTTGGCGGAGTCCCGGGTTCCCGGGCCGGGCTCCGGTGGGGGCGTCGTCCCTCGCGTCTCGTCGTCTTGCCCCTGCTGCCCCACACCTGGCCTCTCCCTCCCCGCCGGCGTCGCCCACCCACCCACCCACCCGCCAAGCCGTCCAGGCCTGCGGTTCCTGCCGCGGGCCAGCTGGGCATCCACCTGTCCGGCCTCACCTTGGCCCCTTGCCTGGTCCTCTGACCTCCCTCCACCCTCGTCCTCAGCTCTCCTTCCCTCCCGGGCCTCCGCACACCCTTCCCACTAATTCCCCATCTCCCTCCCACCCACCAGTCGCCAGGATCCGGGAACACAGCGGCCCCCCGCCTCCCCCCCAAAAACCACACCCCTTCCCCCGCTTTTTATCTTCCTGCCTGACCCCTCATCTGGTCCGGTCCTCGCCCCCCCCCTGCTGCCTTTCCCTTCTCCGGTCCGAGGGTTATCCATCTCCCCCCCCCCCAGGCCTTTCGGGGCTCCAGCCCCGGGGTAGGGCATTGCCCCCTCTGCAGCAGCCACGGGTGGGGAGAGACGAGTGCATTTGGGGGAGGAGGGGATGCATTTTGTGGGGAGGGGCGTGGAGGCCGGCTCCCTGGAGGGCTGGGGACGGTACGTGCGGAGTGTGAGGGTGAGGGTGAGGGTGAGGGTGCGGACCCGCCCCCCGGGGGGATTGTGTGGGCGAAGCTGGCGTCCGTCGTGGGAACGCCACCGAGCAGGAGATGAGAGGGGGAGACCACCAGGCCCGCCGCGCCTTCCTCCAGCGAATCCGTTCCCACCCACCGCCTCAAACCCTGCCCTTCATCAGCCGCCGGCCCGGATGAATAAGCATTTGTGCCAGCCTCCGTCCGCTCGTGCCCGGTGCCCGGGGGAGGGCCGCGAGGGAGTTGTGGGAAAGATTCAGTCTGGGGGGAGGCCCCCTCTCCTCTCCCTCCCCCGACCCCCCGAACCCCAGCCCCTTCCACTCTCGCCGTCGTGGGCAAACTTGGCCACCGGGTCAAAAGCCTGCCAGCCCGCCCGGTCCGACGGGGAGGGGGACCGGGGAGCGGGCAGCACCGTCACGGTGGAAATGAGGTTTCTGGAGGTGACACAGTTTTCCCCGGCATCCAGGTCACCGCGCCAGCCCCGGTTTTCCAAGGAGGAGAAGCCACTCGGTGGCTCGGGGCCGCACCTGGGCGCCCGGGGAGAGGATTCGGGAGGCTTTCCAGGGAAGAGCGGAGAATCTGGGCCAGGAGCCGGGCGGGAATCTGGGAAAAGGAGACTCAGGAGGCCGAGCTAGGCCGGCGGGGTTGGGGTTGGTCTTGGGGCCCGATGGGTTCTTATGGGTTCTTGCCCACCAAAATCCCCCGGCCCAGGTTATTAACTACCCTGGGGTCGGGAGCTGTAATAAAAGGGGTGGGTCTGCCCACGCCAGCCAGACTCTGCCCTCCCCTCCCGCCTGCCAGGAGGAAGAGGAAAAGTGGGGCCTGGCTCTGGCATTCATGCACGAGACCTGGATTCTAGGCCTGGCCCTTTAACTGCCCTTGGGGGGTGGGCTTGCCCAGGGTGCAGAGTCTCTCTGGGCCCTTGCCTGCAAAATGGGGAGAAGAATCCCCGCTTTCCCCTCCCTTCCCAGGGCCCCAACTCTATGGTATAGGACTCCTCTCCCCAGCTCACGGTACGGTGCTCTGCACCCAGCGCGCACTCCATAAATGCCATCGATCGCTTGTCTGATAAGGAGGTCGCCGATGCGAAAGTGCCAGGCCCCGACCTTGCCAACCGGGAGCCTGTGACCCTGGCTCTGACCTGACACCGGAACTGGGCCCAAATGACTCCTAGAGGCCAGTCACCACCCCCACCCTTCCCTGGGGGGGGCTGCTGGTTAGGAATAATGAGATGAATAATATCGTAATTCCTTGACTGTACATTGCGCTTGTATTTTCCAAAGAACTTTCCCATTACTCCTTTCGGTTGTCCTTCTAAAGTCCCTGGGAGGCAGGGAGTGGCTGGGAAGGATTACTGTTTTCATTTTACAGATGAGAAGACTGAGGCTCAGACAGGTTAAGGGACTTGCCCAAGGTCACTCAGCAGCGCTGGGACTAATGTAATAATAGTGGTTATCTGTTAAGCATGTTGTTCCAAGTACTTTACTGAGCACTGGGGAGACAGTCTGGCCTAGTGGAAAGAGCCCGGGCCCGGAAGTCAAGAGGACTTGGGTTCTAATCCCAGCTCTGCCCCTTGTCTGCTCGGGCAAGTCACTTCACTTCTCTGTGCCTCAGCTAACTCATCTGTAAAATGGGGGTGGAATACCCTGTTCTCCCTCCCCCTTGGACTGTGAGCCCCAAGTGGGACAGAGACTGCGTCCAACCTGATTATTGTGTATCTGCCCCAGCTCTTAGTTCTGTGCCTGGCACATAGTAACTACTTACCAAGTAGCATTTTTAAAAGTTAGTTTATATATATATATATATATATGAACTATATATACACATATGCATACACATACACACACGCAAAGATCGGACACAGTCCCTGTTCCAAATAGGACTCACCAGATTCCAGGTCACCAGATTCTTAGCTGTGGGCTCCCTCAAACTGACTGGGGGTTACCAAGAGAATACCACGGGTAATGGGGGGTGGGGGTTCCCTCACCCTGGCACCCAGCAGCCTGGGCCCCATCTCTGTTCCGCTGCTGCGTGACCTCAGGCAAGTCACTTAACCTCTCTGGGCCTCTGTGTGCCCATCTATTCAGTAGGGAGACACTTCTGGAGGAGTGGGTGAGAATTGGGGTTGGAGGCTCTGTGCTATTTTCAAGAAAGGCCTTGCCGAAGAGCTGGGTGATTGTCAATCAGTTAATCAGTCAGTGGTGTTCACGGAATGCTTACTGTGTGCTGAGCACTGTACTAAGTGCTTGGCAGTGGACAGTACCGTAGAGGTGGTAAATGCGATCGATCTCTGCCCTCGAGGAGCTGATGGGGGTGGAGTAGGGGGAAGCAACTGAGGTTTAAAAAGTAGTAATTAGAATGATTGTGGTATTCGGTCTGCGCTTACTATGTTTTAGGCACTGCACTAAGCGCTGGGGTAGTCACAAGATCATCAGGTCAGGCACAGTCCCTGTCCCACAAGGAGTTCACAGTTCACAGGAGGGAGAACAGGTATTGAATTCCCATTTTGCAGATGAGGAAACAGAAATGCAGAGAAGCGAAGGGACTCACCCAAGGTCACACAGCAGACAGGCAGCAGAGCTGGGATTAAAAAGCAGGTCCCCTGATTCTCAGGCCCGGGCACTTTCCACGAGGCCATGCTGCTTCTCAGGTCTGTTCAGAGTCTATCAATCAGTTGTATTTGAGGGCTTACCGTGCGCAGAGCACTGTTACTAAGCCCTTGGGAGAGAACAACACAACAGAGTTGGTCGACGTGTTTTCTGCTCACCAGGAGCTTACCAGTCTAGAGGGGGAAGGAGACAGACATTAATGTAAATAAAGAATTATAGATATAGATATGTGCACAAGTGCTGTGGGGCTAGGGTGGGGCAAATAGCAAATGCCCAAAGGTCACAGAGACAAGTGCATAGACGGCTCTTGGGAGACTGCACAGAAAGCGGAGGGAGCCGGGCAAAAGAGGGCTTTTGGAAGCAGCAAAGGCCTAGTGGGTAATAATAATAATAACAATAATGGTATTTAAGTGCTTACTATGTGCAAAGCACTGTTCTAAGTGCTGGAAGAGCCCAGGCCTGGGAATCAGAAGGACCTGGGTTCCCATTCCGGCTCCACTGCTTCTTGTCTGCTGCGTGACCTTGGACAAGTCACTTCACTTCTCTGGGCCTCAGTTTCCTCATCTATAAGATGAGGATTAAGACCGTGAGCCCCATGCGGGAGAGGGACTGTATCCAACCTGATTAGCTTGTACTTACCCCAGCGCTTAGAACGGTGTTTGACGCATAGTAAGCGCCTAACAAAGTGCTGAACTATAAGCTCGTTATGGGCAGGGAATGAGTCTGTTCTATTGTCCTTTCCCAGGCACTTAGTACAATGCTCCACACACAGTAAGCACTCAATAAATAAGATTGACTGACTGACTAATACCATCATCAATATCATTATTACTATTATGTGATCTTAATAAAGCTTTGAAGGTGGGGAGAGTGGGGGTCTGGTATATATGGAGGGGAGAGGGGGTTCCAGGTACAGAACCACCAAGATGCCCATGGGGTGAACCCACTAAGCAATTTTGGGGGTGTCTCACGGGCAGAGAAGGCTCTGTCTTCTTCCTTCCCAACCTGGGGTGACCACGGACAGCGACCAGAGACCATGCTCGCTCAGCAGTGGAGGGGAGTTAATAATAATTGTGGTATTTGTTAAGCACTTACTATGTTCCAGGCACTGTACTAAGCACTGGGGTAGACACAAGCAAATCAGGTTGGACACAGTCCCTGTCCCTCATGGGGCTCACATTCTCAATTCCCGTTTTACAGAGGAGGGAGCCAGGGCCCAGAGAAGCAAAGTGACTTTCCCGTGGTCACACAGCCCACAAGTGGTGGAGCCAGGATGAGAACCCAGGCCCTTCTGACTCCCAGTCCTGTGCTCTAGCCACTAGCCCACACTCCCTGGAGGAGGAGGAAGGGGAGGGCACCGGGCTGAAAAGCGGCTGGGGGGGTCCGGGTTCCGGTGGGGAGACTCGCCGCTGCTGCCCTCTAGACTGGAAGCTCGTCCCCTAGCCTGGAAGCTCATGGTGGGCAGGGTATGTGTCTGTTTATTGTACTTTCCCAAGCGCTTAATACAATGCTCTGCACACAGTAAGTGCTCAATAAATACGGTTGAACGAAGGACTGAGTGACCAGGCCCATGCTGAGGGGTCAGGCCTGGAGGAGCCCTGCCCAGAGATGATGGTGGCCATGGCAGTGGGTGGGAGAGCCCACTGGGCCCATTGGTTCCACCCCATCCTCGGCCCTCCCCTTCACCTCAGCCCGTGCCAGCCTGCTGGGCATTCATTTATTCCTTCCCCTTCTGTCCTGCCTGAGCAGGAACTCAATTAATCAAATCAGTCAATCGATCGATCACTGGTATTTATTAAGTACTTACTGTGTGCGGAGCACTGGACTGAGCACTTGGGAGAAGATGTTACAACAGAGTTGGTGGACAAATTTGGGCCTCAATTCCCTCACTTGTAAAATGGGGATTGACACTGTGGGCCCTACAGGAGACAGGGACTGTGTCCATCCGATTTGCTTGTATCTGCCGCAGTGCTTTGTACAGTGTCTGGCACATAGTAAGTGCTTCGCAAATACCACTATTATTAATATTATTATTATTATTAGGAGCCCCTTCCCCCCCAGATCCAGATCCCACAACCCAGCTGCCAACCTTGGAGTCTCAGGTATCTCCCTGGCTCTGCCCTACCTGGACCTGCTGCCCATTGTCTAGCCCCTGGCCCTCTCCTACCCCCTCTGCTCTTGCTCTTTCAGTCGGGGTGGGTGAGGTCGTAGTAAAGTCGACCTCCTGTGGTTCACCTCTGAGCTCCCTGGAGGTGGCATCCATGATGACCACATTGTATCACAGTCCTAATCTCCATTTTACAGATGAGGTAACCAAGGCCCAGAGAAATGAAGTGACTTGCCCAAGGTCACACAGCAGACAAGTGGCAGAGCCAGGATTAGAACCCAGGCCCTTTTGACTCCCTGTGTGCAGAGCACTGTATTGAGCACTTGGGAGAGTCCAGTACAACTGAGTTAGCAGACAGGTCCCCTCCATAAGCTGGACTCCCCCCATGCTCGGATCCTGGTACCAAGCTTCTCTTTCATCATCATCAATCATATTTATTGAGCGCTTACTGTGTGCAGAGCACTGTACTAAGCGCTTGGGAAGTACAAATTGGCAACATATAGAGACAGTCCCTACCCAACAGTGGGCTCACAGTCTAAAAGTGACCCTCTTTGGGGCCTGAAAGTGACTCTCTAGATTGGAAGTTCATTGTGGGCAGGCAATGTCACTGTTTATTGTTGTACTTTCCAAAACACTTAGTCCAGTGCTCCGCACATAGTAAGCACTCAATAAATACAACTGAATGAATGAATGACTCCTGGGGACCATCTCTGGGCATGGTTACACCAACACCCCCTGGAAGGGATTGGGGTAATGGGGAGCGTCATGGTATTGTGGCTAGAGCCTGGGCCTGGGAGAAGGTAATGGGTTCTAATCCTAGCTCCGTCACCTGTCTGCTGTGTGACCCTGGGGAAGTCACTTCATTTCTCTGGGCCTCAGTTCCCTCATCTGGAAAATGGGGATTAAGAATGTGAGTCCCACGTGGGACAGGGACTGTCTCCAACCCGATTTGCTTGTATCCACCCCAGTGCTTCATACAGTGCCTGGCACAGGGGAAGCACTTAACAAATATAATCATCATTATTATTATTTTTCTAGTAATAAGGATGATGAAGATGGAGATGAAGATACCCACCCTTTGAACCTCCAAAGTGGTTTCTTATCTGCCCCGTACACGTTCCTTGGAGGCAGGGAGAGGTAGGGCCTCCTCTTGCCCGCTCTGGGCAGAGGAAGAAATGGGCCCGGAATGGCGAGGTGGCTTGGGGTAAGGCTAAGGGGCAGAGCCCCCACTTCACTCGGGGTCCTGCCAGCTGCGCTCAGCCCACACCCTTCGCTGGAGAGGCCACGTGGTCTCCCTTCTCCTCCTCGCCATCCCCAGACTCTCACCCCAACCTCTGCCAGCCCAGCCCACCTCACGGAGGGGGGCTCACTGAGAGCCATCCCAGTCCAAAATCACCCCTTCTGCCTGGGCCACCCTCTCTGGTCGTGTGTCCCTCCCCGTCCAACACGCACTGCACCTCCCTCGGTAGTTTAAACCCCTTCTGTTCTGCCTGGGGCGGAACTCAATCAATCAAATCAGTCAGTCAATCGATCAATGGTATTTATTGAGTACTTACTGTATGCAGAGCACTGGACTGAGCACTTGGGAGAGAATGATACAACAGAGTTGGTGGAAACATTCCCTGCCCGCAACGAGCTCCCGAGAAGCATTCTGTGTCTCTCTTCTCCTCCTCCTCCTCTGCCTCTTCCACACTAAACCTTTGCCTTTTTCTTCCAGTTAATAGTAATAATAATGATAGTCATGATATTTCAGCATTTGCTCTGTGCCAACACTTTGCTGAGCGCTGGGGTAGATACAGTACAGGCAGATTGGACACAATCCCTGCCCCACAGTGGGCTCGCCTTCTGAAGCGGGAGGGAGAACAGGTATTGAATCCCAATTTGACAGCCGAGGAAACTGAGGCCTAGAGAAACCAAGTGGCTTGCCCGAGGTCACCCAGCAGGCAGGTGGCAGAGCCAGGACGAGAACCCAGGTGTCCTGACCCCCCCATCCAGTACCCTGCCATGCCGGTCCACTGTTGAAGCGCTTGGGGATTGGCACCTGGAGGGTACCCTTTGGGGATGGAGTGGGAAGGGAGGCTGGCAGTGAGGGGTAGGTCCCTCCCTGGATTCGAGGGTCTGGCCCGGAGCAGGGCCATCCCCTGGCACGTCAGCCCAGTGGGGGCTTCCAAGGATGTTGGCATGAAGCCGGTCATTTCTCTCCTGAGGTCGAGCGGCAGCTGGGCGGGAGAGAGAGGGACAGGTTGGCAAACAGCAGGTCTCTCTGGGGGGGCAGAGCTAGGGGCTGACTGGGCTTGGGACGGGCGGAGTTGGGTGGTGGCGGGGAGGGGGCCAGAGGGCTTCTCTCTGGGCTGGGTAAGGGGGCAAGGAAGGGGAAGGGGATGGGGACAGGAGTTACCCCTGCAGTGAATGACTTAGGCGGATGTAGGAGCTAAGCGAGTGGGGCCTTGATGTGGGAGGTGAGAGGAGGAGGTGGGTTTTTTTATGGCATCTGTTTAGTGCTTACTATGTGTCAAGCATTGGTCTAAGCCCTGGGGTCCATACGGTCAGGTCAGGCCCAGTCCCTGTCCAGCATGGGGTTCACAGTCAAAGGAGGAGGGGGAACAGGTCAGTCAATCTTGAGCACTTGCTGTGCACAGAGCACTGTACTGAGCGCTTGGGAGAGGAGACTAAAGCAATAATAATAATAATAATAATGGCATTTGTTAAGCACTTACTATGTGCAAAGCACTGTTCTAAGCGCTGGGGGGGTGGATACAAGGTGATCAGGTTGTCCCGCATGGGGCTCACAGTCATAATCCCCATTTTACAGATGAGGTAACTGAGGCTCAGAGAAGTTAAGTGACTTGCCCAAGGTCACACAGCAGACGTGTGGTGGAGCCGGGATTTGAACCCATGACCTCTGACTCCAAAGCCCGGGCTCTTTCCGCTGAGCCACGCTGCTTCTCCAATAAACAGACACAGTCCCTGCCCACAAAGAGCTTCCAGTCTAGACAGACATTAATAGAAATAAGTAATTGACAGATATGGAAATAAGTGCTGTGGGGCTTGAGGAGAGGGGAATGAATACAAGGAACACTTTTCACCCCCATTTCACAGATGAGGGAACTGAGGCCCAGAGAAGTGAAGCGATTTGCTCGAGGTTGCACAGTGGGCAAATGATGGAGCCAGGATGAGAACCCAGGTCCTCTGGCTCCCGGGCCTGGGCTCTTTCTACCAGGCCGTACTGCTTCTCTCCCCCTGAGGTGAGGGCATTTAGGCAAAGGAGGACTTGGGAGCTGAGGCCCGGCCGGGTAGCCATCAGGGCGGACTCGCAGGCCTTTCTCTGACCCCTCTCTCGCCCTCTGCCCCGGCACCGAGGCCCTGGGCTAGATCCAGAAGCAGAGTGGTCAGCGCCTCCCGGCCACCCGGGAGGCCTTCCAATATCTGCGGCTCCCGTGGGAAGCTGACTGGGCCGTGGGCCCCCCCCGGGCAAACATTCCCTGGAATCCCAGGGAATGTGTCTTGTTTTATTGTCCTTTCCCAAGCGCTTAGTCCAGTGCTCTGCACACAGTAAGCATTCAATGACTATGATTGAATAAATGAGTTGGCAAGATTGACTGAGCACCTGCTGTGTTCTGTTGTCCTCTCCCAAGCGTTTAGTGCAGTGCTGTGCGCACAGTAAGCTCTCAGTAAATACCTTTGACTGACCATGCACTGCCTTGAACCTAGCGCCTGTTGGGAGAGGATGGGAGAGCTGGAGGGGCGGGGGCGTCTCTCCACACTGTGGGGCCGGGGCAGAGCAGTCTCTCCCACCGACTCTGGTGAGTGAGGGGGAGAAGAGGCATGGGCACTGGGATCGAAACTTGTCCTCTAAACTAAGTTGGTTTTGGGCAGGGAATGTGTCTGTTTCTTGTTCTATTGTAGTCCCCCAAGTGCTTAGTACAGTGCTTTGCACATAGTAAGTGCTCAATAAATATGAATGAATGAATGAAACGGACGGAAGCTCAGAAGGCGCAGACAGGGCCCGGATTCCTCCCCGCCCCTGGTCAGAGCGAGGCTCCCTTCGCTCCTAATGTCGGGTGGTTCAAGGCGAGGCCAGAGACACTGGGGGGCAAGCGGACCCCAAGGCCCTGTCAGAGGGAAAGTGGGGGCCACGCTGGGCCCTAAACTGCGAGGTTGCCTGACAGGGATGATGATGATGACGGTATTTGTTAAGCGCTCACTATGTGCCAAGCACTGCTCAAAGTGCTGGGGTAGGCAGGGTCATCAGGTTGGACTCAATCCATTTCCCAAATGGGACTCACAGCATTAATCCCCATTTTTCAGATGAGGTAACAGGTCCAGAGAAGTGAAGCGACTTGCCCAAGGTCACGCAGCAGACAGGCGGTGGACCTGGGATTAGAACTCGGTCCTTCCGATTCCCAGGTCTGGGATCTATCTACTAGCCACGCCACTCCTCAAGGAGGGCGACCGGCTGGACAAGAGCAGGTGGGGGGTCGCCTACCGTGAGTTGGGCCCGAGTCTGGCCAGGGTTGGCTGGCGCCCAAGGGCCACTGATATCCGGGGGACACTCTGGAGGGGGAGTGAGGAACAGAGCAGGGTCTGGCCCTGGGCCAGGAGGCCGGGAAGCCGGGTGGGGGTAGCGGGAAGCCTTTCCCAGTCCATGAGCCCTGCAGTCTGTCCCCACCCCCACCCCGCCATGCGAAACCCGGCTTCCTGTTGACAGAGCGGCGCGGCAGTGGGCAGGGAAACCCCGGGCCTGTCCTGCCCCACCCAGTCCAGTCTGTGCTCATCCTGCTTCCCAGCTGTGCTCTCCCTCCTATTCCTCCTCCTCTTCTTCCTCCTCTTCCACCCCGTCCCCAACCCTGCCTCTCTCACCTGGCCCAGGGGTGGAAGCAGGAGGCCTAGATGGAGCTGGGCCAGGGCATGACGCGGGCCCTCGTCGGTAGCCAGCCCCGGGTTGGCGCCTGAAGAAGGGGTCGCCCCCGGGGCGGGTTGTCTAGACACGGGGGGAGGCACAGGGGGGTTCGCCCCCTCGGAGAGGCCAGAGGGTCCCGGCCCCCGGAGTGGAGGGAGACGGCCAACGGCACCAGGCTGTCCGCCCGCGGGACCCTCGAGTGGGCATAGGGGACGGACATGGCATCCGGGACCCCTGCTGCAGCCCTGGGAGGGTCCAAGCTGGAAGCAGGAGTCAGGCTGGCACGCCGACTGGTGGACCCTGCTGGTGGGGACCAACGGGGGGGCACAGGAGATGGCATCGGTGGTGGACGGAGGGTCGGGGCCGGGGGCTTGGCTGTGGGAGGCTGTTGGCACTGTGGGCGGAGAGGCCCCGGGCCCCCAAAGCCCGTTCTGCCCCGCCCGACTCTGCCCAGGTTTGTCATCCGCTCTCTAATCCCGGGCGGGCGCTGGTTCCCTGCTCTTGCCCGGGCCTGTCTCCCAGCCGCCCCCGGCAGCGGAGGCCTCCACCCTTGCTGGTGCTGGGAAGGGCTCGGAGACCATCCACCGAGGGGCAAGACCCCACATCTGGGAGTCAGAGGACCTGGGTTCTCACCCCGACTCCACCACACTTCTGCTGCGTGACCTTGGCCAAGTCACTTCACTTTTCTGGACCTCAGTCATCCCATCTGTCAAATGACTGTGAACCACATACAGGATGGGGCCTGTGTCCAACCTGAAGCTTGTATCTACCCTAGCGCATAGACTCCTTAGACTGTGAGCCCCATGCTGGACAGGGACTGGGCCTGACCTGAACAGTGCCGGACACATAGTGAGCATTTAACATTTACCACAGTTATTATTGTTACGCCCTGTCTCTGGGCCAGGCCCGCTGGTCTGAGTGGACGTTCAAGGCACAGGGAGGGTGGGCGAGGAGCTGAGCCCAACCACAGGGAGGGCACCCAATGCCACCCACCCCCCTGCTTGACGGTGAGTCCTCTCGCCTCCCCACAAATTTAGGGCTTCCCCTCTCCTTCCTCCTCTCCCTGCCCCACTGCAAAAATGTCGTTGTACTTCCGCTGTTAGAAAGTTTTCAGGTGAGAACTGCGTTCACCTTGGGCAGAGCCCAACACACACACACACACACCCTGCTGCTGCTGCTGCTCAGGGGAGTGGCCTGGCCCGGCCTAGCCTGGGTGATGCTGACAAACTGGGAGGTGGCGGGGGTGCCAGGGTGGGCAGGTCCGGAGCCAGTGGCGGCAGGGACCGTGAGGGAAACCGAAGGCCGTGGGCAAAGGGGTGCGTGCTGACGGAGCTATGCGTCAGGGATTCGCGGGGAGCCCCGGGGATCGGGGTGGGTGGAGTCAGGCGGGGTCTGCCCCGAAAGGCTTCCCGGAGGAGGCGGGGTGTGAGAGAGAGCTCAGAAAATGGGCAGGGGCGCAGTTGGGCCAAGACAGGTGGGGAGGGCGTTCTGGATAGGGTTTTGTGTGGAAGCCAACCCCTCTTCACCAGGATCCACCCCTCCACTGCCACCCCTGAGTTCTTGACGGGGTCCTGGGGAGTCAGGGATGCCTGGGTCCTTGCTCCCGCCCCTTCATTCCCCTCCTTTGCCCCCCCCCCCCCCCCCCAGCATCCTCCCTCTCCCCCTGGTTCCCTCCCTCTCCCCGCCTCCACTCAGCCCCACACTGTTCTCTCTCCGTCTCCCTCTCTCTCCCCCATCTCTTTCTCTGTCCCCGGTTCTCTGTCAGCCTGGGGCTCCGGAGCGGCAGCTGGCAGCCTGGGGCAGAGCTTGTCTCATCCCCCCACGGATGGTGGGCGATCGGTAACCGTCTGGTCCGGGCAGGCGGACGGGCAGGCGCTGCAGCTTCCCGGCTCCGGCTCCCGGCCACACGCCACCTGCCCTTCTTAGATTTCACCCCAGGGTTTGGGTTTCAGCTGTGGGTCGGTGGGCGCCGGGCGCCCGAGGGTGAAGGAGCTGGTGGAGAGAAGGGGCGCATTGCTGAGAGAGAGATAGGGAGAGAGAGAGAGAGTAAATCAACCAGCGTAGCCTAAGGGAAAGAGCTCGGGCCTGAGAGTCAGAGGACCTGGGTTCTCATCCCGGCTCCACCACCCATCATCTGTGTGACCCTGGGCAAGTCATTTCACTTCTCTGGGCCTCAGTTCCCTCATCTGTAAAGCGGGGATTATGTGGGACAGGGACTGTGTCCAACCTGATTATCTTGCATCTACCCCAACACTTAGTACAGTGCCTCACGCATAGTAAGCACTTAACAAACAAAAAAATGGGTGAGAGGCCCAGAAGGGATCATAGAAATAGGGAGTCAGCCGAGTCTGGGGTGGAGCGTGCTGAGGAACGGGATGTCAGGGGCCAACCTGAGGTCAGCGGAGGCCGGGCAGAATCCACCAGCCCAGCACAGCCCAACTCACTCATTCATTCAATTATATTTATTGAGTGCTTACTGTGTGCTGTATTAAGTGCTTGGAAGAGTACAGTAGAACGATAAACAGACACATCCCTGCACCTCCGTGAATCCCTCTCATGTCAGCCCCAGCCCACCAATCACTGCCATCACTGCTGCTTTGTGGGCACCTCCTGTCTAGTTCAGGGAGAGGGACATGGCAAGCATGCAGATTTAGACTGCAAACCTAGCGAGGGCAAGGACAGATCTTCTCTCTCCCTCTCCCAAGAGCTTCGTACAGTGGTCTGCCCACAAGAGGGTCAGTGATGATGATGATGGTTTTTGCTAAGCACTTACTATGTGACAGACACTAGTCAGTAAGCAGTGTCGGGGGCCGGGGTGGGGGGGGGTAGAAGAGGTGGTGAGGAGGAAGTGGGAAGTGCGGGCGAAGGAAATTTAGGAATGGCTGCCCTCCCACGGGCAGGGGCCGTGGTCATCCACAAACTCTCACCGGGGCCTGGGCCAGACGCTTTCTCAATTGGACACATGCATCCAGTGCTCTGCCCATAGAAGGTGCTCAAAATGTCCCAAAATATACCATAGCACTTCTGTCCATATCCTTAATTTATTTATTTCTATTAATGTCTGTCTCCCCATAGAAGCTCACTGTGGGCAGGGAATGTGTCTGTTTATTATTCTGTTGTCATCTCCTAAGCGCTTAATACAGCGTTCTGCACGTAGTAAGCGCTCAATGAATATGATTGAGTGAAAGAATGAACCATTGAGGGATGGTGCGAGGCCTGACCAGTCACTGGCCACCATTACCGCTGCGGTTTCCTGGAGAAGGCCAGGGCTTCCATGTGACCTTAGGCAAGTCACTTCTCTGGGCCTCCGTTCCCTCAGCTGCTAAAAAGGGATTCGATCCTCTTGCTTCCTCTTACGTAGACCGTGAGCCCCATGTGGGACTCGATGATCTCATATTTTCCCCAGTGCTTAGTACAGCGCTGGGCACATGGTAAGCGCTTTACAAAGACCATGATTATGTTAACCTTCTCCTGTACTTTGATCTCATTTATCTTGCCACCGACCTCTCACCCAACCCAGCCACCTCCTCCACCCTCTCGGGAGGAAATCGGGTCCGGGAGGCTGGGACAGAAGAAGATGTGGAGCCTCCTATCCCGAGGCCTGGAAATCTGGGAAAGGTACACACCGACACTGACCGCCCCCCCTTGCCCGGAGGCAGAGGAATAGACCCAATGACCTCCCGGGGCACCATCTGGTCCGTAAAGACTGGGATGATGGAGAAGCCACCCTCAATCACCTGCTCCGGCATCTGCTAGTTGTGCCTGCCAGGAAGTTTTCTCCCTTATTAGCCTTAAGAAACACTCAGTTGCTCTTCCCTTTTTTTAAATAAAAAATTATATATATATATATATATATATATATATATATATATATGTATGTAGTATTTAAGTGCTTACTATGTGCCAGGTGCTGTATTTAGTGCTGGGGTAACTTCAAGACAATTAGGTTGGACCCAGCCCCTGTCCCACATGGGGCTCACAGTCTTAATCCCCATTTTACAGATGAGGTGATGGAGGCACAGAGAAGTGAAAGGGCCTGCCCAAGGTCACACAGCAGATAAGTGGAGGAGCTGGGATTGGAACCCAGGTTGTTCCGACTCCCAGGCTTGGGCTTCTAAAAGGATCCATCTAAATGGATATATCCAGCCTGAGGGACAGAGGCAGAGCCCAGACCCCAGCCATAGCAGCAGGCAGACAGGCAACCAACCAATCAGAGGGATTTACCATGGGCTCTACTGAGCTAATAATAATGATAATAATAATAATAATAATGATGATATTTGTTAAGCGCTTACTATGTGCAAAGTACTGTTCTAAGCGCTGAGGAGGTTACCAGGTGATTAGGCTGTCCCACAGGGGTTCACAGTTTAAATCCCCATTTTACAGATGAGGTAACTGAGGCCCAGAGAAGTGAAGTGACTTGCCCAAAGTCACACAGCTGACAGTTGGTGGAGCTGGGATTTGAACCCGTGACCTCTGACTCCAAAGCCCGGGCTCTTTCCACTGAGCCACGCTGGTGGTATTCGTTAAGCAATTACTATGTGCCAAGCACTGTTCTAAGCGCTGGGGTAAGTACAAGGTTATCAGGTTGTCCCACGAGGGGCTCGCAGTCTTAATCCCCACTTTACAGATGAGGTAAGTGAGGCACAGAGAAGTTAAGTGACTTGCCCAGGGTCACACAGCAGACAAGTGGTGGAGCGAGAATTAGAACCCAAGACCTATGACTTCCAAGCCTGTGCTCTTTCCACTAGGCCACGCTGCTTCATAAAAATAATAATGGTATTTAAGCGATTTCTATGTGCCAAACACTGTTCTAAGCGCTGGGGTAGGTACAAGCTAATCAGGTTGTCCTGCATGGGGCTCAACCTGAATCCCTGTTTTACAGATGAGGGAACTGAGGCCCAGAGAAGTGAAATGGTTTGCCCAAGGTCACACAGCAGTGGCACCACCGACCTCTCCACATCCTGGAACCCCTCCCTCTTAATAGCCAACAGATCATCACTCTCCCCACCTTCAAAACCTTATTCAAAGCCCGTCCCCTCCCAGAGGCCTTCCCTGACTAAGCCCTAATTTCCTCTTCTCCCTCTCCCTCCAGCATCACCCTTGCACTTGGATTTGCTCCCTTTATTCACCCCATCCTCAGATTCCCTCCCCCCAGCACTTATGTCTCTATTTGTCATTTATTTCCATTAACATTAGTCTCCCCCTCTAGACTGCAAGCTCCTTGTGGGCAGGGAATGTGTCTACCAACTTCATTCATTCAATTGTATTTGAGTGCTCACTGTGTGCAGAGCACTGTACTAAGCACTTGGGAGAGTCCAATATAGCAATAAACAGAAACATTCCCTGCCCACAGTGAGCTTCCAGTCTAGAAGGGGAGACAGACATGAATAGAAATAAACTACGGTTATGTATATAAGTACTGTGGGGCTGGGAAGGGGGATCATCATCATCATCATCAATCGTATTTATTGAGTGCTTACTATGTGCAGAGCACTGTACTAAGCGCTTGGGAAGTACAAATTGGCAACATATAGAGACAGTCCCTACCCAACAGTGGGCTCACAGTCTAAAAGGGGAAGACAGAGAACAAAACAAACCATTTTAACAAAATAAAATAAATAGAATAGATATGTACAAGTAAAATAAATAGAGTAATAAATATGTACAAACATATATACATATATACAGGTGCTGTGGGGAAGGGAAGGAGGTAAGAAGGGGGGGATGGGGGGGGCGAGAGGGAGAGGAAGGAAGGGGCTCAGTCTGGGAAGGCCTCCTGGAGGAGGTGAGCTGAATAAAGGGAGCGAGTCAGGATGACTCAGAAGGGAGTGGGGAAAAGAGGAAAAGTGGGTTTAGTCACGGAAGGCCTCTTGGAGGAGATGAGCCTTCAATAACTCAGTTCTGTTGGAGTCTCCCAAGTGCTTAGATCAGCGCTGTGCACACAGTAAGCGCTCAGTAGATACCAAAATAATAAAGCACTCAAATGTCATTGAGTGGGAGAGTCCAATAGAGGCCAAGCCCCCATTCCCCACCTTCGAGGAGCTTCCAATCTAAGGGGTCAGATAGACGGACAGATAAATTATTTGAAAGTAGTGGAAATAGGACATGGCGACACAGATGTGTCCATGTGGAGTGGCCGAGTTGATAATTGGGCGCACACTGAATGGACACAAAAGCGGTCAAGAGGGCATTCGGGATGTCGGGAGACCTGTCGGGTCGGCCCAGCCTGTAACATTGGCACTGGAGAGGGCAGTGAGGGACTGAGAAGCGGTGTGGCCTAGTGGCTAGAGCCAAGGCCTGGGACTCAGAAGGACCTGACTTCTCATCTCAGGCCACCATTTGTCTGCTTGTGAGTTTGGGTAAATCACGTCACTTCTCTGGGCCTCAGTTCCCTCATCTGGAAAATGGGGATTTAAGACCACGAGCCTCACCCGGGACAGGGACCGTTTCCAACCCAATTATGGTCATATCTATCCCAGCTCTTAATACAGTGCCTGGCACAAAGCGCTTAACTACCACAATTTGTTAATTTAAGGAACATGCCTACCGACTCTGTTATATTGGGCTCTCCTAAGCAATTAGGGCAGAGACGTGGAGAGGGCATTTTTGAGGTGAATTATCTCTCGTTCATCTCTCCTTCCACCTCAGGCCACCTCTCCACCCAGAAAGATCTAACCGGGGGAGAAAAGACAGCAAAAAGGGCTGCGTGTGTGCATGCCTGCCTATGTGAGTGTACGTGTGTGTGTGGGCATGTGTATGTACACATCCATACTGCGTGTCTCCGTCCCACTGGGGGAGGGGAATCCCTTATGTTCCACTGCCAACTGAGACAGGAGAGTGTAACTCCCTCTGCAGCTCTGACACCCCCAAAGTGTTTAAGTGCCTACTACGTGCTAAGTGCTGGGCTGGATGCAAAGACAGTCGGATCGGACACTGTCCCTGACCCAAACCGGGCTCACGGTCTAAGTAGGAGGGAGAGCAGGTACTGAGTGTCCATTTTGCAGATGAGGAAACCGAGGCTCAGAGTGGTGAACTGACTTGCCCAAAGGTCCCCCAGCCCTCTCCTGCCTCAGTGCCTGCCCCCCTCCACTGAAAGGGGAGAAGATCGGCTCGGACGCTTTCATGAGTTGGGAGGGGGAGGGGGAGGCTCCTCTTCTCCCTGGTTTCCCTCCCTGCAGCACTTTCTCTTGGAATTACTGTAGCTCAGATCCTGAAAAGTGGCTCCCAGGCTGATGACTGACTAAGGAATGTGTGCGTGTGTATGCGTGTGGAGAGAGGGAGAGGGATTTCTGCATGGTATCAGACTAGGCCTGCCCCCACTCCTTACTGGGCCTTTTTTCCCTTCCCCAGTCTCCCAGCCCCCTGAGATTCCTGGGGTTCCTGGGAGCCCACAAATCCGTGGTGAGGTGGCAGGGGGAGAGGGAGCAGGCTGACCCAGACCGGGAAGAACCACCAGGGGAAGCCAAGAGAGGGTGGGGCATGGGATGGCACCGCCACAGGGGAATCACCTCAGTGGGTTCCCAGGTGAGAGAGCCCAGGAATCTGGGGGGGTGGGGGGGAGAGTGTAAGTGTGTGTGTAATGTTTTGTTTGCTTCCCCCAGCGGCCTGCACCCCTCAACCCCAGGTTCTGTCCCGTGCCTCTTCCTACCTGCCTGTCTCTCTCTCCACTTGGGGTTTGAGGTCTGGCCTGGCTGGGCACTGCAGGGGGACCCGGGCGTGCCAGGGCAGCATCTAGGACGGGAAGGAACCCCAAGTCTTCAGGACCACCCTGCCGAGTGTGGCCCAGGCTGGGGGCTCCCCCCTCCATCCCTAGAGAGGAGGGCCAGTGGGAGGAGGCAGGAGCGGGGGTGGGTGGTGGTGGGGCCTGACCTCGGAAGTGGCCTGGGCCTCCTCTCCCCTTCCTCCCCCCACCCCACTCTGGCCTACCTTCCACAGGAGGGCAGTTTGTGGGGTCCAGGGAAGTGGGAGGGGCCTTCTTTTGTGAGGCCACAAGCCTGAGGGAGTGGGCTCCGGGGCTGACGGGGACTGGATGATGGGATCCCGGGTTGCCCCAGAGCTGAACAGCACGGAGCCAGGCGGGTGGGCAGGAAAACAGGCCTATTATTCTCCCCCTGCTGGGGAGAACCCTGCCTCAGTACCCTGCCACCTCCCCGCCTCCTGCTTTGAAACGGTTCAAGATAAACAGGTGCTGCCCCCAGGCCCCCCCCCCCCCTCCACCCCCAATGGGGTTCCCTCCTGGAAGAAGGAGCTGTTGGCCTAGGGATTGGCTTTGTTGTCTGAGCCGGGCCTAAGTTCCCCGACCAGCCAACAGCCACCGCTCCATCTCTCCCTGCCTCGTCCTCCTCCTTGTGGAAGTCGTCATCGCTCCCCGGACCACCTCTCTCTCCCGGGAAGCCTACCCCCAGCCAGGCTCCCCCAAGGGGAAGAGGCCAGATAGGCCCAGCCCTTAAGGAGGGCGGGCTGAGTCCCAGATGGGGACCAGCCATCTCCTCGTCCCCCAGCCCTGGGCTCCGTGATCCCGGTTTACTGGCCATCCCCTCTGTGGACACTCTCCAACCCATCCTTCAAACCATGGCATGTACTGAATGCTCTGAGCCCAGAACTAAGCAGTTGGGAGCTTTTGGTACAATATGTCCACAGGCAGCCGGGAAATGTCCGTGGACCATCCCCAAGTCCTTTCCCGCACCTCTCTCTCTCTCCCCCAGACCAGACACCAGGAACGCGTCCATCATCACCGCCAGGCATCCTCAGGGGTCAGGACTGTGGGGCGGGGCCTCCTGCCATCTCACCCACCCTGGTGGTCTCCGCCAGCCCCTCCCCGCCGCATACCCCGGGCCCCGATTCTCCATCCCCTCTGCATCCACCTCTGTGCGGGGGACAGAAGGGGTGGGAGCCAGCTTGGGAGTCTCCCTGCTGGACCCCCCCGCCTCGGGATGTCTGTGGCAGAAGCTCCCCCCTACCCTGCTGACCCTGCTGCTCAGTAACCACCCACCTCCAATAATGATAATGCTAATGGCCCGGGTAATAGCACCTCCCATCTGCCTCCGTTTATGTGGCGTCTTTATTTCCCAAAATGCGTTCTCGCCAATTAGCTCACTCTATCCACCCGACACCCCCGGGAGGCAGGGATTGGGCCCCCGGGATTCCTCTTCTCATTCATTCAGTCGTATTTATTGAGTGCTTACTGTGTGCAGAGCACTGTACTAAGCGCTGTTCTCATTGTACAGGCCAGAAAACCGAGGCCCAGAGAGGCCCGGGTCACACAGCGGGGACCAGAACTGAGGTTCCTGGGCTCCAACATGAAACCTCCCGACCTTTCTCCCACACCCCACTTCCTCCAAATGCCCCCCCCCACTGCTTTCACCTGCTGGTCCCACTGCACTCAGGCCTTCCCTTCCAGTCCCCCCTGCAGACCTGTCCCCCCACCTCCGAGCCATTCCCCTACTGGGAGTCCCCTCCCCCATCTTCTTCACCAACCCACGGCCTGCCTCTTCTTCAAAGCCAATCAATTAATCGTATTTATTGAGCGCTTGCCAGGTGCTGAGCACTGGACTAAGCCCTTGAGAGAGTACAGTATAACAGAGCTGACAGACATATTCTCTGCCCACAACACGTTTACAGTCTAGATGGGGAGCTAGACATTAATATAAATTGACATATGATGGATATGGACACAAGTGCTGTGGGGCTTAGGGAGGGATGAATAAAGGGAGCAAATCCAAGTGCAAGGGTGGCACAGAAGGGAGTGGGAGAAGAGGAGATGAAGGCCGAGTTGCGGAAAGCCTCTTGGAGAAGATGGGCCTTCAGCAAGGCTTCGAAGGCAGGGAGAGAGGTGGTCTGCCAGATATGAAGAGGCAGGGCATTCCAGGCCAGAGGCAGACATGGGCAAGGAGTCGACGGCGAGAGAGATGAGATCAAGATACAGTGAGTAGGTTGCATTAGAGGACAGAAGTGTGCAGGAAGTGTGCAGTCTGGGCTGTAGTATAATTCTATTTATTTTGATGCTACTGATGCCTGTCTAATTGTTTTGTTTTGTTGTGTGTCTCCCCCTTCTAGACTGTGAGCCTGTTGTTGGGTAGGGATTGTCTCTATCTGATGCCGAATTGTACTTTCCAAGCTCTTAGTACGGTGCTGTGCACACAGCAAGCGCTCAGTAAACCTTCCTTCCTCTCCCCCTCGTCCCCCTCTCCATCCCCCCCATCTTACCTCCTTCCCTTCTCCACAGCACCTGTATATATGTATATATGTTTGTACATATTTATTACTCTATTTATTTATTTATTTTACTTGTACATATCTATTTTATTTATTTCATTTTGTTAGTATGTTTGGTTTTGTTCTCTGTCCCCCCTTTTAGACTGTGAGCCCACTGTTGGGTAGGGACTGTCTCTATATGTTGCCAATTTGTACTTCCCAAGCGCTTAGTACAGTGCTCTGCACATAGTAAGCGCTCAATAAGTATGATTGATGATGATGATGATGAATGAATGAATGAATAGTAGGAGAGCAGCGAGGTGAGGTAGGAGGGGGCAAGGTGATGGATGCTTTAAAGCCAATGGTGAGGAGTGTTTGTTTGATGCCGAGGTGGATGGGCAACCCCTGGAACTTCTTGAGGAGTGGGGAGACGTAGCTTGAACGTTTTTGTAGAAAAATCAAGTCTCCCTCCCTCGGGAAGCCTTCCCAGACCCCAGAAGTGGGAGCTGGAGTGGCCAAAAAGTCACTCGGGGCTTCCAAACTCACGAGGGGATTGGCTCAAGGCTAGAAGCAGTGTGGTCCTAGTGGAAGGAGCCCAGCCAGAAGTCAGAAGACCTAGGTTCTAATCCTCCGCCATTTGTCTGCTGGGTGACCTCGGGCAAGTCACTTGGCTTTTCTGGGCCTCAGTTACTTGATCTGTAAAATGGGGATTCAGTTCCTGTTCTCCTTCCTACTTAAGCTACGAGCCTCTTGTTGAGATGGGAGCCACATCTGACCTGATTAGCTTGTATCTACTTGAGCATTTACTACAGTGCTCTGCACACACTAAGTGCTTAACAAATACCACCCCCATTAGTATAGTTATTATCGACCGACTTGGTCGTGCCTTTCATTCCATCCACTTCTTTTCCACCTCCCCCTCCACCCCCAGGCATCGGTTTGTCTCTGCAGGTTCATTCATTCATTCAATCGTATTTATTGAGCGCTTACTGTGTGCAGAGCACTGTACTAAGCTCTTGGGAAGTACAAGCTGGCAACATATAGAGACAGTCCCTACCCAACAGCGGGCTCACAGTCTCTGCTATGGAGAGAATGTCCTTGCCCCCACCATTGTTTGTGGGTCTCCTGGCACGTTTGTGTCTGGGGGGACAGTCTGCCCACCATGTTCCTCAAGGGCAGGGCCCGGACCAGTTACCGGAACCCAGCCGCCCCGGGGGCTCATGCCAGAAGAGTGAGGGTGGGCCTGGGGCCACCTGGCCATTCCCCTAGGTCAGGGGGACCTGCCCAGCCTGTTCAGTCCTACCTCCCTAAGCCCCCGGTTGTGTCTATTTCCCACGCTGGAGCCAAATGCAGAATTAAGTGGTGATGGGCAGGGGGGATGGACTCCCACGGGGAAGTGGGAGTTGGAGGGGCTGCTCACTCAACCAGGGGACTTTGGGGAGACAGGCTGGGGTAGCCCATCTAAGGACCCCCCAACAAATAGTGATGTAAGTCTGCTGGGGGCCGGCGGGACCCCAGATTGGCCCCTTTCCAGTCTGTTGTGGGAAGGAAGATTTCCCAATCTGGTATTTACTGAGTGCTTACAGTGTGCAGAGCACTATACCAAGAGGTTGGGGGAGAACAGTGCAACAGAGTTGGTAGGCGCATTCCTTGCTGCACAGCAAGCTTCCAGTCTAGAGAAGACCCAGAGCAGCATTGTGGCCGCCGAGGGAGCGGCTGTGGCTCTCCTAAGGCTGGTATGAGGGCGAGGAGAGGCCGTGGCAACACGAGGGAGTTGGGGCAGACTGAACGAAGGACCCTCCGGTCAGCAGACTCAGAAGAGGAGGGGAGGGCTGGTTGAAGGGCATGGGGCAGGGGATGGCTGAGATGAAGGCATCACCACTTTGCCTCTCTGGTTGGTGGTAGTGATGGTAGCGGTGAAGGTATTTACTGAGCACCCGGCGAGTTCCCCCACTTCACTGAGGACGTGGGATAGAGCAACAGAAGCTTGGGATGTCTCCCCATCTTGGGGGGGAAAAGAGCTGATAGGGTCTCAGGGCTAGGCCCGCAAAGCCATGGGGTAGCAGGGCTGCCCCTGGCGTCCCTCCCCCAGCCTGGAGGGACCTCCTGCCACCATCCCTAACCTCCCGCAGCCGACCTAGTGAGCGGCTATTTATACCGCTTCGTGGGGGCCCCAGCGGGCCCAACCAGCACATCACGGAACACGGGACGCGGGAGTAACCTACATCGGGCTGGGCAGGGGCCAGGGTGGCAAGCCATGGCTGGGGTCTATGGGGAAGTTGAGGCGGGGGGGTCCCCTAAACCTGCTCCTCCCCCCTTTCCCTTTCAACCATCAGCGTTCCCTCCGGCTTCTGCTGGCCGCCCCTCCCCAGGCCTGCTCTTGGGTGATGGTGTGGCGGGAGGGGTCTCTGAGACTCATTCCCACCCTCTCGCTTCCCACCCGGCCCCCCGAGTCACGTGTGCCCAAGTGACCGACAGATGTTTCCTTGGGCATCTGGGCCCTCCTGTCCCCAGGACAGCCCAGCCCAGCCTGGTCCTGGGGGATGGGCCGCAGCTTCCCTGGCTGACCAGCTTTGTTCAGCTCCCCGGCCGGAGCCCTCTCCGGCCGGCACAGCGGCCCCCTCCCCTCCAAGCCCTGCTCCAGTCCCTGCCCCTGCTCTCAGCTCAGCCCTGCACCAGTCAGTCGTATTTATTGAACACTTACTATGTGCCGAGCACCGTATTAAGCGCTTGGAAGAGTGAAATATAACAAAGGTGGTAGACACGTTCCTTGCCCTCAATGAGCTTACAGTCTAGAGCGGGAGATGGATAATAATAGAAATAAAATAAAATTACAGATGGGGACGTAAGTGCTGTGGAGCTGGGGCGGGGGATGAATAAAGGGAGCAAGTCAGGGCGACGCAGAAAGGAGTGGGAGAAGAGGAAAGGAGGGCTTGGTCAGGGAAGGCCTCTTGGAGGAGATGGGCCTTCAATAAGTCTTCGAATGGGCGGAGAGTCATTGTTAGATGTGAGAAGGGACCCGCCGCCACCTCAGCCTAAGGACTTGGCATTTGCCAGAAAGGCACCCCTTCCCCGTTCCCAACCCCTCAGGCCTCACTGTGCTTCTGCCGCCTGGCCCTGGGGTGATGGGGGATGGCAGGGTGGCAGTAATAATAATAATAATGATGGCATTTATTAAGCGCTTACTATGTACAAAGCACTGTTCATTCATTCATTCAATCGTAGTTATTGAGTGCTTACTGTGTGCAGAGTACTGTACTAAGCGCTTGGGAAGTCCAAGTTGGCAACATATAGAGACGGTCCCTACCCAACAGTGGGCTCACAGTCGAGAAGGGGCAGACAGAGAACAAAACAAAACATATTAACAAAATAAAATAAATAGAATAAATATGTACAAATAAAATAAATAAATAGAGTAATAAATATGTACAAACATAAATACATATATACAGGTGCTGTGGGGAGGGGAAGGAGGTAAGGTGGGGGTGATGGGGAGGGGGAGAGGGGGCTCAGTCTGGGAAGGCCTCCTGGAGGAGGTGAGCTCTCAGTAGGGCATTGAAGGTACAAGGTGATCAGGTTGGCCCACGGGGGGTTCACAGTCTTCATCCTCATTTGACAGATGAGGTAACTGAGGCACAGAAAAATGACTTGCCCAAAGTCATTCCCTTCTCCCCACAGGACCCGGCTGGCATCTTTGAGTTGGTGGAGGTGGTTGGCAATGGCACCTATGGACAAGTGTACAAGGTGAGTCAGGGTGAAAGGTTGGGGGGCGGGTCAGGGCCACAGTCCCCGCACAGAACTGCCCCCGTGGCTGGGCACATGTCCCACCCCGACGTGGGCAAAGCCGTGAGCTCGCCGGCCCCTGTCCGGTTCACCCTGGGGACTGGACCAGGGTTGGGCAGACCACGACCCCCAGGGCCAGGCAGACCGGGACCCTTGGGGACCCTTGGGGACCCTTGGGGACCCCTGCCCCCTGGGCCAGGGAGAGGTGGATTGGTCTGGGGCAGAAGAGTTGTTCCTGCAGGCCCAGGAGGGGCTAATGACAAGTCCAGGGCAGGGGAAGCTGGCCCATTCGAGTCAGTGGGCCCTACCCTGGGAGGGGCATTTGTGCCCACGTGTGTGTGTGTGTGTGTGTGCACACGAACACGTGTGTGAGTGTGGATGTGTGTTTGTATACACATGAAAGCCATGGGCAGTCCCCGGCCCCCTACCCTCCCTCTGCGATTTGGGAGAATCAGGCCCCAGCCACCCCCCACCCCTCTTCCCACCCGTTCTCCACCCCTCCACCTCCCCTCCCGTTTCTATGGAAACAGCCGCCCACCGCCTCCCTGCTTCTCACTGGGGCCTTCTGAAACAACTGTAGAGGGAGAAAATATCCTAGAGAACTTCCCCTGGACCCATCCCCCTCCCTGCTGCCTGGGGACCCTGGTCCCATGAGTGAGCCCCTGCCCCTGGCCCACCCCCTACTCCGCTACCTCCACAGGAAGGGCCAGTCGGCCTGCCGTTTCCTGCCCCGGAGACTCGGCGGGGAATCCGGAAGGGGAGACGGGGCCGGGGCTGTGGAGGGGAGGATGGGGGCACAAGGGGGCTGCCCCAGGCCTCCTGCTGGAGTCTGGGGGTCGAGGAGGGCAGACCCTCTCAGTCAGAAGGGAACTTGAGGAATCATCTGATCCAACCCCCTGCGTCCAGGCAAGTGTTTGCCCAAACGGTCCGGGGTGGGTGCTGGCCTGCCCGCCAACCGAGTTGGTAAAGTTCAGTGCCCCCACCTTCTGCTGCTCCGGGGTGTTCTCCGTCTCCCCTCCACCCTGAGGTTGTCGACTACGACCATGGCATCTAAACCCCCTCCTCCACCAACTCACTGCAGTTCCATCCTATTTCCCCCCACCCCGGCTCATTGACTTCACCCGGTCCGGAGAAGTGTCTCCCGATCCTCCCTGCCCCCACCCAGACTGCTGTCTGGCGACTTGCCCTCTCCCACCCCCCGCTGCCATCCACCCTCCAGTCTCCTTTGAATGCATTGGCACAAGGGAGGGGGCTTCTCCCTTCGTCTTTCCCCCCCACCAAGACCCGCCGGGAGGGGTTCTGTGGATGCTGTGGGGGAGCCCGAATGGAGTCTTGTGGGGTGGGAACTATAGCTGCTCCCGAGGGGAGGAACTGGGCCTGGATCTGGGGGCTGGGCCCACCAGCGGAGCTGGGGAGGGGGCACAGAGGAGAGGGACCTGGTGGCTTGGCTGGGGGAGTGTCAAGGTCAGGACCCCGCAGAGCCTGCCTCCCCTCATTGCTCAGGACCCCAAAGGTTAGTGACCCCCCTCCCCAATTCCCGGATCAGAAACCAGGAGGAAGTCGGGGCTGAGAGGAAATAAGGGGCAGGCTGGGGCCTGAGCAGGGCCATGATGAGGGTCACCGGGCCCATCCTTCTGCATTCAGGCCAACCTCCATCCTCTTGTCCCTTTCCATTAAAATCCCCCCAACCTCCCTCAGGAACCTGAGCCAGTGGCTCCCACCCTTTTAGTTAGGAAGTCCTTCCTCAGACCTAACCTGAAGCCCCCCTGCTGGGGTTTCCTGAGAAAACGGCTGCCCCCTGCCCCACCGGGAGGCCTCCAAAGTGGGCTGGGGGGTAAAGGAGGGCTCTCCCACCCACGGGTCACTCCTTTCTCTCAGGGTCGCCATGTCAAGACGGGGCAGCTGGCCGCCATCAAGGTCATGGATGTCACAGAGGTGCGTGGACTGGGGTCCCTGTGGGGGGTGGAGGGAGGAAGGAGGAAGTGGGCCAGAGAGGAGGAAGCTGTGATGGAGGAGGGGTCAGGATGGACACGGAGGGATGGGAGGGAAGGGAGAGAGATCAGGGCAAGTGGAGGAAGGGGGTGGGAGGGACTGGGTGGGGGAAGGGAGTTGGCTTCCCCTCTCTAACCCTCCCCCTCACCATTCCTTCCTCCATCCTCCCCCTCCCAGGATGAGGAAGAGGAGATTAAGCAGGAGATTAACATGTTAAAGAAATACTCCCACCATCGCAACATCGCCACCTACTATGGGGCCTTTGTCAAAAAGAGCCCTCCCGGGAACGATGACCAGCTCTGGGTGAGTTGGGGGTGACCCCCACCCCCAGCCCCGGGCCCTCATCTGATCCGTGCCTCTGTCCCTGAGCCCCGTGGAGGTCCCACAGCAGTTCTCTTCCAGGGCCAATGGACTTGG
This sequence comes from Tachyglossus aculeatus, assembly GCF_015852505.1. NCBI lineage: Eukaryota > Metazoa > Chordata > Mammalia > Monotremata > Tachyglossidae > Tachyglossus > Tachyglossus aculeatus. The sequence goes on along the minus strand of NC_052096.1, from coordinate 2,344,126 downwards.
GTCCCTCCCCTCCCCTCAGGCCACCCATCCAGGATGCTCCTCTTGTCGAGGGGGGGGGGGGGTGGAACCTCCATCCCCCAACCCAGAGTACCCCCCGACACACACAAAGTGGGAACCCCGCCTCCCCTCATCCACCCAGTTCCCCGTCCCCACCCTGCCCTCTCCTGCCTGCCATGGGGCCACCACCACTCCCCCCAACCCAGGGTCCTCCGCCGGCCTACCTGCCCTCTCCTTCCCTCCGTGGGGCTGAGTCCAAGGGAGCCCCGCTGCACCTGCCCCTGCCCCCGAACTCCCAACACCGCCTCCTGACCCCACCGGGGCCCTCACCCTCCCCATCCCGTCCCGCCCCATCCCGCAGCTGGTCATGGAGTTCTGTGGGGCCGGCTCCGTGACCGACCTGGTGAAGAACACGAAAGGGAACGCCCTGAAGGAGGACTGCATCGCCTACATTTGCCGGGAGATACTCAGGGTGAGACTCTGCCCTATGCCTGTCCAGCCCCGGGCAACCCCACAACCCTCCTGGCACGGCCTCATCCAGCCCCCTACCTTTGGGCACTCTGGCTTCCCTCAGGCACTTCCCCTTTCATGCCTTTCGCCCCCCCCAACCCCTCCCAGAGATGCTCTGAGAGGTGCAGCACCTAGTGCAGCCCCCCAGCCTCCTCTCCCCGCCCCCGCCACCCCCAGGGCCTGGCCCACCTCCATGCCCACAAGGTGATCCACCGGGACATCAAGGGCCAGAACGTGTTGCTGACGGAGAATGCCGAAGTCAAGCTGGGTGAGTGTGGGCCCCAGTGTAGGGGGGTAGAGGTGGGAGGGGTGCCAACTCTTCTCCCCTGCCCTTCTGAGTCCCCGCCCCCCACACCGGCCCGCTGCCCTCAGGCAGGGAGCTGCCTCCACTGAACCATTTCCAGCCTCCATGTTGACCGCCCATGCAGCTCCCCATTCAGGGGACCCATCTCCCTGCCCCCAGCGAACCCCCAAACCCCAGAAGCCTGCCCCTCCCTGCTCCCCAGCCTCTCCCCCTACCTCAGTCCTCCCTCCATCCTCGGGGACCCCACACACCACCCTCACCTGCTAGGCGTCCCCCATGCCCTCTTCCCTCTGACTCCCGCACAAGCCCCCACTCTCCTGAACGAGGCCGAGGGCGGCCTGGGGAGTGGGCCGGGTCCCTGAGCCCCCTCCATACTGGTACCACGCAGTGGACTTTGGGGTGAGTGCCCAGCTGGACCGCACGGTGGGCAGGAGGAACACGTTCATCGGGACGCCCTACTGGATGGCCCCCGAGGTCATCGCCTGTGACGAGAACCCCGATGCCACCTACGACTACCGGGTGCGGAGGGGCCTGTGGAGGGGAGCGGGAAGGGCAAGGGCGGGGGTGGTAAGGCTGGACGCCCAGAGCCGGTGGGGGGAAAGGGGTGGGAGGAGAGGTTGAACTCGGGGAGCGGAGAGGGCCCGGGGAGACGAGACGGACCCCAGACCGCAGAGGGGGCAGAGATTCTCGCTGCCCCCTCCCCCCACATACACAGGCACACCCCTGCTGACCCTTTCCCTTCCCACAGAGTGACATCTGGTCCTTGGGCATCACAGCCATTGAGATGGCGGAGGGCGCACCCCGTGAGTAGCTGGGGAGTGGGCTGGTACTCCAAGGGGGGGCAGGTGGGAGCGGGGAACCGGAGGTGGGGAGGGGGGCTGACGGCCCTGTATCTGCCCCCCACCAGCTCTGTGTGACATGCACCCCATGCGGGCCCTGTTCCTCATCCCCCGCAACCCCCCACCCAAGCTCAAGTCCAAGAAATGGTACGTGTCTCCGGAGAGGGGGCCGGGGAGGGAAGAGACCCCGGGTGTCCGCCCCGATCTGATTTTGCAGAGGAAGGGGTGGGAGGGACTCCGGACCCGCCCCACCCCCTCAGCGCCCCCCCCCCCCAACCCCACCCCGTGCCCGGCCCGATCCCTGCCCCCATCGGACAGGTCCAAGAAGTTCATCGACTTCATCGACACGTGTCTCATCAAGACATACCTGAACCGCCCCCCCGACCGAGCAGCTGCTCAAATTCCCCTTCATCCGGGACCAGCCGACGGAGCGCCAGGTCCGCATCCAGCTCAAGGACCACATCGACCGCTCCCGCAAGAAGCGGGGCGAGAAGGGTCAGTGGGGCGGCCCCCCTACCCACCCACCCACACACAACCCCCTCCCCGGGGCACCGTCCATCCCCGACACATCCCCTCCACCTGCTGTGAGCCCCCCAACCCCGCTCCCGAGATCCGGTTCTCCCTCTTCGGGTTCGTTCCTCCTGCACGTCTGCTCCCTCCCCACCACCCGCTCAATCAATCAATCAATCAATCAATCATATGTATTGAGCGCTTACTATGTGCAGAGCACTGTACTAAGCGCTTGGGAAGTACAAATTGGCAACATACACAGTCCCTACCCAACATTGGGCTCATAGTCTAAAAGGGGGAGACAGAGAAAAAAAAAAACCAAACATACTAGCAAAATAAAATGAATAGATATGTACAAGTAAAATAAATAAATAAATAAATAGAGTAATAAATATGTACAAACATATATACAGGTACACAAGTACACAGACTCACAAGTACACACGGCCCCTTCCTTCTCCTCCTCTTTCTCCTCCTCCGTGGATGGAGCACATACCTGGGAGTCAGAAGGACCTGGGTTCTAATCAAATCTCTGCCACACATCTGCTGTGTGACCTTGGGCAAGTGACTTAACTTATCTGTGCTTCAGTTACCTCGCCTGTAAGATGATGACATTTGCTAAGCACTTACTATGTGCAAAGCACTGTTGTAAGCGCTGGGGAGGATACAAGGTGATCAGGTTGTCCCACATGGGGCTCGCAGTCTTAATCTGATGAGGGAACTGAGGCACAGAGAAGTTAAGTAACTTGCCCAAAGTCACACAGATAACAAGTGGCGGAGCTGGGATTTTTGAACTCATGACCTCGGACTCCCAAGCCCATGCCCTTTCCATTGAGCCACGCTGCTTCTCACATAACAGTGTGAGCCCCACATGGGACAGGGACCGTGTCCAACCTGATTAGCTCGTACCTACCCTAGTGCTTAGAACAGTGCTCGGCACATAGTTAAGTGCTTTACAGATTCCGTAATTTGTATTCTCTCCCTCCTGGCTGCCTCCACAAGGCATCCCACAGTGGGCTCCCCGATTTTGGGTGGGATCAATCAATCAATCAATCAATCGTATTTATTGAGCGCTTACTGTGTGCAGAGCACTGTACTGAGCGCTTGGGAAGTACAAGTTGGCAACACATAGAGACAGTCCCTACCCAACGGTGGGCTCACAGTCTCAAAGGGGGAGACAGAGAACAAAACCAAACATACTAACAAAATAAACTAACAAAACAAAAAGGTTTGGGATGGTTCACTCCTAACCGTGAGAAGCCTCGTGGCCTGGAGGATGGACCTCGGGTCTGGAAATCAGAAGGACCGGGGTTCTAATCCCATCTTTGCCAATTTTCTGCTGTGTGACCTCAGGCAAGTCACTTCACTTCTCTGGGCCTCAGTTTCCACATCTGTAAAACAGGGGTGAAGACTGTGGGCCCCATGAGGGACGGGGCCTGTGGCCAACCCGATTAGGTTGGATCTACCCTAGCACTTAGTCCAGCGCCTGGCACACCGAAGGCACTTAACAAATGCCTTATGAAAAACAACAAAACCATGATCATGGAGGCCAAGATGGGGCAGCCACTGCTTGCCACCCTGTCTTCATCGTCCTTCTCATCTCCTGCTCTTCCTTCTCCTCCAAGGGCTTCCTCCCTCCGACCCTCCCCCTATTCCCGCCGTGACAGAAGCTACTGCCTACTCCCAGGCCTGGGGAGTGTGTGTGTGTGTTGGGGGGGGTCCTTATACCCTGAGGAAGCCCCTTTTTTTCCAGTTCCAGCCGGCTTGTGTTTGGTTAGGGGTAGGCATCGGTGGGCATGCTAAACTAATCACCTGGATGTGCCCCCCGCTTCTCTCTGCCCCCACAGATGAGACCGAGTACGAATACAGTGGCAGCGAGGAGGAGGATGACAGCCACGGGGAGGAAGGGGAGCCCAGGTAAGCCCCCACGGGGGTGTGGGGTCACGCGGGGCCTACGGACGGGTGGGAGGGGGACCGACTGAGCCCCTTTTGGTCGGTCCCCCCATCCACCCCACGACCCACCGCCCTCCTCAGCTCCATCATGAATGTGCCCGGGGAATCCACGCTGCGCCGGGAGTTCCTGCGGCTGCAGCAGGAGAACAAGAGCAACTCGGAGGCCCTGAGGAGGCAGCAGCAGCAGCAGCTGCAGCAGCTGCAGCGGGACCCCGAGGCCCACATCAAACACCTCCTGCACCAGCGCCAGCGGCGCATCGAGGAGCAGAAGGAGGAACGGCGCCGGGTGGAGGAGGTGGGAGCCGCGGGAGTCCGGGGGGTGCGGGGCGGAGGGGTCCTGGCCAACCCCTCGCCGGCCCACGGAGGACCCATCCCACTCTGCAATGGTTCGGCCTGGGGCGGTTCTATGACTGGGCCGAGCCCTGGTCGGGGCCAGCCCACCCTAGGAAAATCAACAGGCAACAGTTTGGGAAGCCCCCAGGTCTTTCCTTCCTCCTTTCCCTCCCTCCCTTCCTCCCTGGACCTGGGTTCTAATCCCCGCTCCGCCGCCTGTCTTCTGTGTGACCTCAGACAAGTCACTTCACTTCTCTGGGCCTCGGTTCCCTCATCTGTAAAACGGGGATTAAGACTGTGAGCCCCACGTGGGACAATCTGATCACCTTGTATCCCCCCCCCCCCCAGCGCTTAGAACAGTGCTTTGCACATAGTAAGCGCTTAACAAATACCATTATTATTTATTTATTTATTATTCCCTCCCTCCCTCCCCGGACCTGGGTTCTAATCCCCGCTCTGCCACTTGTCTGCTGTGTGACCTCAGGCAAGTCACTTCACTTCTCTGGGCCTCAGTTCCCTCATCTGTAAAATGGGGATTAAGACTGTGAGCCCCATGTGGGACAGGAATGTGTCCAACCCGTATAGTGTCTGGCATATAGTAAGCGCTTAACAAATACCACAAGTATTTATTATTATTATTATTCTCTCCCCCCCTTTCTTCCCTCCTTTATTCCCTCCCTTCCTCCTTTCCCATCGTGACCGGGCTTTGGGCAGTCGCTCCCACTTTGGGAGCTTAAGTCTTAAGGTCCCCGAGGATGTAGGCAGACCCCAGGATGAACCGGGTCGAACAATCAATCAGTGGTATTTATTGGGCGCTTACTGTGTGCAAGGCACTGGACTAAGCGCTTGGGAAAGTAGAACAGAGTTGGTGGACACGTTCCCTGCCCGCAACGAGCTTCCGGTCCAGAGATCCCCGGGGCTTGAATCCCCACCCCACCCCCGCCCCCCAAATCTGTTCTGGAGCTGGCGGGCCGTCCGTCCATCCGTGCCCACCTCGGCAGGCTACTCGCCCGGAAGGCTTTTGCTCCCCTGCAGCCCACCGATTCCCCCTGCCCCGGGGCCAGCCTTGGAGACCCAGGAGTCCCTTCTCTCGATTACCTTGTATCTCCCCCAGCGCTTAGAACAGTGCTCGGCACATAGTAAGCGCTTAACAAATACCATTATTATTATTATTATTCTCCCCACGCCCCTGATCCTCCACAGCCTCCCACCGCCCGGGCTGAGACCGGATGGGCCGGATCGCTGGCTGGGCATCCAGGCTGTTGCAGGGCACCGTGGGTGGAGGAGGGGAAGCACCCGCTCCCCTCCCCCGGGCCGTGCCCATTTGGCCCAGGCTGGCCCGAGGGAGGGGCCACGGGGCTGACGACGGGATCCGCCCCTACCCCACTGGGCTTCCCAGCCTAGCCGGTTCCAGGGGCCAGTGGGTGCGGGCCGGGGTAGTCTATACAGCCCCCATCCGGGCCCTTCACTGCCCCCCTAAGTCTGGGGCTCCCCTGGGGGGGTCAGGCCCAGCCCCAGCAGAGACGCTGGTCATCCCTGGAGAAGCAGCGTGGCTCAGAGGAAAGAGCCCGGGCTTTGGAGTCAGAGGTCATGGGTTCAAATCCCAGCCCCGCCAACTGTCAGCGGTGTGACTTTGGGCAAGTTACTTAATAATAATGATGGCATTTGTTAAGCGCTTACTATGTGCAGAGCGCTGGGGCGATACAACGTGATCAAGTTGTCCCACGTAGGGCTCACAGTCTTAATCCCCAGTTTTACAGATGAGGTAACTGAGGCTCAGAGAAGTGAAGTGACTTGCCCAAGGTCACACAGCAGACTTGTGGCGGAGCCGGGATTCGAGCACACGACCTCTGACTCCAAAGCCCGGGCTCTTCCCACTGAGCCACACTGCTTCTCTGCTTAGCTTCCCTGTGCCTCATCTGGAAAATGGGGATTAAAACTGTGAGCCCCCCCATGGGACAACGTGGTCCCCTTGTAACCTCCCCAGCGCTTAGAGCGGTGCTTTACACATAGTAAGCGCTTAAGAAATACCATCATTATTAGTATCTCTGGACACCCTCCCCACCCACCTCTGCCCCTTCAGGACTGAGTTTCGCGGTTTTGCCTGTGGGCCCGGGGGTCCTGGAGCGACTCACCGTTGTCCCCGTCCCCACCGGCGCTTAGAACAGTGCTTTGCACATAGTAAGCGCTTAATAAATGCCATCATCATCATCATCACCTGCAACCTGCTGGGAGAGGAGGGGCAGGCCCGCCTCGCCCCCCGGGGCCGTCGCGCCCAGCCAACCTGCCCGGGCTGGTTCCCGGAATGGGGCGGGCCGCGGGACCGGCGGGAGGGAGCCGGGGGAAGGGGCATGGCAGCCCCCGACTGGGCTATGCGGTAGCCATCGGATGTGACAGTCCTCCCCTCGACGCCCCACCCCGGCTCCATCTTTCATCCTCTGTCCGGCCTTGCCTCCGCTCTCGAGTCTATAATCCATCCGCAGCACCTGGGAGGGAGGGAGAGGCGAGTACCGTTCCCCCACGGATGGGGAAATCAATCAATCAATCAATCGTATTTATCGAGCGCTTACTGTGTGCAGAGCACTGTACTAAGCGCTTGGGAAGTCCAAGTTGGCAACATATAGAGACAGGCCCTACCCAACAGTGGGCTCACGGTCTAAAAGAGACCGAAACCGAGACCCAGACGGGAGAAGGGACCTGCCCGAGGTCACCCAGCAGGGCGGCCGCAGAGTCGGGACCGGAACCCAGGTCTCAATCAGTCGGTCAGTCGTATATCAATCACTCAGTCGTATTTATTGAGCGCTTACTGTGTGCAGAGCACTGTACTAAGCGCTTGGGAAGTACAAGTTGGCAACATATAGAGACGGCCCCTTCCCACTTATATATTTATTGATTTTTAATGGCACATGTTACACGCTTACTATGTGCTGGGCACTGTTCTAAGCGCTGGGGTAGATTCAAGGTCATCAGGTTGGACACAGTCCCCACCCCATATGGGGCTCACAGCCCTAATCCCCATTTCACAGAGGAGGTGACTGAGGCCCAGAGAAGCGAAGTGACTTGCCTGAGGTCACGCAGTAGACAAGTGCTGGAGCTGGGATTGGAGCCCTGGTCTTTCTGGCTCCCAGCCTTATGCTCTATTAGGCCACGGTTGCATGTTGAGCAGTTATTGTGTGAAGAGCACTGTACTAAGCACTTAGGTCAGTAGGAGTGAGTAAAACAATAGAACAGATACATTCCCTGCCCATAATGATCTTACAGTCTAGGTCTCTTGAGCCCCCCAACTCCATGACACTTTCCATTACGCCGCTCTGCCTGTCTCCAGCCGTGCCAGCATCCTTCTCCTCTGTTCTAGAGGGGGGCTGCTCTATCTGAGGGAAAGCCCCTCGTCCCCCCTGACATCAGCTGGATACTCCCCTACTAACATTGGTGGGACAGCAAGGATGCCTGAATGGAGGAGTACACCCTTCAGCTGATGGGCTTCTGGTCAAGCTGTGGAGGTAGCCAGGGTGGGCCTGGGCCCTGGCCCCTGCTAGTGGGCCTCCATCCATCCATGGAGGTAGCCCACACGTGACCTGACCCCTGGCCCCTTCCCCGCATCTGGTGGGCATCTGATCAGCCGTGGCGGCAGCCCGTGTTTGACCCAGCCCCGGCCTTTTCCCCCTACAGCAACAGCGGCGAGAGCGGGAGCAGCGGAAGCTGCAGGAGAAGGAGCAGCAGCGGCGGCTGGAGGACATGCAGGCCCTGCGGCGGGAGGAGGAGCGGAGACAAGCCGAGCGCGAGCAGGTACCGCCCCCACCCACGACAGCGACAACGATAGCGACAGTGCCGACGATGACAGTGCCCTGGTCTCCGCGGGCTCCTCTCTCTTTGCCGCTTCATTCTCTCTCTGCTCTCTCTTCCCTTGGTCTACTCTCCCACTGTCTGATCTTCCCTTCCTCGCCACCTTGCCCGCCCGCCCTCCCACAATCCTCTTCCTCCTCTTCCTCTCTTCTTCCCCTCTACTCTCCCTGCCACCCTTTGTCCCTGGACTCCATCCTGCCGTCCCCTCTTCTCCCCCGCTGACTCCCCATACTCCGAACTCCTTTCTTGCTCTCCTGCTGATCCTCACCTTCCCCACCATCCTTTCCCTCTGTTCTCATCTTCTGGCTCCCTTTCCTGTCACCTCCGCTACCCTCCATTCCTCCCCACGTACCTGCCTGTCCTGTACCTGCTGTTCTGCCCTCCCTGTTCCCCCGACCTCTCTGTCCCCCCTTCCCCCATATCCCCTCTTCCTCCCTGTCCCCTCCTCCCTCCCTGTCCCCCCCTTTCCTCCCTGCCTGTCCTCCACCCCTCTGTCCAGGAATATATCCGCCACAAACTGGAGGAGGAGCAGCGGCAGCTCGAAATCCTCCAGCAGCAGCTGCTTCAGGAACAGGCCCTGCTGCTGGTAACGGGGTGTCTGTCCCCGTCCCTCCCTCCCCCCGCCCCGCCCCAGCTCTGCCCAGGACAGGAAGCTGTGGGAAGGCGTGGACCCAACTCTAGGCGGGTCGGGGGGCCAGGTCCAAACACAGAGGGCCGAGGAGCATCCTGGTGGCCCTGGGCACTGAGGAGAGGGATGGAGGAAGGAGGAGGAGCTGAAATTCTGGCCCTCCTGGGGCTGGGGGAGCTGACTGGAGTGGGAGGGAGAGAGACAGACCCAAAATAACATGGCCAGACCCCAGGAGGCCCTGACCTGTGGGAAAGAGAGAGGGAGCCCCGGGGAGCTGGGGAGACATTTGAGGCCTGAATGACCCGGAAGCCTCAGGCCCAGCACAGCCCAGCCAAGTCTTGACTGGGGCTCAGCTGGCCCAAGGGTGCCCTCAGCCTGGACGGCGCTCCTACCCAGACTACTGGGCTACCCAGCCACCGGAGTCCCAGAGCCTGCTAGGAGCTGTCACAGCTCTGCCAGATGAGAGGCAGAGGCCCAGGGGGAGCAGTCCGGGGGGAGTGGAGAGGGGAGGAGGAGGAGAGAAGGAGGAAGCAGACCACCGAGATCTTGACCCTACCCTTGTGGAGCTGATGGTCTAATGGGGTGGGGGGGGCCAGGGGAAGGCCCAGATGGACAAGCCCACATTGGGGTGACGGAGTGACAAGGACAGAGGGATGGCTCGCAAGAGCAAACTCATGTAATAGTCACATGCCAGTGGGGTAGCGGGAGGGTTGGGGGCTGGAAGGAGCTGGAGGGGGAATCAGTTTGGGAAGGCTTCCTGGGGCCTGGGGGTGGTAGGTGTAGAAAAAAGGGGGCACGGGCATGGGGGGCAGTAGTAGATGTAGATAGAAGGGGACGCGATGGGTGGGAGGTGTAGAAGGAAGGAAAGAGGCACTGGGGTGGTAGATATAGAGGTAGGGAACACGGTGGAATAGAGAGAAGGGGGCACCGGGGTTGTAGTAGGTGTAGAAGGATGAGGGCACAGGGAGTTGGAGAAGAGGCGTGTGGAGGGTGTACCGGGCAGGAGGAATGTCCCAGGGAAGGGGTTCGGGAGTAGGGGAGCCCAGCCTGGGAGCAGAGAGCGGGTCTGCGGATCCGCGGGCCTGCGTGCGCGCCAGGCAGGGTGAGGAGGGGAGCTGGTGGCCCGGGCCGGGGCCCGGGAGGGGACCGGTTTCTGGAGCGAGGGTCTGGGGTGGGGAGGGTCCCACTGAGGGTCCCCTGGCTCCCCGGCCCAGGAGTACAAGCGGAAGCAGCTGGAGGAGCAGAGGCAGTCCGAGCGGCTCCAGCGGCAGCTGCAGCAGGAGCACGCCTACCTCAAGTCGCTGCAGCAGCAGCAGCAGCTCCAGAAGCAGCAGCAGCAGCCGCCACCGCAGCCACCGCAACCGCAGCCCCAACCGCAGCCGCCGTCGGCCCAGGCCGGGACCCCCGGAGACAAGAAGCCACTGTACCACTACAGCCGCGGAGGCAACCCCGCCGACAAGCCGGCCTGGGCCCGAGAGGTACCCCCGACCCGGGCCCGCCGGGGCCGACGCACCCCTCGGGCTTCCCGCGGGTGGGGAGGGGAGCGAGAGAGGAAGGGGAGACCCTCCCAGAGGCAGAGCCGGGGCGGGACAGCCCCCCACCCTCACCCCGCCCACTCCCACTGACCCCCGCCCACTCCCATGGCAGGTGGAGGAGAGGACCAGGATGAACAAACAGCAGAACTCGCCCCTGGTGAAGGCCAAGCCGGGCCCTGGAGGGCCAGAGGGCCCACCCGCCCAGCCCCCCATGGGGCCCCCCAGGCCCCCACCTCCCAGACGCCCCCCATGCAGCGGCCCGTGGAGCCCCAGGAAGGACCGCACAAGGTCAGCCCCTCCCCAACCCGCGCTCGCCGCCTCTCTGTCTCTGGGTGGCCACCTCTAACTCTGATTAGAAGGGATCTACCCCAGCGCCTAGTACAGTGCCTGGCACACAGTAAGTGCTTAAAGGACACCGCAATTATTATCACCGTTACTATTAACGCCCTCTCCGCCTCAGCCTTGGGCCCTGGGGTCGGGGGGGTCCGGATCCCCCAGCGGTGCATCTGAGGGTCTCGCCCCATCGATCCGTCAGTCGTGTTCTTTGGGGGCTACCGTGTGCAGAGCGCTTGGGAGAGGGTTGTGCCCCTGGGGGTAGGCTGGCCGCTTTCTGGGGTCGTCGTCCGTCCCCCCCCGCCGCCGGCCTCCTGCCCCCTGCCTGGCTGTCCAGAGCCAAGGCCCCCACCCCCCCCCGGAGGCTGACACCCCCCTCCCCTCCCTTCCTCCCTCCTTCCCCGCCACCCCCGGGTCCGGTCGCCCCCCCGCAGAGCCTGGTGGCCCACCGGGTGCCCCTGAAGCCCTACGCGGCCCCGGTCCCGCGCTCCCAGTCCCTGCAGGACCAGCCCACCCGCAACCTGGCCGCCTTCCCCGCCCACGACCCCTCCGGCCCGCCCCCCGCCCGCGGGGCCGTCATCCGACAGAATTCCGACCCCACGTCCGAGGGGCCCGGGCCCGGGCCCGCCCCGCCCCCCCAGCCCTGGGCACGGCCCGACCCCAACGGCGAGGCGCCCCCCAAGGTGAGCACAGTCATTCAGTTCATTCAGTCGCCTTTATTCAGCGCTTCCTCTGTGCAGAGCACTGGACCGAGCGCTTGGGAGAGTCCAGCGCGACGTTAAACGGACACACTCCCTGCCCACAACGAGCTGCCGTGGACCCCGGGCGGGACTTAGGGGAGAGGGAGGGTCGATGAGGAGCCCCCTCCCCCTTCTCCTCCCCCCGTTTCCGACCCCCGCTCCCGCCCAGGTGCCTCAGCGGACCTCGTCCATCGCCACGGCGCTCAACACCAGCGGGGCCGCCAACTCCCGCCCGGCCCAGGCCGTCCGTGCCAGGTAAGCCCTCCCCCGCGGGGGCACCGGGGCACGGCTTGGGCGGTGGGGGGGGGGCCGGGGAGGGTCACCCCCACTTCCCCTGCCCGCCCCCCGAGCCCCCGAGCCCCTGCGATCCCTCCACAGACCCCGCAGCAACTCAGCCTGGCAGATCTACCTGCAGCGGCGGGCGGAGCGGGCGGCCCCCCGACCCCCGGGGCCCCCCTCCCGGCCCCCCGCCCCACCCAACGCCAGTAGGTAATGGAGCCCCCCGACCCCTACCTCTCTCCCGCCCGGTGGCGGCCCCCCACAACTCTCCTGGTGATGGAAGCTGGAGGCGGGCCCCCATCCCGACCCGCGACCGGCCGCTTGGATGGCATGGCCTGGCATGGCCTGCCCCGCCCCATCCCGCCGCAGTGAGCCCCGTCCACCCTGCTCCGCTGACCCCACCCTGGTGCCCGGGCGCGCCCCCACCCCGCGCCCCCCAGACTCACCGCCCTCCTCCCCTCCAGCAACCCCGACCTTCGGCGGAGCGAGCCGGGCTGGGAGCGGGCAGACGGCCTCCTGCCGGCCCACGGACACCTGCCCCAGGCAGGGTCGCTGGAGCGCAACCGTGTGGGAGGTACGGCCCGGGAGGGCAGGGCATTCAGTCATTCCAACGGCTTGTTGATCAGAATCATAATCATGAGAATTATGGCACTTGTTAAGCGCTTACTCTGTGCCAAGCGCTGTCTCTGGACTGCGAGCTCGTCGTGGGCCGGGATTGTCTCGCTCTGTTGCCATATTGCGCCTTCCAAGGGCTTAGTACAGTGCTCTGCACGCAGTAAGCCCTCAGTAAATACGATTTTGAATGAGTGATTTGAGCGCTGGGGTAGATGCAAATTGATCAGGTTGGACACAGACCCTGTCCCACACGGGGCTCCTACTCTTATCCCCGTTTCACAGATGAGACAACTGAGGCCCCGGGAAGTTAAGCGCTTGCCCGAGGTCACACGGCGGACGTGTGGCAGAGCTGGCATTAGAACCCAGGTCCTTCCGACTGCCAGGGCTGTGTTCTGTCCAGTAAGCCACGCTGCTTTATTGAGCACTTACTGTGTGCAGAGCACTGTACTAAGCACTTGGAAAAGCCCAATGGAACAATAAACGGACACATTCCCTTCCCACAATGAGCTTACAATCCAGAGGGGTAAATAGACATTAATAGAAATAAATAAATTACAGATATGGACATAAATTACACGTATAGATTACAGCAGGGCCCGGGGAGGGTGGGGCAGGGGAGGGGCTGGTCTCTATCTTCCTTTTTCTCTAATCAATAGTATTTACTGAGCGCTTGCTGTATGCAGAGCACTGAACTAAGCGCTTTGGAGAGTCCAATACAACATGTTCCCTGCCGTCAAGGAGCTGACAGTCTAGGGGGGAGACAGACATTCAAGATAGACCACGGCTATGGACACAAGTGCTGTGGGGTGCATATTAAAGGAACGCATAGAAGATGTAGAAGGGATAGGGAAGCAGCATGGCCTAGTGAACAGAGCACAGTTCTGTGAGTCAGAAGGACCTGAGTTCTAATCCCAGCCCTGCCACTTGTCTGCTATGTGACCCTGGGCTAGTCACTTTGCTTCTCTGGGCTTCAGTTCCCTCCTCTTTAAAGTGAGGATTAAGACTGTGAGCCCCACATAGGACATGGGCTAGGTCCAACCTGACTATCCCAGCACTTATTATAGTGCCTGACACATAGAAAGCGCCAGACAAATTATGTCTTTTAAAAAAGGAGTAGGGGAAAAGAGGGATTAGTGGGGGAAGGCCTCTTGGAGGCCTCTGATTGAGGTGGGCCTCTCCAAGGGAGAGGACGAGGTTGAGCGGGAACCCAGGGAGCCCAAGACTGGATGCAGGGGGAGGGAGGGGGAGCAGACCCCAAGGGGTGGTCAGAAAAGTCAAGTGAGGGACAAGGATGGGGGACTTGAAGTGGAGAGGATGGGGTGGCGGGGGTGGGGGGAGACCCAGGAGAGTCAGAGAGGGGCCATTGGGGAAGCTAAAATTTGGGAGGGAGGGAGGGAGGGAGAGGGATCGTGAGAACAATCCAGAGGGAGAAATTAGGAGGGGGCTCCTAGCCCCCTTCAGCTCATCCTGTGCCCTGCCTTCTTATGACATTCTTCTTCCTCTCCCTTCTCTCCTCTCTGCCTCTACCTCCCTTCCTCTGCCTCTCCCTCGCCTTGTCTCTCGGCTCCCCGCCTCTCCCTTCCCACCTCTCTGTGTCTCTGCCTTCCCTCCTGCCTCTGCATCTCCGTCCGTCCCCTCGGCCCTGTGCCTCTCCCTTGCCCTCAGCCTCCTCCAAGCCGGAGAGTGCCCCCATCCTGCCCCCTGGGAACAAAGAGAAGGGTGAGGACCACCGCTCTCGGCCCGGCCGGCCTGCCGTGAGTATGCTGGGCCTCGGTTGAGGCCGCCGAGGGAAGGGGGGGGGGGGGGGGGGGGCGTGTGGGAGGGGGCGGTGATGTGGAGATTGTAGACGGAGGGGTACGGGAGGAGGGCCGAGATGGCCACCACCACCCCCACCACCCCCTGCGGCACTAACCTCTTATAACCTCTTCCCTGCCTGCCCTGGCGGCCTCTGCCTCCCAGAGCTATAAGCGAGCAATCGGCGAGGTTAGTGAACCTTGAGGAAGGGGTGGGCGGGTGAGCATGCGGGCGTGTGCTCTGACAGGCGTGTAGACACGGCCCCTGCCTTGCTGCCCCCGGCTCTTCCTTCCCTTTCTGCACCCCCAACGACCCTGACTCAGGCCGGGCGGGGAGGGGGGACGAGGCCCCCAGACCCCTCTGCCCCAGCCCACCCCCGGCCTCCCTTCCCCCAGGACTTTGTGCTGCTGAAGGAGAGGACGGACGAGGCCCCCCGACCCCCCAAGAAAGCCATGGACTACTCGTCGTCCAGCGACGAGATGGAGAGCAGCGAGGAGGAGGAGGAGGAAGAGGAGGGGGAGGGGGAGCGCTCGGAGGAGAGCAGGGACACGCCGGGGACACGGTAGGGGCGGGCCGGGGGTTGCGGGGGTGGGCCGGGGGGGGGTGGGGGCCGTTGAGGGGCATCTCGCCGTGACTCCGGCCGGGCCCCACAGGGACGGGGACACGGACAGCGTCAGCACCATGGTGGTCCACGACGTGGAGGAGCTGCCCGGGACCCAGACCCCCTACGGAGATGGCACCATGGTGGTCCAGCGGGTAAGCCCATCTACCTGCTCCTCCCCTCCAAGATCCGCCCCCTCGGTAGTCCCTCTCCTCCTCCCCCCCACATCCACGATGGCGCCATGCCGCTGGGGCTGGGTTCCCCCTAAACTTTATCCCCACCCCAGCCCCCTGCTCCCTTGGGACCCAGCCCCATCCCTGTGGGTCCTCCGTATCCTCAAGCCCCCACCCCTTGGGGACTCAGCCCCTTGGAGCTTAGTCCTCCCCTTCCCCCCATCTGAACCCCCCATCCCTTTCATTCATTCATTCAATCGTATTAGAGAAGCACCGTTGCTTAGTGGAAAGTCAGAAGTCGTGGGTTCTAATCCGGTCTCCGCCACTTGTCAGCTGCGTGACTTTGGGCAAGTCACTTAACTTCTCTGTGCCTCAGTTACCTCATCTGTAAAATGGGACTTAAGTCTGTGAGCCCCACGTGTGACAACCTGATTACCTTGTATCGACCCCAGTGCTTAGAATAGTGCTTGGCACATAGTACGTGCTTAACAAATACCATTATTATTATTTATTGAGCGTTCACTGTGTGCAGAGCACTGTACTAAGTGCTTGGAAAGTACAATACAGTACTAAAGAGAGACAATCCCTGCCCACAGCGGGCTTACAGTCTTGGGGCGGGGGGGGAGGCTTGGAACCTGTCTCCCCACCCTCTTGGGGTCTGTCTGCCCCGCCCCAACCCATTGGTTCCTGGTCCTCCCCTGCCCCCCGTGGTCCAAGTCCCCGCCTCAGTGGGACCCATCTCCCCACGGCCAACCTCTTGGGTCCCGGCTGTCACCCCCTCTTCCCCCCCCAGACCCCCGAGGAGGAGCGCGGTCTGCTCCACGCCGACAGCAACGGCTACACCAACCTGCCCGACGTGGTGCAGCCCAGCCAGTCGCCCACCGAGGGGACCAAGGGGTCCGGCTCCCCCGCCAAGGACGGCGGCGGTGGCGGCGGTGATGTGAGGAGGGTCCGGGAAAGGCGGCCCTGGGAGGGCTGGCCGAGGGGACCGGGGATGGATGGAGAGCGGGTGGGTGGTCCCCAGGGGGGAGGGGGCGGGTGTTGGGCTAGGCGGAGGGACGGAGGGAGGACAGGTCGAGCCAGGGCCTCGGAGGAGACGTTAGGGAGGGCACAGGGCCTACGGGGTGGGAGGGCCGGCAAGGAGTAGCCAAGAGAAAGCAGCATGGCATAGTGGAAAGAGCACGGCTTTGGGAGTCAGAGGTCATGGGTTCTAATCCCAGCTCTGCTCCTTGTCAGCTGTGTGACTTTGGGCGAGTCACTTAACTTCTCCGTGCTTCAGTGACCTCATCTGTAAAATGGGGATTAAGACTGGGAGTCCCACATGGGACAACCTGATCACCTTGATTCTACCCCGGTGCTTAGAACAGTGCTTGGCACATAGTAAGCTCTTAACAAATACAAAAAAAAAAGTGTGCCCTGGCCCGTGCCAACCACGCCACCCTCTTCTGCCTAGTACCAGTCGCGGGGGCTGGTCAAGGCCCCGGGGAAGAGCTCCTTCACCATGTTTGTGGACTTGGGCATCTATCAGCCGGGGGGCTCTGGGGACACCATCCCCATCACGGGTGAGTCCACGTGGGGCAGCTGGAGGCCGGGGCATGGGGCTGGTGGGACGTACCAGGCTGGCGGGGCCGGGGCTGGGTGGGCTGTGAGGGGTGGCAGGTGAGAGAGGGCACTGCCCTGAGCCCAGTCTCCCACCTCCCACGGCCGCAGCCCTGGTCGGGGGCGAGGGCGGGCGCCTGGAGCAGCTGCAGTACGAGGCGCGGAAGGGCTCGGTGGTGAACGTGAACCCCACCAACACGCGGCCCCACAGCGACACCCCCGAGATCCGCAAGTACAAGAAACGCTTCAACTCCGAGATCCTCTGCGCCGCCCTCTGGGGTGAGCCGGCCCGGGGAGCCCGAGGCCCGGCCCGAGAGGGGAGGCCCAGGCCTGGCCCGGAGGGAGCCGGGAGGAGGCCGAGGAGAAGGGAGATGGAGGTCTGGGGAGAGAGGGGAGATGGAGGCCCAGGGGGAACAGGGGAGATGGAGACCCGGGGGGGACCGGGGGAGATGGAGGTCCAGGGGAATGGAGGCCGGAGAGAGAGGGGAGGCGGGGGCAGGGAGAAGCCGAGAGAAGGAGAGAGTGTGGAGACAGAGGCCCAGTGGAGCGAGGAGAAGGAGGCCGGGGAGAGAGAGGAGACGGAGGTGCGGGGATGGGGGGAGCGGGGAGCTTGTAGACGGGGAGGGCACGGGTGTCTGGCCTGGGGCCCCCTGAGCGTTTTGTGGGCACACAGGGGTCAACCTCCTGGTGGGCACGGAGAGCGGGCTGATGCTGCTGGACCGCAGCGGGCAGGGCAAGGTGTACGGCCTCATCGGCCGCCGGCGCTTCCAGCAGATGGACGTGCTGGAGGGGCTCAACCTGCTCATCACCATCTCCGGTATGGGAGGGCCGGAGCAGGCGGGTCGGGCGGCGGGGCTCCGGGGGCGGGGGGCTCCTGCGCTCACCGGCGTCCTCCGGGCGGGCCCGCAGGGAAACGAAACAAGCTGCGGGTGTACTACCTGTCCTGGCTGCGGAACAAGATCCTGCACAACGACCCCGAGGTGGAGAAGAAGCAGGGCTGGACCACCGTGGGGGACATGGAGGGCTGCGGCCACTACCGCGTCGGTCAGGGCCAGGGCCGGGGTCTGGGGAGGAGGAGGAGGAGGAGGAGGGCAGAGGGCGGTGGGACAGGCTCGCGAGGAGCCACGGGCCCCTCCCCTGATCTCCCCCCCTCCCCTCTCCCCTTTCCCCACAGTGAAGTACGAGCGCATCAAGTTTCTGGTGATTGCCCTCAAGAGTTCGGTGGAGGTGTACGCCTGGGCTCCCAAGCCCTACCACAAGTTCATGGCCTTTAAGGTAACCGCTCTTCCCGCCTTTCTCCCCCTCCCCAATCCCCTGGATCCCCCCCACCCACCCACCCCGCCTCCCTAATTCTATGAGTCAATCAGTCGTAGTTAATTGAGTGCTTACTGTATGCAGTGCACTGTACTAAGCGTTTGGGAGAGTCCAATACAACAGAATTAGCCAACACATTCCGGGCCCATAACCAGCTTACTGTCTAGAGGGGAGGACGGGCATTAATATGACCAGATAAGTGGTTTGTAATATATAATTAAGAGAAATGGATATAAGTGCTGTGGGGTTGGTGGGGCGAATATTAAGTGACCAGAGGTCACACGTTGAAGTGCATAGATGACACAGGAGACACCATACCAATCAATCAATCAATCGTATTTATTGAGCGCTTACTGTGTGCAGAGCACTGTACTAAGTGCTTGGGAAGTACAAGTTGGCAACATATAGAGACAGTCCCTACCCAACAGTGGGCTCACAGTCTAAAAGAGAAAGAGGGCTTAATGGGGGAAGACCTCTCAGAGATGTGACCCTAGTAATGCTTTGAAGGTGGAGGGAGTGGTGGTCTGGCATACGTAATAATAATAATGGTATTTGTTAAGCACTAACTATGTGCCAAGCACTGGTGGGACTCCCAGGCAAGGGGGAGGCATGGGAAGGGGGTTGGCGGCGAGGCAGACGAGATCGGGGCGCAGTGAATAAGTTGGCACCAGAGGAGTGGAGTGTGCGGGCTGGGCTCTTATGGATCAGTGAGGTGAGGGAGGAGGCTTTAAAGCCGATGGTGAGGCGTTTAAGGAGTTTATTCTATCCCCAGCCCACCCTCTCTTCCCTCTGACCCTCCCAGCCCATACCCCCTCCTCCTCTACGCCCCCCGGCCCATTCTCCCCTGGCTCTCCTCCTCCTCCTCCTCCTCCTCCTCCTTCTTCGCCCGCCCCTGCCCCGGCTGGGCCTGAACCTGCTGCCCGCCCCCGGCCCCTTCAGTCTTTCGCAGACCTCCCGCACCGCCCCTTGTTGGTGGACCTGACGGTGGAGGAGGGCCAGCGGCTCAAGGTCATCTACGGCTCCAGCGCCGGCTTCCACGCCGTGGATGTGGACTCGGGGAACAGCTATGACATCTACATCCCCGTGCATGTGAGCTGGGGATGCCTGGGAGCCTGGGGGATGCGTGGGGAGGAGGGGGGGGGGGGGGCCGTAGGCCGTGGGGGTGGAGACCAGAAGGGTCTCGGTGGGTTCGGGGGCCATGGGAGTGGAGACCGCAAGGGCCGGGGATGACAGATTGGGGTAGAGTTGAGGCAGGGAGGTGGTAGGGGGAGGACGGGACCAGGAAAGCCGGGGATGATGGGTGGGGAGAGCATTGGAGAGGGCCTGGGGGTGGATCGGCACCAGGAGAACCGTATGTGAGCGTGGGCCTTCCCTGGCGGCAGATCCAGAGCCAGGTGACCCCCCACGCCATCATCTTCCTGCCCAACGCGGATGGCATGGAGATGCTGCTGTGCTACGAGGACGAAGGCGTCTACGTCAACACCTACGGTCGCATCATCAAGGACGTGGTGCTGCAGTGGGGGGAGATGCCCACCTCCGTGGGTGAGCCGCCGGCCCCAACCCCATGGGGAATGAATGCCTCCCAGGGGCCGGACCCCTAGCCAGGGAAGTTCCTGGGAGTTCACGGTCCAGAGGGAAAGGCAGGCAGGGGCGTTTTCTGAACCAGTGTATTGAGAGTTCATTCAGAGGGAACAGAGGGACTGTGGCTCTGGGAAGGCCCCTTGTTGGAGGTGGCTCTCTAGGGGGGCTCTGGATGGGACCCGTGCAGTTTGGAGAGGCTGGGAACGTCGTTGGGCATTCCAGGTGGGGGAATGGTGTGAGAGCAGAGGAGAGGTGGAACAGGAGGAGAGAGCAGAGGGGGAGGAGGGAGTCTTGTCTTAGACGAGAAGCCACGGGGTCAGCGATGTGGAAGATGGCAGCCACAGGGGCACCGAATGGGGCAAGAATCTGGGGGCTCAGATTCCCCTCCGTGGCTTTGCTCACTGTCACCCCCACTTCTTTCAGATGGTCCACTTCCCCCCAGATCCTGTAGGCTGACACCCCTCCCTAGCTTCCTTCAATATTCTTCATTCAGTCACCCCATTTCCCCCCCAGATACCCCTCCTTGGCTTCCTCTGTCACCCCCTTTCCCTTCAGCTGCCCCACTTTAGCCCCAGACCCTTCTGACTCACCAAGAACCCCCCCGCCCACCTCACAAGTCTGTACCTACCCCCTTCCTCCCCGCTGGGCTCCCCGCTCCCCGGGCCTCTGGGAGAGCAGGTGCGCCCGCCCATCCTTCCGTCCCAGCAGCCCGCCCTAGGGCTGGGGGGCCTGGGGAGGGGGCGCCTGCCTGGACCCCTGAAGGCATCCCCGCCCCTCACCCTGGCCCCCGTGTGTCCCGGCAGCCTACATCTGCTCCAACCAGATCATGGGTTGGGGCGAGAAGGCCATCGAGATTCGCTCCGTGGAGACCGGACACCTGGACGGCGTCTTCATGCACAAGCGGGCCCAGCGCCTCAAGTTCCTCTGTGAGCGCAATGACAAGGTAGGTGACTCCTGCCCCCTGTCCCCGCCGCCCTCCCGCCCCCCGCCCCCGCCCCCTGACCCAGGCCCCTCTGCCCGCCCCCCGCAGGTCTTCTTCGCCTCGGTCCGCTCGGGCGGCAGCAGCCAGGTCTACTTCATGACCCTCAATCGGAACTGCATCATGAACTGGTGAGGGGCTCCCACCGGTCCCCGGCCCCTCACACACACCCCACGAACTGGTGACGGGCCCCTGCCGGGGACCTCGCCGGACCGTCCCCACCCTCACGCCCCCGCCCTCCCACCCCACGAACTGGTGATGGGGCCTGGCTGGAACATTCCCGCCGACCCCCCCCCCCAGGCCCGTGAACTAGTGAGGGGCCCTGGCCGGTGGACCTCACTGGCCCCATCCCCAACTCCCCCCGGCCCGGGGACCTCACCAGGCGGCCCCCGCCCCTTGCTTCCCCCCACCCCGGTTTGATTCACTGGAACCCGCTGGGAGCGGGCCGCCGGATGCTTCTGTGATCACGTGACCCGCCCCTCTCCAAAGGAGCTGAGCAGGCCCTGCCCCGGCCCCCTCCTCCCCCCCCCCAACCCCAAGGGGAAGCCCCTCAGACTCAGACACACGCTGCTGCTGTTGCGGGGCGGAGTCTCGGGCCCCCCGTCCCCCAAGAGAGGAACCCTTTGGGTCTCCTCTCGACACCCCGCTGCTGACGTTGGCAGCAGAGCCTCCTCCTCCCTCCCCCCAACGCTTTGCACGCCGGGGGGGCCGGCCCCCCCCCATGAATGTACCCAACCCGGGGTCGGGGGGTGAGAGGGGACCGTTTCCTCTGTCATTCTCTGAAAGCACTTTAATGCCCCCAACCCCGGGAGAGGGGTGGAGCCTGGGGGGCTCCCCGCCAGCCAAATGTGCCCCCTTTCCTCCCCCTGCCCCCCTAAAGGCCTGGCCCTTGCTTGCATCTGTATATAGTGTGAGCAGCAAGAAGCCCCCCATTCCCTCTTGCCCCTTGCCCTCCCCGCCCCCTCCCCAATGTAGTGGCCTTGGAATCCCAATTTGTTAATAAAGACTCAGTTGAACCAGCTGCCTCCCCACTGCCCGCCGCTTCCTCCTTGCCCCCATGAGAAACCGGGGGTCAGAGGGGACGACCACCCCTCCCAAAGCTTAGTGAGGATCAAGAGGGTGGGAACCGACGACAGAGAACCATGCCAACCCTCAGGACCTCCTCTGAGCCAGGTGAGCTAGGCCTAGGTCAAGGAACCCCCCAACCATCGGTTGTCAAGGCCGCCTCCCACCCCCAGCCCGGCCAGCCGGCTGTCTGGCTACGGCTTCGATCCCCATCGCTGGCCTGTCGCGGGATGATTGGGAGCCCCATTTGGGACAGGGACCGTGTCCAACCCGATTTGCTTGTATCCACCCTGGCGCGTAGTACGGTGCCTGCCACACAGTAAGTGCTGAACAAAACACCACAATTATTATCATCATCTCCCCGACAGGTCTCCCGGCCACCGCCGGGCGGGAACCCCTTGTTCTCCCTTGGAGGGCAAGAAGCAAAGCTGCCATTCCTAGCGTACTGGACACTCGCATGCGCTTAGTCCAGTACTCTGCCCACAGGAATCGCTCAATAAATATGGATCATTTGTCCTCTGTGGTCAGGGAAAACCCACCTGCCTCCTCATAGAAGCCCTTGAGACCCTTGATCTTTGGTCCAACTGGCATCCTTCTCCGCAACCTTCTTTTCTCTAAGGCTTAACACCCCCTCAATTCTCTTCACTTATTTCTCCTCCAGGACCCTTTTTTTAAAAAAAGTTATTTGTTAAGCCCTTATTATACACCAGGCACTGTACTAAGCGCTGGGATGGAATTCAAGCTAATCAGGTTGGACCTAGTCCTTGTCCCACATGGGGCCCACAGTCTTAATCCCCACTTCACAGATGAGGGAACTGAGGCCCAGAGAAGTGAAGTGACTTACCCAAGGTCCCATAACAGATAAATGGCGGGGTTGGGATTAGAAACAGCATGGCTTCGTGGATGGCTTAGAGAAGCAGCGTGGCTCAGTGGAAAGAACCCGGGCTTTGGAGTCAGAGGTCATGGGTTCAAATCCCGGCTCCACCACTTGTCAGCTGGGTGACTTTGGGCAAGTCACTTCACTTCTCTGAGCCTCAGTTCCCTCATCTGTAAAATGGGGATTAAGACTGTGAGCCCCTCGTGGGACAACCTGCTCACCTTGTACCCCCCCAGCGCTTAGAACAGTGCTTTGCACATAGTAAGCGCTTAAATACCATCGCTATGGCTTCGTGGATAGCCATAGTGGGCCTGGGAGTCAGAAGGTCCTGGGTTCTAATCCTGACTCCGTCACTTGCCTGCTGTGTGACCTTGGGCAAATCACTTCACTTCTCTATGCCTCAGTTCCCTCATCTATAAAATGGGGATTTAGACTGTGATCCCCACATGACAGGGACTGTGTCCAATCAATCAATCAATTGTATTTATTGAGCGCTTACTATGTGCAGAGCACTGTACTAAGCGCTTGGGAAGTACAAATTGGCAACATATACAGTCCCTACCCAACAGTGGGCTCACAGTTTAAAAGGGTGGGGGGGGGGCACTAATCCAACCCGATTAGCTTATATCCGCCTGAGCACTCAGTACAGTGCTTGGCACATAGTAAGCGCTTAACAAATACCAGTATTACTATTACTAGATCCTTCTGACTCCCAGGCACGTCTGTGGCTCCGCCTGCCCCGGCCCAGGTTTGGTAAGCACACCGATTGTCTGATTCAACTCCTGGGGTCCCTACCCCCTCCACGCAAATTCAACACTGCCTTCCCTTTGGCCTGGGAGTCCCCGGCGGGCCGGGCTGGAGTGGCCTGGGTGTAGCCCGGTGCCCAGCACTGCAATAAACACCACTCTGAACTCTCACCCGTGGGAAACTCTTGGGTTTATTCCAAGAGGCCTGAATGCCTCTCCGGGCGGGCAGGAGAAAAACAGAGCGGGGAATACCTTAGGTTTGGTGGGGAGGGGGGAGCTGGGGCTGAGCCGGACCCCCTGGGACAGGCGGTTGGGGGGCGGGGAGGGGCACGGGGTCAGCCGATGCAGGGTGGGAAGGGCAGGTCGGGGATGCGGTTGAAATGGCCGCCAAAGAAGATGATGCCGGTGCCCAGGCTGAAGAGCAGCAGGGCCGCCCAGAAGCAGAGGTTGTCTATGGCCTTGCCCACCTGGACCCACTCGGCCATCTCCTAGGGAAGAGGCAGACCAGAACACAGCACGGGGCTGTCACACACCCACACCTTCCCGCCCCTCTGTCCTGGCCTTTCTTGTCAATCAATCAATCAATCATATTGATTGAGCGCTTACTGTGTGCAGAGCACTGGACTAAGCGCTTGAGAAGTCCAAGCTGGCAACATAGAGAGACAGTCCCTACCCAAGAGTGGGCTCACAGTCTAGAAAGGGGAGACAGAGAACAAAACCAAACACATTAACCCGTTCCCCCCACCCCCACACACATATTACCTGGCCGACACACTGCCCTCCATCAGTTTGAAACCTTCTGGGCACGGGGTACAGTGCTTAGTAAGCAAGCGCTTAGTACAGTGCTTTGCACACAGTAAGCACTCAATAAATAGGATTGAATAAATGAATACAGGGGTCAGGGGATGGGAGCCAGGGGAGACACTGGATAATAATAATAATAATAATGATGGCATCTATTAAGTGCTTACTATGTGCAAGGCACTGTTCTAAGCGCTGGGGGAGATACAAGGTGATCAGGTTGTCCCACGGGGGGGCTCACAGTCTTCATGCCCATTTTACAGATGAGGGAACTGAGGCCCAGAGAAGTTAAGTGACTTGCCCAAAGTCACACAATAATCCCACTATAGTGGGATTATTACTATTACAATTACTACTATTATAGTGGATCCCACTATAATAGTAAGTTAAGCACTTACTATGTGCCAAGCTCTAAGTACTGGGGGAGATACAAGTTAATCGGGTTGGACACAGTCCCTGTCCCACTTGGGGCTCACAGTCTTAATCCCCATGTTATAGATGAGGTAACTGAGGCCCAGAGAAGTGAAGTGACTTTCCCAAAGTCACCCAGCTGACAACTGGAGGAGCCGGGATTTGAACCCGTGACCCCTGACTCCAAAGCCCGGGCTCTTTCCACTGAGCCACGCTGCTTAGGCAGGAGGAGATGTGAGAGGGGTGAAAGATCAACGCACGGTGCTTGGCGCGGAGTAAGATGACCTCAGAATTCCCATCTGTAAAATGGGGACTAAGACTGTGAGCCCGCTGTGGGACAACCTGATCACCTTGTAACCTCCCGGGCGCTCTGCACATAGTAAGCGCTTAACAAATACAATCATTATTGTTATTATTACCAAACTAGGGGGAGGCCCAAGGTTCACTCCCGGGGTGGGGGGGCTGCTGGGACTGTCTCTTGCCCCTTCCCCAGACCCCACCTTACCTCCCCGCACTCCTCCTGCTCCCTCGTGCTCCGGGCGATGGAGTTGATGGCGTCCACGCAGTAGCGGAGTTCGGGGGCGGCCGCCGCCAGGCTCAGGCCCAGCGTGCCGGGAGAGGCGTCTGCGGGGGTGGGAGGGTTGGGGAGCTGTTGGTGCCCCCCAATGCCACCCCCCAGGAGCCCCCGGCCCACCTGCGGCCCGGTGGTGTCGGTGACGCTGGGCCTGGAAGAGCAGCTCGCTCCTTGGGGTGCGCAGGATGAGGTCCTCGGCGCGGGCCTGCAGGCTCAGTGATGATCCACGGCGTGGGGGGCCCAGCGCGGGGGGCTCCGGGGGCCCGGGGACGCCCACCAGTCTGGGCAGCAACTCCAGCAAAACCTGGCGGGAAGAAGGCGCGGGGACGGACCGGAGGGTCAATCAATCAATCGTATTTATTGAGCGCTTACTGGGTGCAGGGCACTGGACTAAGCGCTTGGGAAGTCCAAGTTGGCAACACAGAGAGACAGTCCCTACCCAAGAGTGGGCTCACAGTCTAGAAGGGGGAGACAGAGAACAAAACCAAACATATTAACAAAATAAAATAAGTAGAATAGATATCAATCAATCAATCGTATTTTTTGAGCTCTTACTGTGTGCAGAGCACTGGACTAAGCGCTTGAGAAGTCCAAGTTGGCAACATAGAGAGACAGTCCCTACCCAAGAGTGGGCTCACAGTCTAGAAAGGGGAGACAGAGAACAAAACCAAACATATTAACAAAATAAAATAAATAGAATAGATATGTACAAGTAAAACAAATAAATAAATAGAGTAATAAATATGTACATACATATATACCGGTGCTGTGGGGAAGGGAAGGAGGTAAGACGGGGGGATGGAGAGGGGGACGAGGGGGACTATATTTAAGCTCACTCCACAATCAATCAATCGTATTTATTGAGCGCTTACTGTGTGCAGAGCACTGTACTAAGCGCTTGAGAAGTCCAAGTTGGCAACATGTAGAGAGACAGTCCCTACCCAACAGCGGGCTTACAGTCTAAAAGAGGGGAGACGGAGAACAAAACCAAACATACTAACAAAATAAAATACATAGAATAGATATGTACAAGTAAAATAAATAGAGTGATAAATATGTACATACATATATACAGGTGCTGTGGGGAAGGGAAGGAGGTAAGATGGGGGGGGGCAGATGGAGAGGGGGACAAGGGGGACTATATTTAAGCTCATTCCACAATCAATCAGTCGTATTTATTGAGCGCTTACTGTGTGCAGAGCACTGGACTAAGCACTTGGGAAGTCCGAGTTGGCAACATAGACAGTCCCTACCCAACAGCGGGCTCACAGTCTAGAAGGGGGAGACGGAGAACAAAACCAAACATACTAACAAAATAAAATACATAGAATAGATATGTACAAGTAAAATAAATATGTGCAAACATATATACATCTATACAGGTGCTGTGGGGAAGGGAAGGAGGTAAGACGGGGGGCGGATGGAGAGGGGGACTATATTTAAGCTCACTCCACAAGACATGAATACAGACTTTAAAACGGGACATCCCTATAGTCCTAAACAAAATAGATGCGTAAGAACACAAACAAAAAATAAAGCAGCTAAAGCAAATCTTTCTCCCCTGCTCCGGCCCCCCCCCCAGGGACCCCGGCCTCACGCGTCGCAGCCTTGGGGACATGGTGTGAGTGGCGGGCGTCCGCAGGGACACGTTGAGCACCACCACGCAGTTCATGACGATCAGGGTCGCCACCACCATGACGAAGAGGAGGTACCTGTTGGGGTTGAGGGGTGGGGGGAGAGATGACGTCACGATCCCGGCCCCCCACCCAACTCCTCGACGCCCGTGGCACCGGGGAGGCCTTCATTCCTTCCACCCTATTTAAGGGGCGCTCACTTCATCCCCATTTTGCCATCTTACCTCCTTCCCTTCCCCACAGCACCTGTGTATATGTTTGTACACATTTATTACTCTATTTATTTATTTATTTTACTTGTACCTATCTATTCTATTTATTTTATTTTGTTAGTATGTTTGGTTTTGTTCTCTGTCTCCCCCTTTTAGACTGGGAGCCCAATGTTGGGTAGGGACTGTCTCTACATGTTGCCAATTTGTACTTCCCAAGCGCTTAGTACAGTGCTCTGCACATAGTAAGCGCTCAATAAATATGATTGATTGATTGATTGACGAGGGAACTGAGGCCCAGTGAAGTGACTTGCCCAGAGTCACACAGCGGACAAGTGGCGGAGCCGGGATTTGAACCCATCATCATCATCATCAATCGTATTTATTGAGCGCTTACTGTGTGCAGAGCACTGTACTAAGCGCTTGGGAAGTACAAGTTACAAGTACAAGAACCCATGACCTCTGACTCCAAAGCCTGGGCTCTTTCCACTGACCCATGCTGCTTCTCTGCCCTCTCCTCCTGCCCGGTAAAAGTATTTCTCTTCCCTTATTAACCCCCTGCCCATCACTCTCGTCAGCTGTCAGTTGTTCTAGACTGTGAGCCCACTGTTGGGTAGGGACTGTCTCTATATGTTGCCAACGTGTACTTCCCAAGCGCTTAGCACAGTGCTCTGCACACAGTAAGCGCTCAATAAATACGATTGATTGATTGATGATGATGTTGGCATTTGTTCATTCACTCAATCGTATTTATTGAGTGCTTACTGTGTGCAGAGCACTGTACTAAGCGCTTGGGAGGTACAAGTTGGCAACATATAGAGATGGTCCCTACCCAACAGTGGGCTCACAGCTGTTAAGCTTTTACTATGTGCCAAACTGCTCTAAGCACTGGGAGGGATACAAGGTAATCATGGGTTCTAATCGCGGCTCCAGCCCTTTCAGCTGTGTGACTTTGGGCAAATCACTTAATCAATCAATCAATCAATCAATTGTATTTATTGAGCACTTACTATGTGCAGAGCACTGTACTAAGCGCTTGGGAAGTACAAATTGGCAACATATAGAGACAGTCCCTACCCAACAGTGGGCTCACAGTCTAAAAGACTTCTAAAAGTCTAAAAGACTTAACTTCTCTGGGCCTCAGTTACCTCATCTGGAAAATGGGGATGAAGACTGAGCCCCCCATGGGACAATTTGATCACATTGTATCCTCCCCAGCACTTAGAACAGTGCTTTGCACAGAGTAAGCGCTTAACAAATGCTCTCATTATTATTATTATCAAGTTGTCCCACGTGGGGCTCACAGTCTTCATCCCCATTTTCCAGATAAGGGAACTGAGGCACAGATAAGTGCCTTGCCCAAAGTCACACAGCTGACAAGTGGCAGAGCCGGGATTAGAACCCATGACCTCTGACTCCCAAGCCCGGGCTCTTTCCTCTGAGCCACGCTGTGCGCAGAGCACTGGACTAAGCGCTTGGGAAGTACAAGTCGGCAACAGATAGAGACGGTCCCTACCCGACAACGGGTTCACAGGCTAGAAGGGGAGAGAGACAACAAAACAGAACAAGTTAGACGGGTGTCAATAAAACGGGCAGGGACGTCACCAGGCCTCCCGCCAGGACGGCCTCCCCGGCTCCCAGATGGCCGGTTTGGGCCTCACGTGATGCGGGGATGGAGCCAAAAATAAGAATAATAATTTATTTTATTTGGTTAATATGTTTTGTTTTGTTGTCTGTCTCCCCCTTCTAGACTCTGAGCCCGCTGTCGGGTAGGGACCGCCTCTCTATGTTGCCGACTTGGACTTCCCAAGCGCTTAGTCCGGTGCTCTGCACACAGTAAGCGCTCAATAAATACGACTGATTGATTGATTGGTACTTGCTAAGCACTGACTACGTGCCAGGTACTGGACTAAACGCTGGGGTCGATGCAAGGTAAGCAGGTTGGACACAGTCCCTGTCACATGGGGCTCACCGTCTTAATCCCCATTTTATTCGGCCAGTCGTATTTACTGAGCGCTTACTGGGTGCGGGGCACTGTACTGAGCAGTTGGTTTTACAGCTGAGAGAAGTGAAGTGACTTGTCCAAGGTCACCCAGCAGAGCAGTGGCGGGGCCTGGATCAGAATGTGGGTCCTTCTGACTCTCAAGCCCGGGACCACGCTGCTTTTCTGATCGATCAATCAATCAATCGTATTTATTGAGCGCTTCCTGTGTGCAGAGCACTGTACTAAGCGCTTGGGAAGTCCAAGTTGGCAACATAGAGAGACAGTCCCTACCCAAGGTGGTACCCCCACCCCCTCGCCACACACAGACACCCTCCCACCCCACTCCCTCACCGGCCCAGCAGAGGCACGGCCAGCGACGTCTCGGGGATCTTCTGGGCGATGAGGAAGAGGAAGACGGTCTGGGCCAGGAGCACGGAGATGGACAAGGTGCACTTCTGACCTCCCGCTAGGCCCGGCGGCCAGGTGACCCCCCAAGGGGGGGGATGATGGAGAAAGGACAGTGAGG
The DNA here is from genome assembly GCF_015852505.1 of Tachyglossus aculeatus. Taxonomy (NCBI): domain Eukaryota; kingdom Metazoa; phylum Chordata; class Mammalia; order Monotremata; family Tachyglossidae; genus Tachyglossus; species Tachyglossus aculeatus. The sequence continues at coordinate 2,314,839 of NC_052096.1, read as the reverse complement.
CTCCCTTCCCCGGGTTGCCCGGGCCCCCCAGCTCCGCCCCGGGCCCCAGCTGTTACCCTGAGCAGGTAGGAAGTAGGCCAGGAGCACCAGGCCGGAGATGAGGACGCAGGGCACGATGATGTTGATGACGTAGAACAGCGGTTTCCGCCGGATCAGGAGCGAGTAGACCACGTCGGTGTCCCCGGGGGTGTCGGGGGGCAGGTGGGTGTGATGGCGGAGCACCCCAGAGCAGAATTCGATGGCCCACTCCCCGTTCTCTGCGGCCCCGGAGGAAGCGGGACAGAGGGACGAGATGCGGTCGCCCGGGCCCCGCTCCTCGGAGCCGAGGGGCAGTTACCACCTAGGGTCCCATCCTCATCAATCGCATTTATTGAGCGCTTACTGTGTGCAGAGCACTGGACTAAGCGCTTGGGAAGTACAAACTGGCAACATACAGAGACAGTCCCTACCCAACAGTGGGCTCACAGTCTAAAAGATAAAACCTAACATGATCATTTTGGAACGGAGTGAAATCTACTGCAAAAAACCCCTCCACCCCACACTATGTCACTGTTTTTCCCAAATTTGATCATAAAGCGTTGCTCTGATGTTAGTAATCAGAAAAGCCTTTCACTTACCTGAAAACAAATTTTAAAAGATCAAACGTTAAGTGGGGCGCTGCGTGTAGTTTATAAAAAAAATATTAACAGCTAATTTTAAAAATGCAAAGGGAATGGCTTTAAGTTCCTAAAAGTTCTCAAACTACACAACCTATTTCACGGATAGAAAGGGATAAGAACAAAACAAGGATATAAATCAATATTGCCAGTCATATTTCATATTAAATCAAACATCACCATCATCAATCGTATTTATTGAGCGCTTACTGTGTGCAGAGCACTGTACTAAGCGCTTGGGAAGTACAAATTGAGTACAAATTGAGGACCCATCACAGACCTCCTGGGGCAGGACAAGGGGACCCTACCATAATGCAGTAAGCAAGCAATCAATCAATGGTATTTACTGAGCGCATCCTAGCACTATACTAGATGCTGGGGTATTCAATTTATTCTGACGGTTTTGACACCTGTCCACCTGTTTTGTTTTGTTGTCTGTCTTCCCCTTCTAGACCGTGAGCCCATTATTGGGTAGGGACCGTCTCTATACGTTGCCAACTTGTACTTCCCAAGCGCTTAGTACAGTGCTCTGCACATAGTAAGCGCGCAATAAATACGATTGAATGAATGAGAGGACGATAGAAGAGTTAGTAGACACGTTCCCTGCCTACACAAGTTTACGGGCTAGTGGGGGAGACAGATTAATATTCCTTCATTCATTCAATCGTATTTTTTGAGCGCTTACTGTGTACAAAGCATTCATCCATTCAGTCGTATTTATTGAGCGCTTACTGTGTGCAAAGCGCTGTACTGAGCGCCCGGGAGAGTACCCTCTAACAATTTTGCAGTAATGAACCAGGAGGACCCCTCGCCGCCTCTGTCACTGGGGTGAGAGGGGTCGGGCTGGGAATTCATTCATTCATTCAATCGTATTTATTGAGCGCTTACTGTGTGCAGAGCACTGTACTAAGCGCTTGGGAAGTACAAGTTGGCGACATATAGAGACGGCCCCTACCCAACAACGGGCTCACAGTCTAGAAGGGGGAGACGGACAACAAAACAAAACATGGGGACAGGTGTCAGGTCGTCAGAATAAATGGAATTAAAGCTAAATGCACATCATTAACAAAATAAATAGAATAGTAAATATGTACAAGTAAAATAGAGTAAATGGATGAGTAATGAGTAAAGTAAATGTGTAGGGAATGAGGCAGGGGGGCGGCATTCATTCATTCAATCGTATTTATTGAGCGCTTACTGTGTGCAGAGCACTGTACTAAGCGCTTGGGAAGTATAAATTGGCAACATATAGATACGGTCCCTACCCAACAGCGGGCTCACAGTCTAGAAGGGGGAGACAGACAACAAAACATTAACAAAATAAAATAAGTAGAATAAATATGTACAAGTAAAATAAATAGATGAGAAGCAGCGTGGCTCAGTGGCAAGAGCACGGGCTTTGGAGTCAGAGGTCAAGGGTTCAAATCCCGGCTCTGCCAATTTGTCAGCTGTGTGACTTTGGGCAAGTCACTTCAATCAATCAAATTTACTGAGCGCTTACTATGTGCAGAGCACTGTACTAAGCGCTTGGGAAGTACAAATTGGCAACATAACTTCACTTCTCCGGGCCTCAGTGACCTCATCTGTGAAATGGGGATGAAGACTGTGAGCCCCCCGTGGGACAACCTGATCACCTTGTAACCTCCCCAGCGTTTAGACAGTGCTTTGCACATAGTAAGCGCTTAATAAATGCCATTATTATTATTATTATTATACATATATACAGGTGCTGTGGGGAGGGGAAAGGAGGTATGACCCACCTGTGTAGGCTTCCGTGTCTATTTCAATCTTCTCGATGAACCGGCCCGTGTCCGCGTCGGTGGCGAATTGCAGCGCCACCTCCTGGGCGCTGTAGGTCTGCGATCTGCCGGACACCAGAGGGGAGGCCACGCCCCCCACAAGTGTAGGCCACGCCCCTCCGCCCCCTGATTCGTCCTTTTCAGACCCGGCCCCGCCCCTTATTGGCTCCGGCCCCGTCCGCCCCCTGCCCCGCCCCCTCTGCACACGGCCCGCATGCGGAGACCACGCCCCCTACTGGAAGACGAGGGAGCAGTTCTGCCAGTCGAAGGGGAAGAAGGTCACTTGGATGGCGCAGACGCTGCGGTAGATGGCGGGGGGCAGCCAGCTCACGTACCCGCCCTCCAGCACCAGCACGTTGGCATCGTATGCCACCCCGAACTGCCCATCGATGCTGTGGACACACACACACACACACACACACACTGGGACACGGTCCCGCAGCCCCGACTCTCATCCCGCGCTTCAAAGCCCTACCCCAGTCCTGTCCCCTCTCACCCTCTGCCTGCTCCTGTCTCAGTCAATCATCATCATCATCATCATCAATCGTATTTATTGAGCGCTTACTGTGTGCAGAGCACTGGACTAAGCGCTTGGGAAGTCCAAGTTGGCAACATATAGAGACAGTCCCTACCCAACAGTGGGCTCACAGGCTAGAAGGGGGAGACAGAGAACAAAACCAAACATACTAACAAAATAAAATAAATAGAATAGATATGTACAAGTAAAATAAATAGAGTAATAAATCAATCCATCAATCGTATTTATTGAGCGCTTACTGTGTGCAGAGCACTGGACTAAGCGCTCGGGAAGTACAAGTTGGCAACATATAGAGACGGTCCCTACCCAACAGTGGGCTCACAGGCTAATAGGGGGAAGACAGAACAAAACCAAACATACTAACAAAATAAAATAAATAGAATAGATATGTACAAGTAAAATAAATAAATAAATAGAGGAATCAATCAATCAATCAATCGTATTTATTGAGCGCTTACTGTGTGCAGAGCACTGGACTAAGCGCTTGGGAAGTACAAGTTGGCAACATATAGAGACGGTCCCTACCCAACAGTGGGCTCACAGGCTAGAAGGGGGAGACAGAGAACAAAACCAAACATACTAACGAGTTAAAATAAATAGAATAGATATATCTCCCCCTTCTAGCCTGTGAGCCCACTGTTGGGTAGGAGCCGTCTCTATATGCTGCCGACTTGGACTTCCCAAGGGCTTAGTACAGTGCTCTGCACACAGTAAGCGCTCAATAAATACGATTGATTGATTGACTACGGAGCCCACCTCCTCCAGGAGGCCTTCCCAGACTGAGCCCCCTTTTTCCTTTCCCTCTCCTCCCCCTCCCCATCCCCCCGCCTTACCTCCTTCCCCTCCCCACAGCACCTATATATAGATGTTTGTACAGATTTATTACTCTGTTTATTTTACTTGTACATATTTACTATTCTATTTATTTTATTTTGGTGTCTGTCTTCCCCCCTCTAGACTGTAAGCCCGCTGTTGGGTAGGGACCATCCCTATATGTTGCCAACTTGTACTTCCCAAGTGCTTAGTACAGTGCTCTGCACACAGTAAGCGCTCACTAAATACGACTGAATGAATGAATGCTTTGCACGTGGTAAGTGCTTAAGAAATGCTATCATTATTATTATTCATTAAATAAATACGATTGAATGAATGAATGCTTTGCACATAGTAAGCACTTAAGAAATGCTATCATTATTATTATTATTCATTAAATAAATATGACTGAATGAATGAATGAATGCTTAATAATGCATTATTATTATTCATTCATTCAATCATATTTAGTGAGTGCTTACTGTGTACAGAACACTGCACTAAGCGCTTGGGAAGTACAAGTTGGCAACATCTAGAGACGGCCCCTACCCAACTGCGGGCCCACAGTCTAGAAGGGGGAGACAGACAACAAAACAAAACATATTAACAAAATAAAACAAATAGAATAGTACATTCATTCATTCAATCAATCGTATTTATTGAGCGTTTACTGTGTGCGGAGCACTGTACTAAGCGCTTGGGAAGTACAAGTTGGCAACATCTAGAGACGGCCCCTACCCAACAGCGGGCTCACAGTCTAGAAGGGGGAGACAGACAACAAAACAAAACATATTAACGAAATAAAATTAATAGAAGTACATTCATTCATTCATTCAATCGTATTTACAGAGCGCTTACTCTGTGCAGAGCACTGTACTAAGCGCTTGCAACATATAGAGACGGTCCCTACCCAACAGCGGGCTCACAGTCTAGAAGGGGGAGACAGACAATGAAACAAAACATATAAACCAAATAAAATAAATAGAATAAATATGTACAAGTAAAATAAATAGAGTAATAAGTATGTACAAATATATATACAGCTGCTGTGGGGAAGGGAAGGAGGTAAGGCGGGAGGGATGGGGAGGGGGAATAGACTGTGAGCCCACTGTTGGGTAGGGACTGTCTCTATATGTTGCCAACTTGTACTTCCCAAGCGCTTAATACAGTGCTTTGCACACAGTAAGTGCTCAATAAATACGACTGATTGATTGATTGAATAGGGGGGAGAGGAAAGAGGGGGCTCAGTCTGGGAAGGCCTTATTAGCAGCGTGGCTCAGTGGAAAGAGCCCGGGCTTTGGAGTCAGAGGTCATGGGTTTGAATCCCGGCTCCGCCACTTGTCACCTTGGGCAAGCCACTTAACTTCTCTGCGCCTCAGTTCCCTCGTCTGTAAAATGGGGCTGAAGACTGTGAGCCCCACGTGGGACAACCTGATCACCTTGTATCCCCCCGGCGCTTCGAACAGTGCTTTGCACATAGGAAGCGGTTAATAAATGCCATTATTATTATTATTCTTATCCCTTCCCCGGCCCCCTCCCCGTCTCATCCATTCACCCAGTCGTATTCACGGGGCGCTTACTGCGTGCAGAGCACTGTACTGAGCGCTTGGGAGAGGACACTATAAAAACAAACACACATTTCTACCGCAGGCCCAGCTCCTTGCCCCCTCCCTCTGTCCCCTCTGTCTCCCCCGCTCCCTCCCACCTTCCTCCACCCCCCTCCTCCCTCTTACTTGTTCTCCAGGACGATCTCCGGCAGCCAAACTTTCTCTGCGGGCACCCTTAGGGTCTCGATGCCCCCGTAGTCGTCCTTGCTGTAGTTGAGCCTGTAATCCTGCCAGTCCTGCCCGCGCCCACCGCGCCCATCACAGCCGCCCCAGCCTCGCCCCCCAACGGGGCGGCCCACACCCCGGCGCTTACAACGTATATCAATCATCAATCGTATTTATTGAGCGCTTACTATGTGCAGGGCACTGCGTATATGTCGCCGACTTGTACTTCCCAAGCGCTTAGTACAGCGCTCTGCACCCGGTAAGCGCTCAATAAATACGACTGATTGATTGCAACGGTGCTGCACACCCCGCACACGAATAAATCATTAAAAGCATCCTTAAAAGAAAGCAGCGTGGCTCGGTGGAAGGAGCCCGGGCTTTGGAGTCGGGGGTCGGGGGTTCGAATCCCGACTCCGCCACTTGTCTGCTGAGTGACTTAACTTCTCTGAGCCTCAGTTACCTCATCTGTAAAATGGGGATTAAGATTGTGAGCCCCACGTGGGACAACCTGATCACTTTGTATCCCCCCAAGCGCTTAGAACAGTGTAAGCACATAGTAACATAGTAACATAGTAACAGTGTAAGCACATAGTAAGCGCTTAACAAATGCCAACATTATTATTATTATTATTATTATTATCCTTCCTCCTCCTCCGAGCCCCCTCCTCCTTCTTCAGCGAGTAAGAGCCGCCCTTCCCCTTCCCCCCAGCCTCTTCCTCCTCCTCCTCCTCCTCACCAGTCCGATCCACACGTTGGTGGTGAGGGTCTCCTCCTTCTCGTTCTGGGGGGCGACGGAGCGTTGTGGAGTCAGAGATGGGGAAGACTTTTAGCCTGTGGGCCCACTGTTGGGTAGGGCCTGCCTCTCTATGTTGCAAGCGCTTAGTACAGTGCTCTGCACACGGTAAGCGCTCAATAAATACGATTGAATGACTGAATGAATGTCCTATTCCATTTATTTTATTTTGTTAATATGATTTGTTTTGTTGTCCGTCTCCCCCTTCTAGACTGTGAGCCCGCTGTTGGGTAGGGACCGTCTCTCTATGTTGCCAACTTGGACTTCCCAAGCGCTTAGTCCAGTTCTCCGCACACAGTAAGTGCTCACTAAATACGATTGAATGAGTGAATAATAATAATAATAGCATTTCTTAAGCGCTTACTATGTGCAAAGCATTCATTCATTCATTCATTCATTCAATCGTATTTATTTAATGAATAATAATAATGATAGCATTTCTTAAGCGCTTACTATGTGCAAAGCATTCATTCATTCAATCGTACTTATTTAATGAATAATAACGATAGCATTTCTTAAGCTATTTCTTAAGATATGATCGCATATCTAGATGTTGCCAACTTGGACTTCCCAAGCGCTTAGTCCAGTGCTCCGCACACAGTAAGTGCTCACTAAATACGATTGAATGAGTGAATAATAATGATAGCATTTCTTAAGCGCTTACTATGTGCAAAGCATTCATTCATTCATTCAATCGTATTTATTTAATGAATAATAATAATGATAGCATTTCTTAAGCGCTTACTATGTGCAAAGCATTCATTCATTCAATCGTACTTATTTAATGAATAATAACGATAGCATTTCTTAAGCTATTTCTTAAGATATGATAGCATATCTAGATGTTGCCAACTTGGACTTCCCAAGCGCTTAGTCCAGTGCTCTGCACACAGTAAGTGCTCACTAAATACGATTGAATGAGTGAATAATAGTGATAGCATTTCTTAAGCGCTTACTATGTGCAAAGCATTCATTCATTCATTCAATCGTATTTATTTAATGACTAATAATAATGATAGCATTTCTTACGCACTTACTATGTGCAAAGCATTCATTCATTCAATCGTATTTATTTATTGAATAATAATGATAGCATTTCTTAAGCTATTTCTTAAGATATGATAGCATATCTAGATGTTGCCAACTTGGACTTCCCAAGCGCTTAGTCCAGTGCTCCGCACACAGTGAGCGCTCAATAAATACGGTTGGTTGATTTTAGACTTTGAGCCCACTGTTGGGTAGGGACTGTCTCTCTATGTTGCCAATTTGTACTTCCCGAGCGCTTAGTCCAGTGCTCTGCACATAGTAAGCGCTCCATAAATACGATTGATGCTGATTGATGGATTGATTGACTGAAGGGGGTCGAGGGTCAGGGGTGGGGGGGCTTGGGGGTCCCTCACCAGGGAGATGAGGTTGGTCAAGGTGACCTTGATGCTGACGGTCACCGTCTCCCCCGGGGTCCGGACGGGCCTCTGGCCGCTGTCGTAGTCGGAGAACAGGGCGTTGTAGAGGCGCAGCTCCTCGTTCCCTCGGACCTCGACGAGGCCGGGCCCTAATCTGAACGCGGGGAGCGCTTGGCAAATAATAAATAATGATAATCATCATCATCATCAATCGTATTTATTGAGCGCTTACTATGTGCAGAGCACTGGACTGAGCGCTTGGGAAGTACAAATTGGCAACATAGAGAGACAGTCCCTACCCAACAGTGGGCTCACAGTCTAAAAGGGGGGAGACAGAGAACAAAACCAAACATACTAACAAAATAAAATAAATAGAATAGGTATGGACAAGTAAAATAAATAAATAGAGTAATAAATATGTACAAACATATATACATATATACAGGTGCTGTGGGGAAGGGAAGGAGGTAAGTTGGGGGGATGGAGAGGGGGATGAGGGGGAGAGGAAGGAAGGAAGGGTATAATAATAATGGTATTTGTTAAGCGCTTACTACGGGAGGAGAGGCCCTGGGCAAGTCATTTCACTCCCCCCTGTCTCCATGTTCTGTTTTGGACCTCCCAAGCACTTAGTACAGTGCTCTGCACACAGTAAGCGCTCAATAAATACGATTGATTGATTGATGACCCATACTGAGCCCCCTCCTTCCTCTCCTTCCCCTCCCCACAGCACCTGTATATATGTTCGTACGTATTTATTACTCTATTTATTTTACTTCTACATATCTATTCTATTTCTTCTATTTTGTTAGTATGTTTGGTTTTGTTCTCTGTCTCCCCCTTTTAGACTGTGAGCCCACTGTTTTGTAGGGACTGTCTCTATGTGTTGCCAACTTGTACTTCCCAAGCGCTTAGTACAGTGCTCTGCACACAGTAAGCGCTCAATAAACACGACTGATTGATTGATTGAAAAGGGGGGCTCGGTCTGGGAAGGCCTCTTGGAGGAGGTGAGCTCTCAGTAGGGCTTTAAAGGGAGGAAAGTACAGTGCCTGGCACATAGTGAGAGTTTAGCCCACTCTAGGGTAGGGACCGTCTCTATATGTTGCCAACTTGTACTTCCCAAGCGCTTAGTACAGTGCTCTGCACACAGTAAGCGCTCAATCAATACGATTGATTGATTGATTAACACCATAAAAACGAAGCAAACGAAATAAATACCATGGACTGATTGCTTGATTGACTGCTCCCTTCAACTCTCCCCACCTTCCCCTGCCTCTCACTGCGCCCCCCCAAATCCCCTCCCAATCTGTCTCCCCACCTTCCCGTTCTCTGACCCGAGCTCCCCCGTGTGTTTGTGTGTTTGTGTGTGTGTTTGTGTGTGTGTGCCCCTCTGCTCCGCGCCACGCAACCCCCTACCCCAGAGCCCCCAGCAGATCAGAGCCCAGATCGCCGTTGTCCCCATGTCGCCTGGCCCGGGTCCTCTGGGCCTCTAAATCCGGACACGGGTTTGGGGGCTGGGGTGGGGGCTTGTTCCAGCCCGGGGTGGGCCAGGGGAGGGAGGAAGGGAGGAGGGTGACAGTTCCTGCCGTGGAGATTAGTCTGTCACCCGATCTCCCCGTCCCTCGACAGCTGTGAGGGCCGCCCCCCGTCCCCTCCAGCTGACCCCTGTCTCCTGTCACCGTTCATTCATTCATTCATTCAATCGTATTTATGGAGCGCTTACTGTGTGCAGAGCACCGGACTAAGCGCTTGGGAAGTCCAAGTTGGCAACGTCTAGAGACGGCCCCTACCCAACAGTGGGCTCGCAGTCTAGAAGGGGGAGACAGAGAACAAAACATATTAACAAAATGAATAGAATAAATAGGTACAAATAAAATCAATAAATAAGCAGAGCACTGGACAAAGCGCTTGGGAAGTCCAAGTTGGCGACATACGGAGACGGCCCCTACCCAACAGTGGGCTCACAGTCTAGAAGGGGGAGACAGAGAACAAAACATATTAACAAAATGAATAGAATAAATAGGTACAAATAAAATCAATAAATAAGCAGAGCACTGGACTAAGCGCTTGGGAAGTCCAAGTTGGCAACATCTAGAGACGGCCCCTACCCAACAGTGGGCTCGCAGTCTAGAAGGGGGAGACAGAGAACAAAACAAAACATATTAACAAAATGAATAGAATAAATAGGTACAAATAAAATAAATAAATAAGCAGAGCACTGGACTAAGCGCTTGGGAAGTCCAAGCTGGCGACATATAGAGACGGCCCCTACCCAACAGTGGGCTCACAGTCTAGAATCAATCAATCAATCGTATTTATTGAGCGCTTACTGTGTGCAGAGCACTGTACTAAGCGCTTGGGAAGTACAGAAGGGGGAGTCAGAGAACAAAAAAAACGTATTAAAATGAATAGAATAAATATGTACAAATAAAATCAATAATAAGCAGAGCACTGGACTAAGAGCTTGGGAAGTCCAAGTTGACAACATCTAGAGACGGCCCCTACCCAACAATGGGCTCGCAGTCTAGAAGGGGGAGACAGAGAACAAAACAAAACATATTAACAAAATGAATAGAATGAATATGTACAAATAAAATCAATAAATAAGCAGAGCACTGGACTAAGCGCTTGGGAAGTCCAAGTTGGCAACATATAGAGACGGCCCCTACCCAACAGTGGGCTCGCAGTCTAGAAGGGGGAGACAGAGAACAAAACATGTTAACAAAATGAATAGAATAAATATGTACAAATAAAATCAATCAATCAATCTGCCCCTCCTGCACGAAGGAAATCTCAGCACCCTGGACACCCTACAAAAAACCCAGGCCGCCCCAGCACATGGTAAGCACCTGAAGACTGTGAGCCCCCCGTGGGACATCCTGATCACCTTGTAACCTCCCCAGAGCTTAGAACAGTGCTTTGCACATGGTAAGCGCTTAATAAATGCTATCATTATTATTATTAAATACCATTAAAAAATAAATGAAGTCAATATTTCTCTTAACGCGGTTCTAGCTTATAGCCTGGTCCCTGCTCTCTGCTGCCGCCTGGTGTCCAGGTGTGTAATAAGACGAGGACCGCGTCGTTTCTGCCTCTCTGCTGCCGCCTTGTGGCCATGGATGTGTATGAGGAGTCGGTCATTCATTCATTCATTCAATCGTATTTTTTTGAGCGCTGACTGTGTGCGAAGCGCGGGCCTAAGCGCGTGGGAGAGTCAGTGGAACGATAAACAGACATTTTCCCTTTCCACAACGAGCTTATTGTCAATAAGTCTCCCCCTTTTAGACTGTGAGCCCACTGTTGGGTAGGGACCGTCTCTATATGTTGCCAATTTGTACTTCCCAAGCACTTAGTACAGTGCTCTGCACACAGTAAGCGCTCAATAAATACGATTGATGATGATGATGATGATGATGATGAGTCAGCCAGCCAGCCGCAGTTATTGGCTTCCGGAGAAGCCGGCGTGGCTCAGTGGAAAGAGCCCAGGCTTTGGAGTCAGAGGTCAATTAATCAATCAATCAATCGTATTGATTGAGCGCTTACTGTGTGCAGAGCACTGTACTAAGCGCTTGGGAAGTACAAGTTGGCAACATAGAGAGACAGTCCCTACCCAAAAGGTCATGGGTTCAAATCCCAGCTCCGCCACTTGTCGGCTATGTGACTTTGGGCAAGTCACGTCACTTCTCTGGGCCTCAGTTCCTTCATCTGGAAAATGGGGATGGAGACTGTGAGCCCCCCGTGGGACAACCTGATTACCTTGTAACCTCCCTAGCGCTTAGAACAGTGCTTTCCACATAGTAAGCGCTTATTCATTCATTCAATCGTATTTATTGAACACTTACTGTGTGCAGAACACTGTACTAAGCGCTTGGGAAGGAAGTACAAGTTGGCAACATAGAGAGATGGTCCCTACCCAACGGCGGGCTCACCCCTCAACCCCCTGCCCACCGCCAAACTGCCTGCTTCCCCTCCGCACAACCCCGTCTGCAATTGGGTCCCATTACGTGATCTTACCTCAGCGCTTAGCGCAGTGCTTGATGCCTAATAAACACTTTAACAAATCCCCCAACAACCATACTGAATAAATGCTATAAAAAATTAAGTGCTTACTATGTGCAGAGCACTGTACGAGGCACTCCAGAGAGTACAATGCTTGGCACACAGTAAGCGCTTAACAAATACCAACATCATTATTATTATTACAACATGATAATAAAAGACACATTCCCTGCCCACATTCACTGTACACTCTAGAAGTCTACAAGAGAAGCAGCGTGGCCAGAGGACCTGGGTTCAAATCCCAGCCCTGCCACATGCCTGCTGTGTGACCTTTAAGTGCCTCAGTCACCTCATCCGTAAAATGGGGCTCAAGACCGTGAGCCCCATTGTGGGACAAGGACTGTGTCCAAACTGATTACCTTGTATCTACTCCTGTGCTTAGAACAGTGCTTGGCCCATAGTAAGCCCTGAACGGCGAGCTCCATTGTGGGCAGGAAATGTGTCTGTTTGTTCATTCAATCGTATTTATTGAGCGCTTTCTGTGTGCAGAGCACTGTACTAAGCGCTTGTTTGTTGTTCTGTTGTCCTCTCCCAAGCGCTTAGTACAGTCCTTTGCGCACAGTATGTGCTCAACTGAGTGAATTGAATGAATGAAATACCACAATTAATATTAGCAGCAGCGTGGCTCAGTGGAAAGAGCTCGGGCTTTGGAGTCAGAGGTCATAGGTTCCAATCCCGGCTCCACCAATTTGTCAGCTGTGTGACTTTGGGCAAGTCACTTCACTTTTCTGGGCCTCAGTTACCTCATCTGTAAAATGGGGATGAAGACCGTGAGCCCCCCCACCATGGGACAACCTGATCACCTTGTAACCTCCCCAGCTCTTAGTACAGTGCTTTGCACATAGTAAGCGCTTAATAAATGCCATCATTATTGTATTGTATTATTCTAGACTGTGAGCCTGTTGGGTAGGGACCGTCTCTCTACGTTGCCAACTTGTATTCATTCATTCATTCATTTATTTTATTTTGTTAGTATGTTTGGTTTTGTTCTCTGTCTCCCCCTTTTAGACTGTGAGCCCACTGTTGGGTAGGGACTGTCTCTATATGTTGCCAATTTGTACTTCCCAAGCGCTTAGTACAGTGCTCTGCACATAGTAAGCGCTCAATAAATACGATTGATGATGATGATGCTGATGATTCATTCAATCGTATTTTTGAGCGCTTACAGCGTGCAGAGCACTGTACTAAGCGCTTGGGAAGTACAAGTTGGCAACATACTTCCCAAGCGCTTACTTAGTCCAGGGCTCTGCACGCAGTAAGCGCTCAATAAATACGGTTGAATGAATGAATGATTATTAAGACGAGCCTAGCGTCATCTCTGCTGCCCTCTTGCGGCTAAGTCTGTAATACGGCGGACAATAGGCGGGGTCAGGAGTCGCCGTCGGGGATCTGCCAAAATCGGCAGAATTCCCAACCCGTGCCTCCCGCTGCCCTCCCGCTCTCGGCCCCGGTGGGTGGTCGCCCTCAATCAATCAATCAATCGTATTTATTGAGCGCTTACTGTGTGCAGAGCACTGTACTGAGCGCTTGGGAAGTCCAAGTTGGCAACATATAGAGACAGTCCCTACCCAACAGCGGGCTCACAGTCTAGAAGGGGGAGACAAAGAACAAAACCAAACATACTAACAAAATAAAATAAATAGAATAGATATGCACAAGTAAAATAGAGTAATAAATATGTACAAGCATATATACAGGTGCTGTGGGGAAGGGAAGGAGGTAAGATGGGGGGATGGAGAGGGGGACGAGGGGGAGAGGAAGGAAGGGGCTCAGTGTGGGAAGGCCTCCTGGAGGAGGCGAGCTCTCAGTAGGGCCCAGAAGGGAGGAAGAGAGCTAGCTTGGCGGATGGGCAGAGGGAGGGCATTCCAGGCCCGGGGGAGGACGTGGGCCGGGGGTCGACGGCGGGACAGGTGAGAACGAGGCCCGGTGAGGAGTTTAGCGGCAGAGGGGCGGAGGGTGCGGGCTGGGCTGGAGAAGGAGAGAAGGGAGGTGAGGTAGGAGGGGGAGAGGTGATGGACAGCCTTGAAGCCCAGGGTGAGGAGTTTCTGCCTGATGCGCAGATTGATTGGTAGCCACTGGAGATTTTTGAGGAGGGGAGTAACAGGCCCGGAGCGTTTCTGGACAAAGACAATCCGGGCAGCCGCGTGAAGTATGGATTGAAGTGGGGAGAGACACGAGGATGGGAGATGAGAGAGAAGGCTGATGCAGTAGTCCAGACGGGATACGATGAGAGCTTGAACGAGCAGGGTTAGCGGTTGGGATGGAGAGGAAAGGGCGGATCTTTGCAATGTTGCGGAGCTGAGACCGGCAGGTTTTGGTGACGGCTTGGATGTGAGGGGTGAATGAGAGAGCGGAGTCGAGGATGACAGACGGGAAGGATGGTTCCGGGTCCCTTTCCCGGTTCGGTCCGGGGCTCCGGGGCCAAGCGTCTCTTCGACGGGCAGCAGCGGCGGCGGCGGCGGCGGCGGGCAGCGGGGACCCTCGACGGCATCGTTTCCGCCCCTCCGCTGCCCCCTTGTGGTCGTGGGTGTAATAAGGCCGACGAGACCAGCGTCCATCTCATCCCTCCGCTGCCCTCTAGTGGGCGTGAATGGAATAAAAGAGGGACTAGCAGCGGGGTTTCTTTCCTCTTTTTTATGGCAATCAATCAGTCAATCAAGCGTATTTATTGAGCGCTTACTGTGTGCACAGCACTGTACTAAGCGCTTGGGAAGTACAAGCTGGCAACATTTAGAGACAGTCCCTACCCAACAGTGGGCTCACAGTCTGTTAATGATGATGATGGCATTTGTTAAGCGCTTACTATTGCAAAGCACTGTTCTAAGCGCTGGGGAGGTGGCTACCAATCAACCTACGCATCAGGCAAAAACTCCTCACCCTCGGCTTTAAGGCTGTCCATCACCTCGCCCCCTCCTACCTCACCTCCCTTCTGTCCTTCTCCAGCCCAGCCCACACCCTCCACTCCTCAGCCGCTAATCTCACTGGGCCTTGTTCTCACCTGTCCCGCCGTCGACCCCCGGCCCACGTCCTCCCCCTGGCCTGGAATGCCCTCCCTCCGCACATCTGCCAAACTAGCTCTCTTCCTCCCTTCAAAGCCCTACTGAGAGCTCACCTCCTCCAGGAGGCCTTCCCACACTGAGCCCCCTCCTTCCTCTCCCCATCCCTCCGCCTTACCTCCTTCCCCTCCCCACAGCACCTGTATAGATGTTTGTACAGATTTATTACTCTATTTATTTTACTTGTACATATTTACTATTCTATTTATTTTATTTTGTTGTCTGTCTCCCCCCTCTAGACTGTGAGCTCGCTGTTGGGTAGAGACCGTCTCTATATGTTGCCGACTTGGACTTCCCAAGCGCTTAGTACAGTGCTCTGCACACAGTAAGCTCTCAATAAATACGACTGAATGAATGAATGAGTACAAGGTGATCAGGTTGTCCCACGGTGGGGGCTCACAGTCAATCCCTATTTTCACAGATGAGGTAACAGGCACAGAGAAGTTAAGTGACTTGCCCAAAGTCACACAGCTGGCAAGTGGCGGAGCCGGAATTTGGATCCATGATGTCTGACTCCAAACTCCGGGCTCTTTCCACTGAGCCACGCTGCTTCTCCTATGTACCAGGTACTGTACTCAGCGCTGGTAGATCATTCATTCAATCCACTCGATTGTATTTATTGAGCGCTTACTGGCTGCAGCACGCTGTACTAAGCGCTAGGGAGAGGATACTACAACAATAAACAGATATAGTCCCCGCCCAGCATTCCTTTACCCAGATCTAAAGGGAAATTGGCAAATCTCTGACCCCAGGAATCCACTCAATCAATCAATCAATCAATCGTATTTATTGAGCGCTTACTGTGTGCAGAGCTAGTCTAGTCTTTGGTTCTAGAGTGAAGTGAAATGAGGGGCCCTGGAAAAGAGGAGGGGAACAGGGTGAGGAGGAGAAGGGAACAGGGTGAGGAGGAGAAGGGAATGGGGATCTTGTGTGAGCCCCTCGTGGGGTGGGGAATGTGTCCAACCCGAATTGCTTATATCCACCCCAGCGCTTTGTACAGTGCCTGGCACATAGTAAGCCCTTAATACCAGAGTTATTAATATTATTACTAGGAGAGGCCTGCCAGATAGTTGAGCGACCAATCAATAGCATCTATTGTGCGTGGAGTCCTGTACAGGGAAGCAGCGTAGCTCAGTGGAAAGAGGACGGGCTTTGGAGTCAGAGGTCACGGGTTCAAATCCCGGCTCCGCCACTTGTCAGCTGGGTGACTTTGGGCAAGTCACTTCACTTCTCTGTGCCTCAGTTCCCTTATCTGTAAAATGGGGATGAAGACTGTGAGCCCCCCGTGGGGCAACCTGATCACCTTGTAACCTCCCCAGCACTTAGAACAGTGCTTTGCACATAGTAAGCACTTAATAAATGCTATTATTATTATTATTATTATTATTATTATTATTACTAAGCACCTGGGAGAACACAATGCAGGTGGTAGACACGGTCCCTGCCCTAGAGAGGCTTAGAGACCCTACAGTAGGGGAAGCCACTGAGTATAAGGAGAGGCACAACAGGGCTGTAAATGTGTGAATAAGTAATAATAATTATGCTATTTAAGCGTTTACTATGTGCCAGGCACTGTACTAAGTGCTGGAATGCTTAGGGTAGGGCTAAGGATGTAGGAGATGCAGTAGGGAAGGAAAATAGGGTGGGAAGATGGGAGGTGAGCCATGGAAGGCTTCCTGGAGGAGATGTGATTTCAGTAGGTCCTTGGAAAAGGGGAGAGTGGTGGTCTGTCAGATAATAATAATAATTGTGGTATTTGTTAAGCACTTACTATATGCAGCGTGGCTTAGTGGCAAGAGCCTGGGCTTGGGAGTCAGAGGATGTGGGTTCTAATCCCGGCTCAGCCACTTGTATGCTGTGTGACTGTGGGCAAGTCATTTAACTTCTCTGTGCCTCAGTTACCTCATCTACAAAATGGGGATTAAAAATTTGAGCCCCACATGGAACAACTTGATTCCCCCAGTATGTACCCCAGTGCTTAGAATAGTGCTTGGCTTATAGTAAGCGCTTAACAAATACCATCATTATTATTATTACTAAGTGCTCGGGTGGATACAAGTAAACCAGGTTGGGCACAGCCCCTGCCCCTTGTGGGGCTCACTGTCTCAATCTCCATCTCATAACTGAGGTCCAGAGAAGAGAAGTGGCTTGCCCCAGGTCACAGGGCACACAAGTGGAGGAAGCAGGATCAGAACCCAGCTCCCCTGAAACCTGGGCCCCGGCTCTTTCCACTAGGCAATCCGGCCACGCTGCCTCAGGAGACCCTTTGGTCACTAACTGGGTGAACTAAGGAAACCCAGGGCCCGTGCCCACTCCCTTGGATTGGCACCCTTTATTCCTCACGCCACACCACAAGCCAGTCAATTGTATTTATTGAGCACTTACTGTGTGCAGAGCACTGTATTAAGCGCTTGGGAGAGGACACTATAACCATATAACAGAGGATGTTATATGAGGCCTTCCCAGACTGAGCCCCTTCCTTCCTCTCCATCCCCCCATCTTACCTCCTTCCCTTCCCCACAGCACCTGTATATATGTATACATGTTTGTACATATTTTTTTACTCTATTTATTTATTTATTTTATTTGTACATATCTATTCATTTTATTTTGTTAGTATGTTTGGTTTTGTTCTCTGTCTCCCCCCTTTTAGACTGTGAGCCCACTGTTGGGTAGGGACTATCTCTATATGTTGCCAACTTGTACTTCCCGAGGGCTTAGTACAGTGCTCTGCACACAGTAAGCGCTCAATAAATACGATTGATTGATTGATTGATTGATATAACAGACACATTCCCTGCCCACAACGAGCTTCCAGTCCAGAGCACTTTTGTCCAAATCCATTATATATTGATATCTGTTTCGCCGTCCAGACTGGGAGCTTGTTGTGGGGCAGGGAACACATCAACTCTGCGATATTGTCCGCTCCCCAGCGTTAAGTCTAGTGCTCTGCCCCAGTAAAAACTTTGGCACCCTACGGCCTGCAGTAAGTGAACCCTCCTCCCACCATTATCCTACCCCTCCTACAATAGACGGGATTGCCCTGGTCAGTGGTGGGAAGAGGAAAGCTAGTGGGGCTGGTCCTGCCCCCACCCCCTCCCAACCGAGTTGGCTCCCGCAAGGCCCCTTCCCCTCGTCGTCCTCTCCGGGATTAGGAGAAGCGGGTGGGAGAGGAGATAAGGACCCGGCCTTCCGACCACGCTCCAGTCGCTTAGGGGCTCGGGACCTCTATCTGCCCGGCAGCTTCGCCCACTGGCTTCCTGCCTCTGCCCCGGCCCCCACCGGGGCCTGGGTGCTTGGCAGAGAGACGGCCAGAGCGGGGAGAAGCTACCAGGCTGCTGACACGGTGGGAACCGGTGAGTTGGGGTTGGGGGCCGGGACTGGAGGGGCAGGACGCCTGGGATCCCTGGGGAGAATGAGAGCGGGAGGGAGATGGGTCCGGGTCGGCAGGGTGCCTGGAATAATATAATAATAATAATTGCGGTATTTGTTAAGTGCTTACTATGTGCCAAGCCTCGTTCCTTAGCACCGGGGTAGAGACAAGGTCATCAGATCAGGTCTCTGTCCCACATGAGGCTCACGGGCTTGATCCCCATTTTGCAGATGAGGGAACTGAGGCCCAGAGAGGTGAAGTGAGCCTGAGGGAAGGGAACCCCTCTCCGTCAGCCCCCGGGCTCCATGCCGCCCCATCTCCTCCTGCTCCTTCTGCTGCTGCTGCCCCTGCCCACGAGGCCCCAGGGATCCATGGCCTCTTGCCTCAGCGAGATGAACCGTTTCCATGACAAGCTGGAGACCAACTGCCGGGGCCTGGGGCTCCGGGCCGTGCCCCCTGGCCTGCCCGCGGACACGGGCATCCTCGGCTTGGCGGAAAACCAGCTGGCCCGGGTCTCCACCGCCAGCCTCGCCCACTTGCAGCAGCTCACCCACCTCGACCTCTCCGGGAACAGCCTCCACACCCTGGATGCCAAGTACCCGCTGCCCGGCCTCCTGGAGCTCAACCTGGCCAACAACTCCCTGGAGGCCCTGCCCGCTCTGAGCGGTTTCCCCAACCTCGTCGTCCTCGACCTCTCCTCCAATTCCCTGGAGACCCTGGCCGAGGGGGCGTTGGCCGGCCTCCGCAACCTGGAGCGCCTGTACCTGGGGGCCAACAGGCTGCAGGACCTTCCGGAGGGCCTATTCCAGCCCACGCCCAAGCTCAAGACGCTCGACCTCGCCCACAACCAGCTGGAGGCTCTTCCCGGTCTCCTCCTGGAGCCCCTGGACAGCCTGGAGGACCTCATGCTGCAGAACAATCGGCTCCGGTACCTGCTCTCCGGCTTCTTCGCCAGTCAGATCCTCCTGCCTTACGTCTTCCTCCACGACAACCCCTGGCACTGCGACTGCGGCATCTCCTACCTGGCCCGCTGGCTGCGGGACAACGAGAGGAACGTCTACCAGAAGGAGGAAGGGACCTTGGGCAAGGAGTCGCTCACGCCCAACGTGGAGAGCGTGCTGTGCGCCACCGGGGAACAGGTGCCCAAGGGGACGCCCGTCTACAAGTTCAAGGCCCACTGCCCGGTCGGGGGCGATGCGGACTACGATTCAGAATACGGGGACGAATACGAGGACCCGACCACGGTCTCGTTGGCACCTACGGTCGTGTTGCTCACCACAGAAAATGCCGGGGCCTCGACAATCACGGAAGCCACCACGGTACCGGCCAAGGCCCCGATAACTACGGGATCCGGTGTGGTCCTGATAAGCCTGAAGAGTGCCGGGGTCCTCGCAACCACGGAAGCCGCCCTGTTGACCACGCAAGTCACTCTGGTCTCAACAGCCACGGAATCCACCACGGAACCCAGCGTGGCCCCAACAACCACGGAAGCCGACGCCACTACCATCGACATCACCACCCTCGCCCCTGACACCACCCTCGCCACCACCATCACCACCATCCTAGAGGCTACCACCGTGGTCTCTGCCACCATGGCGCCCACCCCTTCCCCAATTTCCCAACCACTTACAACGCCCTCGTCCATTATGAAAGCCAGCCCCACGGCTCCATCGACCCCACAACCCACCCCCAAGAGCTCTTCCACCGTGGCACCCATCACTTTTCCGATCACCTCAGAGCCTCCCTCTTCTCCAACCTACCCACAAGTCATAGACCCCTTCTTGGCCCCGGGCACGGCGGAACCCAGTCCGAACCTTACGCTCCCTACCTCTGGCCCGCACCCCCAACTTCAGACCACGTCGCCCCAAGTCTCCTCCCTGAAAGTCACCCCCACACCTCCCACTTCTGCCCCTCTCTCGATGCCTTCTGAGGTCATTTCCTATGGAGTGGCGGCAGCAGAAAGAAAGAGGCAGGGCCCAAGCTCACCCCTTCTGGTGTCGTGCTGCCTCCTCTCCCTGATACTGTACCTCCTGGGGGTGGCATTAATCCTGGGCTCCCTAGTAGCCCTGGCACTGACCATGGCCCGCACCCACCCACCTCCGCTCATAAGCCCACCCTCCACGCCCCACCTGCTGCGGTCCCGGCCACCCAGCGAGTGGGCCCCGTCCCCGCCCACCTTCCAGGCTGGCATCCTCCTGCCCCTGGGCAAGTGGGTGACCGTGCCCCGGGCCTGGCTCCTCCACCTCCTGTCCCCGCTGCCAACCTTCCGGTCCACCCTCTTCCTCTGGTTCCGTGGGGGTGCCTGGGTGGTGCCCCGCCAGGGGGGCAGGAGGCCCTCGGTGCTCAGCGTGGATCGTGGCACGGATCTCCTTGGGGGAGTCAAGATCAAGTATGCCAATCACAGCCTGTGAAGGCCGCACCGACCACCCCAGGCCCACCCTGCTGGTCCACCCCAACCCAATCTCAGGCCAGGGGTGGAAACGGCCCAAGGGCCTGGCCCAAGCGATACCAGAGAAATGGGGTGCCAGGGAGCCCAGGGTCTCGGGGCTGGAATGCCCAACTGCTGAGCCCTGCCTCCTCCCAGAAGCCTCCCTTCCTCCCGGAATCCCCCCCAGACGCCTGGAAGCTCGGGAATTTGGCCAAACTGGTAAACCGAATTTGGTCATCTCCTTCGGCCCCAGATATGAAACTTAGCCTAACCTCTCCGTCCTGTTGTGTCCAGAGGACAGTCCGCCTCTGGAAGAGTTGGAATGGGAATAAAAAAGAACCTGGAAATTCCGCCCCTCTCTTCTAGTCCTGTCCTTTCTAGATTCTCGGCGGCTGGCGTCGCATCGGCTCTGGACCCCGGCGGGGAGGGGGGAGGTCGGAGAGAGTGGGGCTAGACTCTGAGCCCACTGTTGAATAGGGACCATCTCTATATGTTGCCAACTTGTACTTCCCAAGCGCTTAGTACAGTGCTCTGCACACAGTAAGCGCTCAATAAATATGATTGATTGATTGGGGCCTGGTGGGAAATGGGGGGCGGTTTTTGTAAAATGCCCGCTCAACACCCACAGAGCAGGGCACTAAGGGGCATAGCCCAAGCCTGTAGCCTGGGGAACTTGTGGGTAGGGAATGTGTCTGCCTATCATTGTATTGTCCTCTCTCAAGCGCTTAGTACAGTGCTCTGCACACAGTAAGCGCCCAATAAATTCAACTGATTGAATGAATAGGGCAGACTGTCCTTCCCAACCAGGACAAGCCCGCATACGAAATCACTCGGCTGGCCGAGCGCAGGGATTGTGTCTGAGCAGCGTGGCCTCATGGAAGAAGCCTGGGCTTGGGTTCTAATTTCTGCACTGTCACTTCAGACAAGTCGCTTTTCTTCTCTGTGCACCCATTTCTTCATCTGCAAAATGGAGATTCAAAATACCTGCTCTCCCTCACTCTTAGTCTGCAAACTCCGTATGGAACTGGGATTATGTTTAACCCAATTATTTTACACCTGCCCCAGAGCTGGGCACATACTACTAATAATAATGGCATTTATTAAGCGCTTACTATGTGCAAAGCACTGTTCTAAGCGCTGGGGAGGCTACAAGGTGATCAGGTTGTCCCACGGGGGGGATCAGTCTTAATCCCCATTTTACAGATGAGGTAACTGAGGCACAGAGAAGTCAAGTGATTTGCCCAAAGTCACACAGCTGACAATTGGCAGAGCCGGGATTTGAACCTATGACCTCTGACTCCAAAGCCCGTGCTCTTTCCACAGAGCCACGCTACTTCTCAGTAAAAGCTGCTGCTTTTACTGTGTGCTCTGCACACAGTAAATGCTCAACAAATACAACTGATTGCTCATAGTACTGCACTGTCCCAAGGATTTGCACAGAGCAGTTCAGTAACAGTGGCTACAGCCCAGGCCCAGGAGTTGCCACGAGACCTTTGGTAAGTCACTTGACTCCTCTGTGCCTCAAGCACCTCATCTGTAAAAGTGGGTCTTAAGCCTGTGATCCCCACCTGGGACAGGGACTGTGATTCCAGTGCTTACTACAGTGCTTGGCACGTGGTAATCTTTAAACAAATACGGTAAGATTGAAAAAAGGAGTTCCTTGACCAATGCTATTAAGGCACCTTAAACTCCACAAGGACAACAAAATAGCGGCCCAAATGCAGGTTTCTTTGGGATTTCCCAACAGGTGGGTGGTATTTCAGATGCACCTTGGTCCAACCTAGTGGTGAGCAGGCAGGGCCAAGGATCAGTGGGATCCTTTCAACCTCAGGCCCATCTTCCTCATCAGCTTCTCCGGTGGGAACTTTTGCCTGAAAGAAACCAGGAAAGCCCGAGAGAAGCCAGACAGCGGGCCGAAGCTAGAGACCATGACTCTCGTTTGGGCTCCCAAGCCTCTGACCGCCACTGGGAGCCTTAAAGCAGGGCGGCGGGGGTCTTCCCCTGGCAGATGTGTGCAGCTGGGGGAAGATCACAGAAGGCTGGGGAGGGAGAGTATGGTCCCCAGGCCTGCAGGCTGGCAAATCCCCAAGTCTGTCAAGCAGAATAGAAGAACGGATTGGTGCGTCCCGCCGGGGGCTGGAGGGCGCCCAGGACACCCGGGGCCCTGAGAGGGTTGGGGGCGAGCAGGGGGAGAGTTATGGCCTGAGAGAGGCTTGGGCCAGCCCTGGGAGACCCAGCCTGGGGTGTTCCCCCCCAGGGCATAAAGTGCAACAAGCAAGAAAGCAGGGGTGCAACACCCAGGCACAGTTATACCACACAGGGGACACCTGGAGCCCATGATGGAGGCCCTGGGCCAGCTCCAGGATCCCGAAGAAGTCACCTGCCTAGTGGTGGCATTAGCCTCCACCGATATGGCTGCCTATTAGCCTGCTGCTTCTCAGGCTCAGGGCTGAGCCGGCTCACCCTGATGGGTCCCTGGTCAGAAACCTTGACTGACCCACCGGGCAGATTCTGGATCACAGGCCGGATCTCCCGATACCCAGATCCGGGACCAGACCCAGGCCTACCGATTCCTGGGTCTGAGACCAGAATCCCAGCCTCCCGAATCCCGGAGCTGGGACGGGAACCCGGGCCTCCTGATTCTCAGATCCGGGACCAGAATCCCGGCCGCCTAATTCCCGGGGCCGAGACCCGAACCAGGTCTCCTAGTTCCCAGAACCAGGCCCAGAACCCGGGCCTCCTGATTCCCAGAGCCGGGTCCAGAGTCCGGGCCTCCTGATTCCCAGAACCAAGACCAAAACTTGGGTCTACTGATTCCTGGAGTGGAGCTGGGGCAAGAGTCAGGAGGGGAAAATGACACTGGTGGAACACATTGGGCTCATGGCTGAGATGGGTGGGTGGGTGGGTGGGGGCTCACCTAATTCTCTCCCCAGTGCTTAGTGCAGTGTTATACCACAATAAATGCTCAATAAATACCTTCGATTAATTAGATTAATGGAAATCTCATTTCACCAGAAAAACGGGCGGAGGGTTCACTCGGGATAGGGGGACTAATCAAAATCGGGTTTAAATTTTAAAGTCCGTCTCCCCTCGTAGACGGTAAGCTCCTTGTGGGCAGGGAACGTAGCTACCCTCTCAGTTGTACTGGACTCTCCCAGGCGCTTAGTACAGTACTCTACAACCCAGTAAGCGCTCAATAAATACCACTGATGGATGGACCCCAGCTGGATAACAGTAGCTGGGCTAGGCTCAGTGGGGGATAGGAATGGGATGGGTGGACTCTGTCAAGGCTAGAGGGGGTAGAGCCCAGGACCGGGCACCTTTCTGGGCGGTGCCATGGCCCAGCTGTGCTCCCTCTGGGCTATTCCTTTCTCCTCACCCCACTCCTGGCACAATTTGGAGTCTGAGGGGGTCAACGGGCAGAGGTCACATGGGGCTGAGAAGAGAGGTCTGTGTTGGGCAGGGGGAACAGAGGTGGAGGCTGGGCCGGGTGTGACCAAGGTCCTTTATGGGAAAGGAGCCCAGGCCGGGTTGGGGGGGAAGTGGGGGACAAGCAGGAGTAATAAATAGGGCCACGGGGGCGGGGCCTGGAGGGAGCAGATTCCCAGGCCCATGGTGAGACGGGCAGGGGGTGGGGGAAGGCCTGGCTCGCTCTCCCCTGGCCCCATCCTCCTCAAGACCCTCTCCCCTGGACCCCCCAATTCAGCCCCACCCCCGGGGGGGGGCTCAGCCGCTGAGGAAGAGCGTCTTGTACATCTTGTTCATCTGCTCCAGGAAGATGAAGGTGAGGACGGTGTGAGGGCCGAGGCGCGCGTAGTAGGGAGTGAAACCCTTCCACAGGCTGAAGAAGCCCTCGTAGCGGATCACCTTGACCAGCACGTCCTGCCCGGGGAAGACAGGTGGGGTCAGCAGGGGTCTGCAAGGCCCTCTCCCCCTGCTCGCCCCCAGCCCTCTCAGGGCCCCAGGTGTCCTGGCCGCCCTCCAGCCCCCGGCGGGACGCACCAGTCCGTTCTTGTATTCTGGCTTCCCGTCAATCATTCTCATGTTCTGGATCCTGAGGAGGAGAAAGAGGAGGAAAAAGAAGAAAAGGAGGGGGGCGTGGACATGAGGAGGGGTGGTCTAGGGGCAGCCTGGGCTCCCATCCTGGCTGCCCGCCCCCTCCTGCCTCCCAAGGACCTGCTGAGGGCCTCGGGTGACCTCACCCCTCGGGGGGGTGGGTGTGAATGTGTGTGTGTGTGGTCACAACCTCTCAAAACAGGTCCATCCCCAGACAGGACAGGACACCCTCCTCGCCCGGCCCGGCAACCCCTGTGGTCTCATCTCTCACCTGGTCTTGACGATGTCTACGGGCATCGAGGCAGCCGTGGTGACCAGGCCGCTGATCATGCTGGCGCAGAAATGGCACAGGATGTTGTCGGAGAAATAGCCTGAGGGAGATGAGGGGGTTCAGCTGAGTTCCCCTGGCAGCCCCGGGGGGGGGGCTAGTTCTCGGGAGGAGGGGGTGGGCATGCCCGAGGCACCCCAGTCTGTGGCGGGGAGTAGGGTGGGCACGGGCTGGCCGCGCCGGCGGGTCGATGAGGAATGGGGTGTGCACAGGCTGGGCACCCTGGTCTACTAAAGGGAGTGGGGTGGGAACAGGCCAGATGTCCTGATCTAGTAGGGGTAGTGGAGCGGGCATGGGTGAGATACCACGGTCTCTGACAGGGAGCAAAGTGGGCACGGGCCAGATGACACAGTGCTCTGCACACAGTAAGCGCTCAATAAATACGGTTGAATGAACAGAATGGGCACAGGACAGATGCCAAGGTCACTGAGGGGAGGCGGGGTGGGCACAGGCCGGAGGCCCTCACCTGAATCCAGTAGGAACTGCTTCGATTGGGAGTAGGAGGCCAGTTGGGCGGCGTTGACCACGACAGCTCGGGCCATGGTGGGGATGCAGCCCTGGGATGGGGAAAGGGGGAGTCACAGTCTGTGGGGTCCCCGGTCACATTCCCCCTACCTCTTGGCACACCTGCGGAGTCTCTCTGCTCGTTACTCAAGACGCTTCCCAGCCCCGGGGACTTTAAGCTCAAAATGGGCAGGGAATGCGTCTACCAACTCTGCTGTATCGTCCTCTCCCATACTGCTTTAGTCCAGTGGTCTGCACAGTCAGCGCTCAATAAATGCCACTGGCTGACTGACAAGGGGGACTGGAGGGAATAGTGGCGGCGGTGGGGGGAGGGGCTTTCCAGAGTTCCACTGAGAGAACCTGGATTGCGTCCCCTTCCCAGCCAGGCCGGGGTTTCCCATTCCCTCCAGTCCGAAAACCTCCCCCTCCCCCCAACCCCCGGCCTGGGGCTTTCCTGCTCCCTCAGAGCCGGAGGACTGCCCTTCCGGGACCCACCTTGGGTGTTTTTTGTGTGTGTTAGTGGTGTTTGTTAAGCATTTACCATGTACCGGGCACTGTTCTAAGCACCGGGATGGATACGAGGTTGGACACAGTCCATGCCCCACGTGGGGCTCAGTCTTAATCCCCATGTTTCAGATGAGATAACTGAGACCCAGAGTAGTGAGGTGACTGGGCCCAAGATCACACAGTAGATAGATGGGAGAGCCAGGAGGAGAATCCAGGTCATCATCATCATCATCAATCGTATTTATTGAGCACTTACTATGTGCAGAGCACTGTACTAAGCGCTTGGGTAGTACAAATTGGCAACATATAGAGACAGTCCCTACCCAACAGTGGGCTCACAGTCTAAAAAGGGGAGACAGAGAACAAAACCAAACATACTAACAAAATAAAATAAATAGAAAAGATATGTACAAGTAAAATAAATAAATAAATAAATAGAGTAATAAATATGTTCAAACATGTATACATATATATAGGTGCTGTGGGGAAGGGAAGGAGGTAAGATGGGGGAGGGAGAGGGGGACGAGGGGGAGAGGAAGGAAGGGGCTCAGTCTGGGAAGGCCTCCTGGAGGAGGTGAGCTCTCAGCAGGGCCTTGAAGGGAGGAAGAGAGCTAGCTTGGCGGATGGGCAGAGGGAGGCCATTCCAGGCCCGGGGGATGACGTGGGCCGGGGGTCGATGGCGGGACAGGCGAGAATGAGGTACGGTGAGGAGATTAGCAGCGGAGGAGCGGAGGGTGCGGGCTGGGCTGGAGAAGGAGAGAAGGGAGGTGAGGTAGGAGGGGGCGAGGGGATGGACAGCCTTGAAGCCCAGGGTGAAGAGTTTCTGCCTGATGCGCAGATTGATTGGCAGCCACTGGAGATTTTTGAGGAGGGGAGTAATATACCCAGAGTGTTTCTGGACAAAGATAATCCGGGCAGCAG
This sequence comes from Tachyglossus aculeatus, assembly GCF_015852505.1. NCBI lineage: Eukaryota > Metazoa > Chordata > Mammalia > Monotremata > Tachyglossidae > Tachyglossus > Tachyglossus aculeatus. The sequence continues at coordinate 2,287,836 of NC_052096.1, read as the reverse complement.
CATGAAGTATGGATTTTTGACTTTTGACTTCTTTTGTCAAGAAGTCTTTTGTCAGGTCCTTTTGACTTCCAAGCCCGGGCTCTATCCGCTAGGCCACGCTGCTTTCCACCTGGTAAGCGTGTGTGTTTGTACGTGTATGGGCATGCGTAGGTCCGTCCGTCCACTGGGTTGGCCTGTCTTTTCCATTAGACAGTAAAGTCACTGAGGGTAGAGAACCTACTGCAGCCTTCCAAACCTACAGTAAAGTGTCATGTATCTCATGGATGTGTGCATGTGTATGTGTGTGCACATGTGTCTCCCCCACCCCCAGATGGCTAAGCACCATGACGCAGGTCACTCTAGCCCATCCAAGAGCCCGGGGGCGGGAACCTCGACCCGGCCGGACCCCCAGACGGGTCGCGGAGCTGCCCTCCCTCCTTGGGGAGAGCCAGGCCCGGTGCCACCAGAGCTCTTCGTGGTCCAGGCACGACTAAGCTCCTCGGGGGCCGGGAACCTGTCTACCAACTCTGGGGTATTGTCCTCTCCCAGCCTCCCAGTACAGTGCACTGCACGCCGTAAGCGCTCGATAAAGAACACCGATCGACTCACCCGCCAGAGGGTGAGGACGCCTTCCTCCCGGACGATCCGGATCAGGGCGTCAAACACGTTCCGGTAGCCACGCCGTTCTGCCACCGGCAGCCTGCGAGGGGGTGGGAGAGTGGGCGGGGGGCCGGGACCCCAGGGATCCCAGGGGCTGGGGTTGCGGGGTGGGACGTGACTCACCGTCCGTCGGCCGTCATGCGGATGAGGGCGACCTCGGCGGGGGTGCCCACGAAGGCGCCGGTGGCCCCGGCCGTCATGCCGATGATGGCCTTGAGCAGGAAGCTGGGGGGCGTGCCGTCCGTGCCCGTCAGCCGCTCAAACAGCACCGTGTAGATGCCCAATCGCGTCGTGGTGTAGGTGGCCTGGCGCAGAAGGCCGGCCGACAACCTGGTGCCCGGGACCGCCCGGCCGTCAGTGCCCCGAGCACCGCCGCCAACCCGGGGAGCCGGCCCACCCCCATCCCCTGGGGACCCAGTGATCGGCGCCTCCGGGACCCGGGTCAGAGCCCCCAGAACCCAGCCCACCCCTACCCCGGGGACCCCACCGGGGTCAGGACCCCAGACCCGGGCCTGCCGGCACCCCTGGGGACCCAGTGGTCAGCGCCCCCGGACTAAGCCCACTCTTAGAGGCCAAGCGATCAGCGCCTTCACGACTTGGGGTCACCCCCACCCCCGGGGACCCAGAGGAGGTCAGTTCCCTAGGGACCCAGCGATCAGCAACCGAAAACCCGGGCCCACCCCGACCCCAGGACTTGGGGCCGCACTCACCCCGGGGCCTCAGAAATCAGTTCCCCGTGGGAGCCAGCCCACCCACACCCTCTGGGACCCAACGGTCAGTGCCACCAGGTCCCAGCCCACCCCCACGGGGACCCAGGCAGCTGTCGTCCGGTCCCCTGCCGTCGCCTCCCATCGTTCTCACATCGGGAAGCCAAACAGCCTGGATGGTGTTCCCTCTCAGCTGCCCATCTTGGCACCGAACCAGGACTCCGGCCCCGTCCCCGGCACCTCCCACCCCGCCCGCAGTGCCCTCTAAGGATCCAGGCCCCTGGCATGGCTTGCCCGGCGGGAGGGAGGGAGGCGGGTACCCGGTGTAGATGCCCCGGATGCCCTCGGCTCGCAGGATGCTGGTCAGGGCGTGGAAGCTGGTCCGGTACTCACGACTCTTGCCCCCCTGGCCGCTCAGCTGCATCCGGTTCTTCACCAGGTCCAGGGGCTGCACGAACACAGTGGCCCCCATACTGCCAGGGCGGGGGGCATTCATTCATTCATTCAGTCATATTTATCGAGTGCTTACGGTGCGCAGAGCACTGTACCAAGCACTTTTTTTTAATGGCATTTATTAAGCGCTTACTATGTGCCCAGCACTGTTCTAAACGCTGGGGAGGTTACAAGGTGATCGGGTTGTCCCACGGGGGGCTCGGACTTAACCCCCATTTTATAGATGAGGGAACTGAGGCACAGGGAAGTGAAGTGACCTGCCCGAAGTCACACAGCTGCCAACTGCCGACTTGTACTTCCCAAGCGCTTAGTCCAGTGCTCTGCCCACAGTAAGCGCTCAATAAGTACGACTGAATGAATGAATTAGCAGAGCTGGGATTTGGAGCCACGACCTCTGACTCCAAAGCCCGGGCTCTTTCCATCATCATCATCAGTCGTATTTATTGAGCACTTACGATGTGCAGAGCACTGTACTAAGCGCTTGGGAAGTACAAATTGGCAACATATAGAGACAGTCCCTACCCAACAGTGGGCTCACAGTCTTTCCACTGGGCAAAGAGAGACAATCCCTGCCCCAAGGAGCTCACAGTTTTGGGGGGCGGGAGGGAGAGACAGACGGCACGACAAATAAACAGACATCAATATAAATAAATTACAGATATATGCAGAAATGTTGGGGGGGCGGAGAGGGCAAAGGGAGCCAGTCGGGACGACGCGGAAGAGAGTGGGAGACGAGGAAAAGCGGGGCTTAATCTGGGAAGGCCTCTTGGAGGAGACGGGCCCTCAGCAAGGCATCCAAGGGTGGAAGCGGGCCCCCGAATTCTGCTGCACCGGACTCTCCCAAGCGCTCAGCACAGCGCTCCGCACACAGTCAGCGCTCACTACGGGGTCTACTCCCCACTCCGCCACTTGTCCGCTGTGTGACCTTGGCCAAGTCACTTCACTGGGAAGCAGCGCGGCTCGGTGGAAAGAAAAGGGGCTTGGGAGTCAGGGGTCACAGGTTCGAATCCCAGCTCCGCCGCCTGTCGGCTGTGTGACTTTGGGCGAGCCACTTCACTTCTCTGGGCCTCAGTGACCTCATCTGTACAATGGGGATTGAGACTGTGAGCCCCAGGTGGGAGAACCTGATCACCTTGTATCCTCCCGACCGCTTAGAACAGTGCTTCGCACATAGTAAGCGCTTAACAAATACCACCATTATTATTATTATTCAGCGGGCCTCAGGTCCCTCATCTGTCAAAGGGGGATGAAGACTGTGAGCCCCACGTGGGGCAACCTGATGACCTTGTATTGCCCCCCGTGCTTAGAACAGTGCTTAGCACAGAGTAAGCGCTTAACAGATTCGACTATTTACAATAATAATAATCATAATAGCATTTATTAAGCATTTACTATGTGCAAAGCACTGTTCTAAGCACTGGGGAAGTTACAATGATAATAATAGTAATAGTGATGATGGCATTTATTAAGCGCTTACTATGTGCCAAGCACTTTTCTAAGCGCTGGGGCAGTTACAAGGTGATCAGGTTGTCCCACGGGGGGCTCACAGTCTTCATCCCCGTTTTACAGATGAGGGAACTGAGGCCCAGAGAAGTGAAGTGACTTCCAAAGTCACACAGCTGACAAGTGGCAGAGCTGGGATTTGAACCCATGACCTCTGACTCCAAAGCCCGGGCTCTTTCCACTGAGCCACGCTGCTTTGTCCCACAGAGGGCTCACAGTCTTCAGCCCCATTTTACAGATGAGGTAACTGAGGCGCAGAGAAGTAAAGTGGCTTGCTGACAAGTGGCGGAGCTGGGATTTGAACCCACGACCTCTGGCTCCAAAGCCCGGGCTCTTTCCACTGAGCCGCGCTGCTCCTCAATAATATTAATATTCTCAATGATATTATTAGTAGCGTGGCTCATTTATTCAATTGTATTTATTGAGCGCTTACTGTGTGCAGAGCACTGTACTAAGCGCTTGGGAAGTCCAAGTTGGCAACATAGAGAGACGGTCCCTGCCCAACAGTGGGCTCACAGTCTAGAAGACTCAGTCCCTACCCAACAGTGGGCTCACAGTATAGAAGGCTCAGTGGAAAGGGCCCGGGCTTTGGAGTCAGAGGTCATGGGTTCTAATCCTGTCTCCGCCAACTGTCTTTGACTTTGGGCAAGTCACTTCACTTCTCTGTGCCTCAGTTCCCTCATCTGTACAATGGAGATGAAGACTGTGAGCCCCCTGTGGGACAACCTGATCACCCCGTAACCTCCTCAGCGCTTAGAACAGTGCTTTGCACATAGTAAGCGCTTAATAAATGCCATCATTATTTATTCACTTCTCTGGGCCTCAGTTCCCTCATCTGCAAAATGGGGATTAAGCTTGTGAAGCAGCGTGGCTCAGTGGAAAGGGCACGGGCTTTGGAGTCAGAGGTCATGGGTTCAAATCCCGGCTCCCCCAACTGTCAGCTGTGTGACTTTGGGAAAGTCACTTCACTTCTCTGTGCCTCAGTTCCCTCATCTGTCAAATGGGGATGAAAACTGTGAGCCCCCATGGGACAACCTGATCACCTTGTAACCTCCCCAGCGCTTAGAACAGTGCTTTGCACATAGTAAGCGCTTAACAAATACCATCATTATTATTATTATTATCCCCCCCATGGGACAACCTGCTCACCTTGCCAATCAATCAATCAATCAATCGTATTTATTGAGCGCTTACTGTGTGCAGAGCACTGTACTAAGCGCTTGGGAAGTCCAAGTTGGCAACATATAGAGACAGTCCCTACCCAACAGTGGGCTCACAGTCTAGAAGGGGAAGAAGCAGAAGCAGCACGCAGAGAAGCAGCATGGCTCAGTGGAAGGAGCCCGGGCTTTGGAGTCAGAGGTCATGGGTTCAAATCCCGGCTCCACCAATTGTCAGCTGTGTGACTTTGGGCAAGTCACTTCACTTCTCTGGGCCTCAGTTCCCTCATCTGTAAAATGAGGATGAAGACTGTGAGCCCCCTGTGGGACAACCTGATCACCTTGTAATCTCCCCAGCGCTTAGAACAGTGCTTTGCACATACTAAGCACTTAACAAATACCATCATTATTATTATTATTATCCCCCCCCCTCACCATGGGACAACCTGCTCACCTTGTCAATCAATCAATCGTATTTATTGAGCGCTTACTGTGTGCAGAGCACTGTACTAAGCGCTTGGGAAGTCCAAGTTGGTAACATAGAGAGACGGTCCCTACCCAACAGAGGGCTCACAGTCCAGAAGGGGAAGACAGAGAACAAAACCAAACACACTGTCCGCTCCCCAGCGCTTAGAACAGTGCTTTGCACATAGTAAGAGCTTAATAAATGCCATCATTATTATTATTATCCCCCCCCATGAGACAACCTGCTCACCTTGTCAATCAATCAATCGTATTTACTGAGCGCTTACTGTGTGCAGGGCACTGTACTAAGCGCTTGGGAAGTCCAAGTTGGCAACATACAATCAATCGTATTTATTGAGCGCTTACTGTGTGCAGGGCACTGTACTAGGCGCTTGAGAAGTCCAAGTTGGCAACATACAATCGTATTTATTGAGCGCTTACTGTGTGCAGAGCACTGTACTAAGCGCTTGGGAAGTCCAAGTTGGCAACACAGAGAGACGGTCCCTACCCAACAGTGGGCTCACAGTCCAGAAGGGGAAGACAGAGAACAAAACCAAACACACTGTCCGCTCCCCAGCGCTTAGAACAGTGCTTTGCACATAGTAAGAGCTTAATAAATGCCATCATTATTATTATTATCCCCCCATGAGACAACCTGCTCACCCTGTCAATCAATCGCATTTATTGAGCGCCTACTGTGTGCAGGGCACTGTACTAAGCGCTTGGGAAGTCCAAGTTGGCAACATACAATCAATCAACTGTATTTATTGAGCGCTTACTGTGTGCAGAGCACTGTACTAAGCGCTTGGGAAGTCCAAGTTGGCAACATAGAGAGACGGTACCTACCCAACAGCGGGCTTACAGTCTAGAAGGGGAAGCCAGAGAACAAAACCAAACACACTGTCAGCTCCCCAGCGCTTAGAACACTGCTTTGCACATAGTAAGAGCTTAATAAATGCCATCATTATTATTATTATCCCCCCCCATGAGACAACCTGCTCACCCTGTCAATCAATCAGTCGCATTTATTGAGCGCTTACTGTGTGCAGGGCACTGTACTAAGCGCTTGGGAAGTCCAAGTTGGCAACATACAATCAATCATTCATATTTATTGAGCGCTTACTGTGTGCAGAGCATTGTACTAAACGCTTGGGAAGTCCAAGTTGGCAACATACAATCAATCAACTGTATTTATTGAGCGCTTACTGTGTGCAGAGCACTGTACTAGGCGCTTGGGAAGTCCAAGTTGGCAACATCTAGGGACAGTCCCTACCCAACAGTGGGCTCACAGTCTAGAAGGGGGGGAGACAGAGAACACAACCAAACACACGGTCAGCTCCCCAGCGCTTAGCACATAGTAAGCGCTTAGTAAACGCCACTGTGGCTCAGTGGAAAGAGCCCGGGCTCGGGAGTCAGAGGTCACGGGTTCGAATCCCGGCTCCACTACAAGCCTGCCGTGTGACCTTGGGCAAGTCACTTCCCTAAGCCTCAGTTCCCCCATCTGTAAAAATGGGGGTGAGGACTGTGAGCCCCACGGGGGACAACGTGGTCACACTGGATCCCCTCCCCAGCGCTTAGCACAGTGCTTTGCACATAGTAAGCGCTTAGTAAATGCCATCATTATTATTATTATTATTATTATTACTAGATGCCACCGCCTGCTGGGTGCAGCTGCCGGTTCCCGAGGGGCCGCTCTTACCCGGCCAGGCCCCCGAACAAAAACTTGACGGACTTCGGGGAGGTGCGAGGCCTGCTCTCGCCCCCCGCCGCCGCCGCCATGGCTGCACCGCAATCCCCGACGGCCCGGGCCCGGGGCGCGCGCCCCTCCCACGCGCACGCGCACGCGCACGCACCCCCACGCGCGCGGCCCCGACGGCGCCCAAGGTGACACCGCGCACGCGCGCGGCCCCGACGGCGCCCAAGGTGACACCAGGCGCGCGCGCGCCCGCAGCGCAGGCGCCCCGGCGGGGTGACTCCACAGCCGACCAGGCCGCGCAGGCGCAGTGCCGCCGATGCCGCCCGGGCGCGCATGCGCCCTGGGGAGCCCCTCCCCACAGCCCTCAATAATAATACTAAAGGCCTTGATTAAGCGCTTACTACGTGCAAAGCACTGTTCTAAGCGCTGGGGGGATACAAGGTGATCAGGTTCTTTCCCCTTCTTCTTCTTTCCTTTCCCCCTCGTCCCCCTCTCCATCCTCCCATCTTACCTCCTTCCCTTCCCCACAGCACCTGTATATATGTATATATGGTTGTACATATTTATTACTCTATTTATCTATTTATTTATTTATTTTACTTGTACATTTCTATCCTACTTATTTTATTTTGTTGGTATGTTTGGTTCTGTTCTCTGTCTCCCCCTTTTAGACTGTGAGCCCACTGTTGGCTAGGGACTGTCTCTATGTGATGCCAATTTGTACTTCCCAAGCGCTTAGTACAGGGCTCTGCACATAGTAAGCGCTCAATAAATACGATTGATTGATTGATTGATCAGGTTGTCCCGCAGGGGGCTTACAGTCTTCATCCCCATTTTGCAGATGAGGCCACTGAGGCCCAGAGAAGTGAAGTGAAGTGAAGAGAACTCTATTTATTTATTTATTTATTTATTTTACTTGTACATTTCTATCCTACTTATTTTATTTTGTTGGTATGTTTGGTTCTGTTCTCTGTCTCCCCCTTTTAGACTGTGAGCCCACTGTTGGGTAGGGACTGTCTCTATGTGATGCCAATTTGTACTTCCCAAGCGCTTAGTATAGTGCTCTGCACATAGTAAGCGCTCAATAAATACGATTGATTGATTGATTGATTGATTGAAGCTTTTAGACTGTGAGCCCACTGTTGGGTAGGGACTGTCTCTATGTGTTGCCAGTTTGTACTTCCCAAGCGCTTAGTACAGTGCTCTGCACATAGTAAGCGCTCAATAAATACGACTGATTGATTGATTGATTGAAGCGACTCGCCCAGAGTCACCCAGCTGACAAGTGGCAGGGTCAGGATTCGAACCCATGACCTCTGACTCCAAAGTCCACACTCTTTCCACCGTGCCACGCTGCTTCGTATTTATTGACCGCTTACTGGGTGCAGAGCACTGGACTAAGCGCTTGGGAAGGCCAAGTCGGCAACACGTAGAGATGGTCCCTACCCAACAGCGGGCTCACAGTCTAGAATCAATCAATCAATCAATCAATCAATCAATCAATCGTATTTATTGAGCGCTTACTGTGTGCAGAGCACTGGACTAAGCGTTTGGGAAGTACAAGTCGGCAACACATAGAGACAGTCCCTACCCAACAGCGGGCTCACAGTCTAGAAGGGGGAGACAGAGAACAAGACCAAACATACTAATGAAATAAAATAAATAGAATAGATACGTACAAGTAAAATAAATAAATAAATAAATAGAGTAATAAATCTGTACAAACATATATACATATATACAGGTGCTGTGGGGAGGGGAAGGAGGTAAGATGGGATGGAGAGGGGGACGAGGGGGAGAGGAAGGAAGTTAATAATAATGATGGTATTTGTTAATAATAATAAGAAGAAGAATGATGGCATTTGTTAAGCACTTACTATGTGCAAAGCACTGTTCTAAGCACTGGGGGGATACAGTGGGATCAAGTTGTCCCACGTGGGGCTCACAGTCTTAATCCTCATTTTACAGATGAGGTAACTGAGGCTCAGAGGGTAATAGTAATAATAATAATGTTGGCATTTGTTAAGCACTTACTATGTGCACAGCACTGTTCTAAGCACTGGGGGGGATTCAAGCTGATCAAGTTGTCCCATGTGGGGCTCACAGTCTTAATTCCCATTTTACAGATGAGGGAACTGAGGCGCAGAGAAGTGAAGTGACTTGCCCAAGGTCACACAGCAGACATGTGGCGGAGCCAGAATTCGAACCCACGACCTCTGACTCCAAAGCCCGGGCTCTTTCCACTGAGCCACGCTGCTTCTCATGAGAAGTTAAGTGACTTGCCCAAGGTCACACAGCAGACATGTGGCAGAGCTGGGATTCAAACCCATGACCTCAGATTCCAAAGCCTGGGCTCTTTCCACTGAGCCACGCTGCTTCTCATAATTTTGGTATTTGTTAAGCACTTACTATGTGCAAAGCACTGTTGTAAGTGCTGGGGAGGATACAAGGTGATCAGGTTGTCCCATGTGGGGCTCACAATCTTAATTGCCATTTTACAGATGAGGTAAATGAGGCCCAGAGAAGTTAAGTGACTTGCCCAAAGTCACATGGCTGACAAGTGGTGAAGCTGGGATTTGAACCCATGACCTCTGACTCCCAAGCCCGTGCTCTTTCCACTGAGCCATGTTAAGCGCTTACTATGTGCAAAACACTGTTCTAAGTGCTGGGGAGGATACAAGGTGATCAGGTTGTCCCATGTGGGGCTCACAATCTTAATTGCCATTTTACAGATGAGGTAACTGAGGCCCAGAGAAGTGAAGTGACTTGCCCAAAGTCACACAGCTGACAAGTGGCGGGGCCGGGACGCTGTATATATGTTTGCACAATCAATCAATCAATCGTATTGAGCGCTTACTGTGTGCAGAGCACTGTCCTAAGCGCTTGGGAAGTCCAAGTCGGCAACATATAGAGACGGTCCCTACCCAACAGTGGGCTCACAGTCTGGAAGGGGGAGACAGAGAACAAAACAAAACATATTAACAAAATAAAATAAATAGAATAGATATGTATAAGTAAAATAAATAGAGTAATAAATACGACTGACTGAATCGTATTCATCCAGCCCCCTCTCCATCCCCCTCGTCTTACCTTCTTGCCTTCCCCACAGCACCTGTATATACGTATATCAATCAATCGTATTTATTGAGCACTTACTGTGTGCAGAGCGCTGTATATATGTTTGTACATATTTATTACTCTATTTATTTATTTTACTTGTACATATCTGTTCTATTTATTTTATTTTGTTAGTACGTCTGGTTTTGTTCTCTGTCTCCCCCTTCTAGACTGTGAGCCCACTGTTGGGTAGGGACTGTCTCATAATAATGGTATTTGTTAAGCGCTTACTCTAGGCAAAGCACTGTTCTGAGCGTCTATGTTGCCAACTTGGACTTCCCAAGCGCTTAGTACAGTGCTCTGCACATAGTAAGCGCTCAATAAATACGATTGATTGATTGATTGATTGATTGGACTTCCCCCTCGTCCCCCTCTCCATCCCCCCATCTTACCTCCTTCCCTTCCCCACAGCACCTGTATATATGTATATATGTTTGTACATATTTATTACTCTATTCATTTATTTATTTTATTTGTACATATCTATTCTATTTATTTTATTTTGTTAGTATGTTTGGTTTTGTTCTCTGTCTCCCCCTTTTAGACTGGGAGCCCACTGTTTGGTAGGGACTGTCTCTCTATGTTGCCAATGTGTACTTCCCAAGCGCTCAGTCCAGTGCTCTGCACATAGTAAGCGCTCAATAAATACGATTGATGATGATATGCTTGTACCTATTTATTATTCTATTTATTTATTTATTTTACTTGTACCTATCTATTCTATTTATTTTATTTTGTGAGTATGTTTGGTTTCATTCTCTGAATCCCCCTTTTAGACTGGGAGCCCACTGTTGGGTAGGGACTGTCTCTCTATGTTGCCAATGTGTACTTCCCAAGCGCTCAGTCCAGTGCTCTGCACATAGTAAGCGCTCAATAAATACGATTGATGATGATATGCTTGTACATATTTATTATTCTATTTATTTATTTATTTTACTTGTACCTATCTATTCTATTTATTTTATTTTGTGAGTATGTTTGGTTTCGTTCTCTGCCTCCCCCTTTTAGACTGCGAGCCCACTGTTGGGTAGGAACTGTCTCTCTATGTTGCCAATGTGTACTTCCCAAGCGCTCAGTCCAGTGCTCTGCACATAGTAAGCGCTCAATAAATACGATTGATGATGATATGCTTGTACATATTTATTACTCTATTTATTTATTTTACTTGTACCTATCTATTCTATTTATTTTATTTTGTGAGTATGTTTGGTTTCGTTCTCTGTCTCCCCCTTTTAGACTGTGAGCCCACTGTTGGGTAGGGACTGTCTCTCTATGTTGCCAACTTGGACTTCCCAAGCGCTCAGTACAGTGCTCTGCACCTAGTAAGCGCTCAATAAATACGATTGATGATGATTGACTGACTGACTAAATGAAGGCCCCCCCCCATCCCACCCCATCGGGCCCGGGTTGGTCTCGCGAGATTTTCCGGCGGCCGTTGGGGCAGGAGGGAACGCGGGGAGGGGGGCAGGGAGATCTCGCGAGATTTGGGGCGCAAGTAGCGGCGGCGGCGGCTAGAGGGAGGAGAGGTGTGTAAACAGTTGCTGTGGGTGGGGTAGCGGGGGCACAGCGGCCAGGATCGGCCTCCCTGAGTCAGGGGGTCCGGGCTTCAGACCGGTAGGGAGCCCTTCTTCTTCAGACACCAGGGCCGCCCCTCCCACAAGACCCTTCGGCAAGCGGGCCGGAAGTCCCCCGGCCTGGCAGAGGGGCTTCGGGTTACCGGAAGTGCCTCTGCCCTTACCGGAAGGCCTTGTGCCAAGGGGCGGAAGTCCCCTCCTCGTTGGGATTTCCCCCCCTGTCTTTCACCGGAAGTGCCTTTCTTGTCAGCTGGTCATCATCATCAATCATCATCAATCGTATTTATTGAGCGCTTACTATGTGCAGAGCACTGGACTAAGCGCTTGGGAAGTACAAATTGGCAACATAGAGAGACAGTCCCTACCCAACAGTGGGCTCACAGTCTCGTATTTATTGAGCGCTTACTATGTGCAGAGCACTGTACTAAGCGCTTGGGAAGTACAAATTGGTCCTCCCCCCCCCCACCAGCATCCCCCTCCCCAATTATTAACCCTAAATTTTTTACTCTATTTCATTTGTACATATCTATTCTATTTATTTTATTTTGTTAGTATGTTTGGTTTTGTTCTCTGTCTCCCCCTTTTAGACTGTGAGCCCACTGTTGGGTAGGGACTGTCTCTATATGTTGCCAATTTGGACTTACCAAGCGCTTAGTACAGTGCTCTGCACATAGTAAGCGCTCAATAAATACGATTGATGATGATGATGATAAATCTGATCCATCCTGGGTGAGTTAGGGATGCCCTACTCACCTTTCTCCTAGGGACCCAAGCATTCTGGTCTTCTCCCATCCCAATGTCCAGTCCACCTCTCCATCCCTTTTCATTCATTCATTCAGTCGTATTTATTGAGCGCTTACTGTGTGCAGAGCACTGGACTAAGCGCTTGGGAACCTCCTTCCCTTCCCCACAGCGCCTGTATGTATGTTTGTACATATTTATCACTCTGCTTGTACATATCTATTCTCCATCCCCCCCAACTTACCTCCTTCCCTTCCCCACTGCACCTGTATATATGTATATATGTTTGTACATATGCGTTACTCTATTTATTTTACTTGTACATATCTATTCTATTTATTTTATCTTGTTAGTATGTTTGGTTTTGTTCCCTGTCTCCCCCCTTTTAGACTGTGAGCCCGCTGTTGGGTAGGGACTGTCTCTATATGTTGCCAACTTGGTCTTCCCAAGCGCTTAGTACAGTGCTTTGCACACAGTAGGTGCTCAATAAATACGATTGATTGGTTGATTGATATTTATTACTCTATTTTACTTGTACATATCTATTCTATTTATTTTATTTTGTTAGTATGTTTGGTTTTGTTCTCTGTCTCCCCCTTTTAGACTGTGAGCCCGCTGTTGGGTAGGGACTGTCTCTATATGTTGCCAACTCATAATTCCCAAGCGCTTAGTACAGTGCTTTGCACACAGTAAGCACTCCATAAGTACGATTGATTGATTGGGAAGTCTTCCAAGGTTCACAGCCGGGGTAACAAGGATTTGGGGGGCAATAGGGTCTCAGAGAGAGAGAGAGAGGGCAGAAGCCCCGGTATCTGGGAGGAAAAGGGTCTTGGAGTGAGGGGTCAGGACAGGGTGGCTAGAGGCTCTGACTGTGCTGTGATACCTGGTCCTAGGAGTCCGGCTCCGCGGCCCGCCATGCACCCCGCGGCCGTCCCCTTCCCCCTCTTTGCCGCCACTATGCTGTGGGGGACAAGCCCGGCCTGGGGCCTCATCCGAGCGGTGAGTCTAGGGTGCGAGGCGGGGGATGCGTGGGACCCTGAGGGAAAGTGTTGGGGAGGGAAGCAGGATGGCCTGGAAACCTGAGGGAAAGGGCTGGGAGGGAAGCAGGACACTTGGTACCCAGAGGGAAAGGGCTAGGCAGGGAAGCAGGACGCCTGGGGTCCTGAGGTAAAGGGCTGGAGAGGGAAGCAGGACGCCTGGTAGCCTGAGGGAAAGTGTTGGGTAGGGAAGCAGAACCCCTGGGACCCTGAGGGAAAGGGCTGGAGAGGGAAGCAGGACACCTGGGACCCTGAGGGAAAGTGTTGGGTAGGGAAGCAGAACCCCTGGGACCTTGAGGGAAAGGGCTGGAGAGGGAAGCAGGATTCCTGGGACCCTGAGGGAAAGCATCGGGTAGGGAAGCAGAACCCCTGGGACCCTGAGGGAAACTTCTGGGGAAGGGGAGGCGGAATGCCCGGCTCCCTGAGGAGGAGTGGGGGCTGGGGGGGCGCGGAAATTGGAGCCAGACTAAGATCTCCTTGTCAGATCTCGGATCACAACTCCAGCATGGACTTTGCGGACCTTCCCGCCCTGTTTGGCGCAGCGCTGACCCGGGATGGCCTTCAGGTGAGCATCCACATGAGAAGCAGCACGGTCTAGTGGATAGAGCCCGGACCTGGGTCCTAATCCCGGCTCCACCACTTGTCTGCTGGGTGACTCTGGGCAAGTCACCTCACTTCTCTGAGCCTCGGTTACCTCATCTGCAAAATGGGGATTAAGACTGGGAGCCCTATGTGGGACAGGGACCCTGCCCAACCCGATTTGCTTAGATCCGCCCCAGCGTCTGGTACAGTGCCTGGCACAGAGTAAGCCCTTACCAAATCCCGTAATTATGGTTATTATTGTTATTATCCATGGGGCCGGAGAGCCAGTGGACCTGTGGCCCGATGCAAGTTCGCGAGCCACTAAGTCCAAGCGAAGTGGCAGAGGCGGAGAACGCCCATGAGCACCCCCAATGCCTGTGAGATGCACACTTGGGGGGACAGAGCCCTGAGGGAGATGGGGGTGGTGGGATGTGGGGAGTTGGGGAGGAGGGTGGATGGTTGGGTCGGCCTGTCAGTCAATCGGTGGTATTTATTGAGTGCAGGCAGATATAGGCAGATCACCGTGCTAAGCACTCGGGACAGCACAATACAACAGAATTAGTAGACACATTCCCTCCCATAAGGAGCTTTCAGCCTAGAAGGGCGGAGGCGGGAGGGAGTGGGGATGCCAGGGGCCACCGGACACCGGGGACTCCCTGACCACAGATCCCCTTGGCCCCGCTCCAGGGGTTTCTCATCGAGGCCCAGCCGGCCAACGCCTGTGCCCCTATCGCTCCCCCGCCTCCAGCGCACACCAACGGCTCGGTCTTCATCGCTCTGCTGCGCAGGTTCGACTGCAACTTCGACGTCAAGGTCAGGGGCCCCTGGGAGGCTACCGGGGTGGGGCCGGGAGCCGGGGGAAGCGGGGAGGCCCGGAAAGGGGCGGGAGGGCCCACCCCGACCCTCCCCCCGATGAGCCCATGCCCCTCAGGTCCTGAACGCCCAGAAGGCCGGATACCGTGCAGCCGTGGTCCACAACGTCCATTCCAACGAGCTCCTCAACATGGTGTGGAACAGCGGTGAGGGCCGCCGGGGCAGGGAGGGGGCGGACGGGCGGGGACGCCCGGGTCCCGCGATTCCCCTAACGAGCCCGGTCCCCGCAGAGGAGATCCAGCGGCAGATCTGGATCCCGTCCGTGTTCGTGGGAGAGACGAGTTCCGAATACCTGCGCTCCCTCTTTGTCTACGACAAAGGGTACGGGCCCCACCCACCCCTGCCGAATTCCGGCTCCTCTCCCTCTGGACTCCTCCTTCTCCTGTCTCGCTCTCCTCCACCCCATCCTCTCTCTGTCAATCCATCAATCGATCGTATTTCTTGAGCGCTTACTGTGTGCAGAGCCCTGGACTGAGAGCCAACCCACCCTCTCTCCATCGGTCCATCGATCAATCGTATTTACTGAGCACTTACTGCATGTAGAGCACTGGACAGAGAGTTTGGGAGAGGCCAGTCCGCCAGTGGTAGACACGTTCTCTGCCTCTGAGGAGCTTACAGTCTAGAGGGGGAGACGGATGCTAAAATAAACGATCTCTCTGTACTCTTCTTGCTCCTCCCACTTCCCTTCCATCCTCTCCCGCAGGCCCAGCCACTAACCACCTCCTCCTGTCAGGGCCCCTGTTCCTTCTCCTGCCCGGTCCTTGGATCATGAGACCTTAAGAAACAGTGCAGCCTTAGTGCAAAGAGCACAGGGCTGTGAGTCAGGAGATCTGAGTTCTAGTCCCGGGTCAGCCACTTGCCTGCTGGGTGGCCTTGAGTGAGTCACTCGACTTCTCTGGGCCTCCGTTTCCTCGTCTGTAAAATAGGGACTTCATAGCTCTTCTCCCTTCCCCTTAGATTGTGAGCTCCACAGGGGACAGGGATTGGGTCTGATCTGATTATCCTGCATCTGCCAGGGTGCTTAGGACATAGTAAGCACTTAACAAATACCGCTCTTGTTGTTATCGTTGTGGGAAACAGAGTGGCCCAGTGAAAAGAGCCCAGGTCGGGAGTCTGCCACTTGTATGCTGTGTGACCTTGAGCAAGTCACCTCACTTCTCTGGGCCTCAGTTCCCTGCTCTGCAAAAATGGGGGTTCAATACCCGTTCTCCCTCCTACTGTGTGGAACCTGATGATCTTGTATCTACCCCAGTGCTTAATACGGTGCTTGGCACGTAGTGAGCGCTTAACAAATCCTGCCATCGCTGTGATTATCATTGAGGTTATTACTCCGTGCCCCATCCCCGGCTCTAAAGTTACGCATCCTATCGGATGCTCTGGATTCCTTGGATCCACCACATCATCTGATTGTCCCTTCCCAAATTCCCATCCACCCAATCTGGCCGCTCCTCTCTCCTCTCCTACCTCACAGCCCCAGGTCTGCCCTCTCCGCAGCGAAAGCTTTGCTTCAGCCGCCCCTCCGATGAGCCTTTTGCTTCCCCCCACTACTTGACATACTAACAAAATAAAATAAATAGAATAGATCGGTACAGGTAAAATAAACAAATAAGTAGAGTAATAAGTATGTGCAAACATATATACATATATACAGGTGCAAGCACTTAGTACAGTGCTCTGCACACAGTAAGCGCTCAATAAATACGATTGATCGATTGATATTTATTACTCTACTTGTACGTATCTATTCTATTTATTTTATTTTGTTAGTATGTTTGGTTTTGTTCTCTGTCTCCCCATTTTAGACTGTGAGCCCGCTGTTGGGTAGGGACTGTCTCTATATGTTGCCAATTTGGTCTTCCCAAGCGCTTAGTACAGTGCTGTGCACAGTAAGCGCTCAATAAATACAACTGATTGATTGATTGCTCAAGGACACCTAGACTGGAAGCTCATTACGGGGCAGGGAATGTGACTGTTAATTCTCTTGTATTGTTTTCTCCCAAGCACTTAGTCCAGTGCTCTGCATGTAGGGCATGCTCGATAAATACCACTGATTGATAGCAATAATAACAATAATAATGATATTCATTCGACCGTATTTATTAGTACAAAGCAGAGAAGCAGCATGGCTCAGTGGAAAGAGACGGGCTTTGGAGTCAAAGGTCATGGGTTCAAATCCCGGTTCCGCCACTTGTCAGCTGTGTGACTTTGGGCAAGTCACTTCACTTCTCAGTACCTCATCTGTAAAATGGGGATTAAGACTGTGAGCCTCCCGTGGGACAACCTGATCACCTTGTAACCTCCCCAGCGCTTAGAACAGTGCTTTGCACATAGTAAGCGCTTAACAAATACCATTATTATTATTATTATTATTACTAAGCGCTTGGGAGAGTACAATAGAACAACAAACAGACACATTCCTGCCCACAACGAGCTCACAGTCTAGAGGGGGAGACAGACATTAATCTAAATAAATAAATAGATATATAAATTACAGATATATACATATGTGCTGTGGGGGTGGGAGGGGGATGAAGGAGCAAGCAAAAACAGCGCAGAAGGGAGTGGGAGGAGACGAAGGCTTAGTCAGGGAAGGCTTCTTAGAGGAGATGTGCCTTCGATAAGGTTTTGAAGTGGGGGAGAGCAATTATCTGTCTGATATGAGGAGGGAGGGCATTCCAGGCCAGAAGTAGGATGTGGGCGAGAGGTCGGCGGCGAGACAGACGAGACTGAGGCACTTACTATGTGCTGAACACAGGGGCAGCTACAAACAAGACAGGTCGGACAGTCACAGCGGGGCTCACAGTCTTCAATCAATCGTATTTATTGAGCGCTTACTGTGTGCGGAGCACTGTACTGAGTGCTTAAAGCGGGAGGGAGAACAAATATTTGAATCCCCAATTTACAGGTGGGGAGACGGAGGTCCATTCATTCATTCAGCCGTATTTATTGAGAGCTTACTGTGTGCAGAGCGCTGCACTAAGTGCTTGGGAAGTACAAGTTGGCAACATAGAGAGACGGTCCCTACCCAACAACGGGCTCAAAGTCTAGAAGGTCCATAAGAGGAAAGTGACTTGACCAAGGTCTTATAGCCGCCCAGTGAAAGAGCTGGGATCTGAGACTCAGACCCTCCGATTTCCAGACCCGGGCCCTACCCATTAGGCTGTGCTGCTTCTCTTCCAGGCAGTTTTTCCCCCGTTATCCCCCGGCCGCAGTCCGGTCCCGTCTGATCCCGCCCTCAACTTCCCCACCCTCTCAGGTAGTATGTGTGTACACTTATGAACAGTGAGTGGGTGTTCATGTGCCCGTCCTCCCTGTGCCGATTGTCCGTGAGCTCCCTGAAGCCGGGGACCAGTTCTGTCCGCCGACGTGGACCCGCTTCCAGCCCCCTCCTCCTCACAGAGTGGGATCAGCCAGCCCTGTGTCTGTGGGTTTTTCAATACGATTCATTCAATCGTATTTATTGAGCGCTTACTGTATGCAGAGCGCCGTACTAAGCGCTTGGGAAGTCCAAGTTGGCAACATATAGAGACGGCCCCGCCCGACAGCGGGCTCACAGTCTAGAAGGGGGAGGCACTGTACTAAGCACTGAGGTAGATGGAAGCTAATCAGGAGGGACACAGTCGCCAACCCACGTGGGGCTCACGGTCTTCCTCCCCATTTTCCAGATGAGGGAACTGAGGCCCGGAGAAGCACAGTGACTTGCCCAAGGTCACACAGCAGACAAGCGGCGGAGCCGGGATGAGAACCCAGGTCCTCTGATTCCCAGGCCCGGGCTCTAGCCACTGCTCATGCGTTCGACTGACTCTGCTGGGCTCTCTGACCCACCTGCCCGCCTGCCCTGCAGGGTCCTTCCTCCTCTGGATCCCCCGCGCCCCCCAACCCTGGCTAACCTCCCTCCCCTCCCTTCTCCAGGGCCCGAGTGCTGCTGGTCCCTGAGAGCGGCTTCCCCTTGGGCTACTATCTCATCCCTTTTACCGGGGTCGTGGGGCTCCTCGTGCTGGCCATGGGGGCCGTGCTGGTGAGTGGGGTGCTGTGCCCCAGGGGCCGGGGCACCCGGGTCCCCGGAGGGAGAGCGAGGGGCTGGGGGTGCCTGGGTCCCCGGGGGCCGGGTGTGGGGAGGAGGGTGCAGCCCAAATGAGGGAGGGTCCGGTGCCCGGCCGCCCGCTCCCGCAGGTGGTTCGCTGCGTTCAGCAGCGGAAGCGTCTCCGTCGGAATCGGCTGACCAAGGAGCAGCTGAGGCAGGTGCCGACCCACAACTACCAGAAAGGTGAGCCCCACGGGGCAGGGACCATGGTGTGGGTCCGGGGTGGGGGGCAAGCCAGCCCTTAGAACAGTGCTTTGCACATAGTAAGTGCTTAACAAATGCCACCATTAATTAATTAATTAGGAGGTGAGGGGAGGGCCTCCTCGGAAAGGAGGGTGGGGAGCAGCAGAAGGCAGTGTGGTCCAGTGGAAAGAGCAGAGCTCCAGGAGACAGACCCAGTTCTCATCCCAGCCCTGCCCCTGACCTGTCGTGTGACCTTGGGCAAGGCACTTAACCCGCTCTGAGCTCTAGGTTCCTCAGATGTGAAATGGGGCTAAGATTCTTGCTCTCCCTCAATAATAATAATAATGATGGCATTTATTAAGCACTTACTATGTGCAAAGCACTGTTATAAGCGCTGGGGAGGTTACAAGGTGATCAGGTTGTCCCACGGGGGGCTCACAGTCTTCATCCCCCTTTTACAGATGAGGTAACTGAGGCCCAGAGAAGTTAAGTGACTTGCCCAAAGTCACACAGCTGACAATTGGCGGAGCTGGGATTTGAACCCATGACCTCTGACTCCAAAGCCCACGCTCGTTCCATTGAGCCACGCTGCTCAATCAATCAATCATATTTATTGAGCGCTTACTGTGTGCAGAGCACTGTGCTAAGCGCTTGGGAAGACCAAGTTAGCAACATATAGAGACAGTCCCTACCCAACAGCGGGCTCACAGTCTAAAAGGGGGTGACAGAGAACAAAACCAAACATACTAACAAAATAAAATAAATAGAATAGATATGTACAAGTAAAATAGAGTAATAAATATCAATCAATCAATCGTATTTATTGAGCGCTTACTGTGTGCAGAGCACTGTACTAAGCGCTTGGGCCCTCTCAGACTGTGAGCCCTACGTGGAACAGGGCCCCTCGGGATTGCTAGTGGCCCTAGAGCTTAGCCCAATGCTTGGCACGCAGTGTGGGCTTAGGAAATGACATGGTTGTTATAGGAGAAGGTTGGGGCATGGAGGGGAGGAGGGGTGGAGAGGAGGTGAGTAGGGAGAGGCATGGAGGTGAGGCAGAGCTTTGGACGGAGAGATGGAGTAGGGAAATGGATTGTGGGGGTGTGAGGGGAGCAGGGAGGCTGGCATCATCATCATCAAGTGTATTTATTGAGCGCTTACTGTGTGCAGAGCACTGTCCTAAGCGCTTGGGAAGTCCAAGTTGGCAACCTATAGAGACAGTCCCTACCCAACAGTGGGCTCACAGTCTAAAAGGGGGAGACAGAGAACAAAACCAAACATACTAACAAAACAAAATAAATAGAATAGATATGTACAAGTGAAATAGAGTAACAAATATGTACAAACATATATACATATATACAGGTGCTGTGGGGAAGGGAAGGAGGTAAGATGGGGGGGGATGGACCCCCTCCCCGCCACCCAGAGAAGAGGCTGGGGGTGACTGGGCGGAGTCGGGCCCCCCAAAGAAGAGGCTGGGGATCTGTGGGGGTGGCGGGGAGATTGGGTCCAGAGTCGGGAAGCCGCAGGAGGGGGCAAAAAGCATTCGGGCCCTGGAGAAAGGTGAGACGGGAAGGGGCAGGAGAGCCAGGTGGAGGGAGGGAGGAGATGGGAGGGAGATGGGCGGGGGGGGTCCGAGGGGGAAGCTGGGGTCTTCCAGGAGAAGCAGGGCAGGGGGGGTGGGGGGGCTGTGGGTGGCCACACCGGAGAGGGGGAGGTACAGGCAGGCGCCAGCCCCAGGAGCCTGGAGTGGCCATATAAGGTCAGGAGCACGGGGAGGCCCTGCCCACCCCCACCCCCCCACCTCCCAGTTTCCGCTCGGCCTCACCCCCTCCCTTCCCTAAACCACTTCCCCCTCTCCCCCCCCCCCCACCCCCCAGCTTCACCACCCTGTTCTGTTTCCCACTGCCAGCCGCCCCCTCCCCAGGTTGCCGAGATGCAGTTGGGCCCGGCCCCTCCCTGCCCCCCCCAACCCCCCCCCCCCCACTGCATCCTGCAGCCCCAGCCGAGGAGGGGGTCGGTGCTGGGGGGCCGAGAGAGGCACCGAGGGGCAGGGGAGGGGTCTGTGAAGCAAGGAGGTGGCGGGGTGTTGAGGGGGCGGGGGGGGGAAGGACACCCCAGGAAGGACCCCATAACCCATCCCACTCCCACCATCATCCATCCATCCCTCCTCGCTTTCCCATTCCCCCTCCGACCCCCTTGATGCCATCCCGTCTTCCCCGACCCCAGGGGACCAGTATGACGTCTGCGCCATTTGCCTGGATGAGTATGAAGAGGGAGACCAGCTGCGGGTACTGCCCTGTGCTCACGGTGAGGGACCCCGGACCCCCCCCCCCTCCATCCCCCGCCACCCCGCTCCCCCCAGACCATCCGCTGCCTGCCCCCTCCACGGGCTCCACCCCTGCCCCGTGTCACCTCAGCCTTGGCCTCCAGTGACCTCCGCTCTACCCCCCATGACGGTCCCCGTCCCTCCCTCCCAGCCTACCACAGCCGCTGCGTGGACCCCTGGCTCACGCAGACCCGGAAGACCTGCCCCATCTGCAAGCAGCCTGTGCAGAGGGGCCCCGAGGACGAAGAGGAGGAAGAGGAGGGCCCAGAAGGGGCCAGCCTGGCCTCCGAGCGAACCCCGCTACTGGGCTCCTCGCCCGGAGGGGCATCGCTCCCCTCCTTTGGTTCCCTGGCCACCTCCCCCCCCGCCCCAACCGAGCCCCCTGCCCCCGTGGTGGTCTGAGGCCCCTCTCCCAGGCCCCTTCTTGGGGGAGGGAGTGAGTTTGGACACTACAGGGCCTCTTGCCACCCTCCAATGCCAAAGCACCCCCGTCCCAGGTGGGGCTTCCGAGGGGGATGGGGAGAAGGGGCTGGGTTGGGGGCTGGGGGCGCCCACTGTCATTTTGGATTATTAAAGTTGGTTTCTTTCTGGACCCGCCTGGGGTCCGTGGCGGGCGGGGTGGTCCCCGTCGCCCCACCGGCTGGGGTGAGAGGGAGGGGGCTGGTTGCCAGGGCGACACCCCCAGCGTCCCGTAGGTGACTCAGCCTGGAGGGAGAGGAAGGTCCAGGCCTGCCTCCACGTGGGGCTGAGTCAACCGAGCTGGCCCTTGCCAGCCCCTACCCTGCCCCCAGGGCCAGGTCTGCGCCCAGGCTTCCCTGCACCCACACCCGGTGGGCTCCCACCCCGCCAACCCAGGCCTGGGCCGCAGCGGAGGGGCAGAGGCCGCCTAGTCCCTTCCCTCAGAGCAAACTCGACCTTCGACCTCCAACCCAGACAGGCTCACCCGCCCTGCCCTCTCCGCCGGGCCTCCCAGCCTCCGCCCTTCCGCTGCTCCACCTCACCCACCCTGACGATGATGGCATTTGTTAAGCACTTACTACGTGCAAAGCACTGTCCTAAGCGCTGGGGGGATACAGTGGGATCAAGTTGTCCCACGTAGGGCTCACAGTCTTAATCCCCATTTTTACAGATGAGGGAACTGAGGCTCAGAGAAGTTAAGTGACTTGCCCAAGGTCACACGGCAGACTTGTGGTGGGGTCGGGGTTCGAACCCACGACCTCTGACTCCAAAGCCCGTGCTCTTCCCACCGAGCCATGGTGCTGGGTGGAAGGAGCCAGAGGGCTTGAACGCTTTATATTTGAAATTGTATTTGAGCGCTTACTGGACTAAGCACTTCAGGAGTCCAATATAACAGCGTATAGACATTCCCTGCCCGCAAACGACCTTACATTCCGGGCTGGCAGGCCCCTACACCATTCATTCACTCACTCGATCGCATTTATTGAGTACTTACTGTGTAGAGAGTGCTAAACTAAGCACTTGGGAGGGTAAATCCAGTGCTTAGAACAGTGCTTTGCACATAGTAAGCGCTTAATAAATGCCATAATAATAATAATAATATTATTATTCCCCCTTCTAGACTGTGAGCCCACTGTTGGGTAGGGACTGTCTCTATATGTTGCCGGCTTGTACTTCCCAAGCACTTAATACAGTGCTCTGCATACAGTAAGTGCTCAATAAATACGATTGATTGATTGATTAATAATAATGATGGCATTTGTTAAGCGCTTACTATGTGCCAAGCACTGTTCTAAGCGCTGGGGGGGATACAAGGTGATCAGGTTGTCCCACATGGGGGCTCACACTCTTAATCCCCATTTTACAAATTAGGTAACTGAGGCTCAGAGAAGTTAAGTGACTTGCCCAAGGTCACACAGCAGACGTGGAGGAGTCAGGATTCAAACCCATGACCTCCGACTCCAAAGCCCATGCCCTTTCCACTGAGCCACGCTGCTTCCCTCCGCCGCCGACCCCAGGACTCACCGTCCCCCTCCCACCCTTTCACAGAGCCTTGATTACACAGCCTCCGTTTAGTAGAATCTGGTTTTATTCATATTCCAATATAAGTTTCCAGGAAAAAAAAAACAAACAAAAAAAAAACCAAAAATGTATTTTTTTCTCTCAAAAAAAAAAAAAAATAATAATCTTCCCAACCACACACGGGGGGTCTGGGGGACAGGGGAGGGGGGGGGCGAGTGGTAGGGCCCGGGTCTCGGCGGCCGGCGAGGGGCGGAATGAGGGGCCAGCCCGGGACTCCCGCGTGGTTTTGGCAGCGATGAGGGGGTCGGGGTGGCGGCGGCGGGGCGGGTGGTGGTGGTGGTGGTCAGGGGGGAGAGGAGGGGAGCCGGGGGGGACAGGAGGAGTGCAGAAGCGGCTGGGGGTGTGGGAGGAACCGGAGGGGGGTTAGGGGCAGGGGTCAGTACTGGGAACGCCTAAGGTGGGACGCCATCTCGTAGCATTTCTTGTTGATCAAGCCGCCGTGGACGCCCTCCTTGCCCATGAGCAGAACTAGCGCTGTGGGGAGAAGAGGGCGAGGCGTTACCATCTCAGCACACCGCCCTGGCACCCTCCCCCCCAGCCCCCCGGCCTCACCATCCTCCCCCCCCATCCTCCCCCTCCAGCAGCTGTCTGCCCTGGGGACTGGAAACTGAGCCTTCCTCACAGGCCCAGCTGTCGCTCAACTGGACACAATAGGGCATTTTTTTAAAAAAAAAGAAGGTCTCTGCCCCCTTCCCCCCCAGTCACGTGGCCGTATGGGAGTTAGAGGGGTCCGGACCACTGCATCCAGAGGTAGGGGGACAAAGGTCG
This sequence comes from Tachyglossus aculeatus, assembly GCF_015852505.1. Lineage (NCBI taxonomy): Eukaryota > Metazoa > Chordata > Mammalia > Monotremata > Tachyglossidae > Tachyglossus > Tachyglossus aculeatus. The sequence continues at coordinate 2,263,891 of NC_052096.1, read as the reverse complement.
AGGGCGGGGCGGCCGAGTTCCCCCCAACCACAAAGGCAGCTTCGGCCCCTGCAGCCTCTATTCTGGGGTCGGGCAGGTAAACGGGTGACTGATCTTCAAGGGCAGGTTAAAGGTCGCCAAGGGGGAGGGTGCCAGTCGAGTTCTCTGAGCAAAGACGGTCCCGGTTTTTTTTTCCTTTTTCCTAAATCTTAGGTAGCTAAACCCACATCCCGCCTTCCCCTCCCTTCCCCCTCCCTGCCTCTGCACCAATCTGACTGCAGGCTGGCCCAGCTCCACCCCAGAGGCCTCGCTTAAACACGCCGGCATTCCTGAGGGTCCCAGCGAGCGACGAGCACCAGGGGCAAAGTTACCCATCCCTGCTCCGCTCCCTCGAAGTTCCCGAACAGCCTCCTAACCGAGGCCCGAGAGCCTCTTGGGGACGAGATTTCCCAGCACCTCCCCGGGTGGCTCCAGAGCCTTCCGAGAAGGCCTGCGGGACGGGACGGCCCTTACTGACTCCATCCTCTGAGAGGATCTGCGAGAGGGAGGGAGGGCGGGCAGGGAAGACAGAGGCAGGCCAGAAGCCCGCTCCTGTTCCGGAGGGGCTTTCTGGAAGGATCCGGCCAGCCGGTCTCCAGCCCGGGAAAATTGGGGGGGGCGGGGGAGAGATATTATGTTGATGGGACAATGAGCCCCCTCCCCAGCACTCTTGGTGAGAAGCTCCTTTGGGTTCTGGGAGGCTTTCGAAGGGCCACTCCTACTTTCCACCCACCTCGCTCTGTGGGTCCAGGGAATGGGTTAGAGCCTGTGACAGATCTTTCACCTCTTTCCTCGGGACGCCCCAAATGACAGGGGCCTGAACGCAGCTCCCTTCACCCCCCTGCCCCTCTGCTGCCTCAGGTTTCTCCACGGATCCCCTGGGGGTGGAGGGGCATGTGAGTGGCCTCAGGGCCTGCAGGTCTCTGCTTGCAGGCAGATGAACCAATCTGACCCTTGCCCAGAGGAAGATCGCCTCCCCCTTCTAGACCAGAAGCTCACTGTGGGCAAAGGGAGGTGTGCGCTAACTCTTGCACGGCCTCTCCCAAGCGCTCAGTACGGCACTCGGTGCCCAGTAAGCGTTCAATACCACTGCTTGATTGATGGCGGGGAGCACTGGTTTAGCCTCCCCAGGGGCCACGAGAGGATCCCTCGGGTCAAAGCGAACAGCTTCTCTCTGTAGTTCAACACCCCCCACCCATCGCCACCCACAGCAGGCCTCTGTGGCCACAGACCAGCCGCTCGGCTTCCTCTTCCCAAAGCACTGGTGACCCGAGGTGGTGGGTTTGGCGATGGGCCCTCGCGCTGCTTGTGGTCCTGGGGGGCAAGATATTTGGGGGGGGGGGGGGCGGTGTCAGGGACACGACACTCACTCTTGGCGGTCATGGTGACGGTGAGGTTGAAGGTGGGGGCCCCTCCGGTGCTCTTAGTGCGCAGATCCATGGTGAACTCCCCGTCCTGCAGCAGCGAGTCCCGGATCACGGAGCACTTCTGGCCGCCCAGCGTCAGCCCGTTCACGTAGAAACTTGACCGGTCCTTGCCCACCAGCACTCCGACTTCTGCCGGCTACACGGACACACACGCACCCAGACACGGACACGCACACAAACATGAGGGGCCAGGCTCGAACCCAGCCAAGCCCACCCCCCTGAAATGCCTCACTCCCCAGCCCCTCAAAGCCTGCCCATGACCTACACCCACCCACCCTCCGAGCCTCTCCCCCAGACCTGCATTATTCACACACACCCCCCCCAGCCCCACGGCATTTATGTCCATATGCCCAGTGGAAAGGGCACGGGCTTTGGAGTCGGAGGTCGTGGGTTCGAATCCCGGCTCCTCCAATTACCGGCTGTATGACTTTGGGCAAGTCACTTAACTTCTCTGTGCCTCAGTTCCCTCATCTGTAAAATGGGGATTAAGACTGTGAGGCCCCCTGATGACCTTGTAAATTCCCCAGCGCTTACCATGTAGTAGGTGCTTTATGCCATCATTATTATTATATCTTTAACTCATTTCTATTAACGTCCCTCTCCCCCTCTAAACCGTAAGCTCCTTGTGGGCAGGGAATGTCTGCAATACTGTTCTACTGTCCTGTCCCAAGCGATGAGTACAGTACCCTGCCCAGAGTAAGCCATCATTATTATCATATCTTTAACTCATTTCTATTAACGTCCCTCTCCCCCTCTAGACCGTAAAGCTCCATGTGGGCAGGAAATGTGTCTGCAATACTGTTCTATTGTCCTGTCCCAAGCGATGAGTACAGTTCCCTGCCCAGAGTAAGCCATCATTATATCTTTAACTCATTTCTATTACCGTCCCTCTCCCCCCTAGACCGTAAGCTCCTTGTGGGCAGGGAATGTGTCTGCAATACTCCTCTATTGTCCTGTCCCAAGAGATGAGTACAGTTCCCTGCACAGAGTAAGCCATCATTATTATTATATCTTTAACTCATTTCTATTAACGTCCCTCTCCCCCTCTAGACCATAAAGCTCCTTGTGGGCAGGAAATGTGCCTGCAATACTGTTCTATTGTCCTGTCCCAAGCGATGAGTACAGTACCCTGCCCAGAGTAAGCCAGCTTGTACTTCCCAAGCGCTTAGTACAGTGCTCTGCACACAGTAAGCGCTCAATAAATACGATTGATTGATCATTATATCTTTAACTCATTTCTATTAACGTCCCTCTCCCCCCTAGACTGTAAGCTCCTTGTGGGCAGGGAATATGTCTGCAATACTGTTCTATTGTCCTGGCCCAGGCGATGAGTACAGTACCCTGCCCAGAGTAAGCCAGCTTGCACTTCCCAATCGCTTAGTACAGTGCTCTGCACACAGTAAGCGCTCAATAAATACGATTGATTGATTGATCATTATATCTTTTCTATTAACATCCCTCTCCCCCCTAGACCGTAAGCTCCTTGTGGGCAGGGAATATGCCTGCAACACTGTTCTATTGTCCTGTCCCAAGCGACGAGTACAGTTCCCTGCACAGAGTAGGCACTCCATAAACAGGATTGAGGGGACACAGAGGCTCGGCCTGGGTGGCCCCAAACTCCTAGATTGTGAGCCCGCTGTTGGGTAGGGCCCGTCTCTCTATGTTGCCAACTTGGGACTTCCCGAGCGCTTAGTACAGTGCTCTGCGCACGGTAAGCGCTCCATAAATACGATTGAATGGTGTTGGGGGGGCAAGGGGAAGAGGGGACAGGCTGGAGATGGTGGGGGCGAATTGAGGGTGCAAGGGGAAGCCCCCGGGCCTCCACCCCCGTCTCGGGAGGGAAAGCAGAAGCGGTTGTGGCGGCGTTGGGAGAGGGAGCCGTGTGTCCTTATTTGGGCAAACGCGGGTTGCTCGGGCCGGGCCGGGCCGGGCCGGACGCCTGGGTCCCGGGCAGGAAGCCCGGCCGCTGATCGGGGACAGGTTGGCCGGACGGGGACCCCCGGAACCCCCTACTTCTCCCCGACGGGGCGGGGCCCGGGGGGGGGGGAAAAGAGGGGGGAGGGGGACGGGCCTTGGCTTTTGCCAACTTCCGGGAAGTTGGGAAACTTTTGGGGAGCGGAAGGCGGGAAGGGGGGGGGAAGGCCAGGATGGGGCCCTGCAGGCCCTCCCCCCGACGGCGCGGCCCCCTCCTCCCCCGCCCCGCTTCCGGGCAGTCTGGAAACTGGGGGGGGGGGCCCGGCCTTAAGCCCCCCCCCTTCCTGGGCTGGGCCCCCTCCCCCCTTTTACGCCCCGAGGCAAAGCGGGGGGCGGAAGGAAGGGGAAGCCGGGGGTCCGGGGGCGATGGGGGGGGGGGAGGGGAGGGGGCCCGCGCGACCACGCGCCGCTCCCGCGTGGGGGAACAATGGGAGGAGGGGGAGGGGGAGGGTCCGCAACCGGAAGTGGCGGGGGAAAGGGGGGCCCCGGCCGCCCCCGCCATTCCCCTCCCCCCCCCCTTTGCCCCCCAAATTTTCCAGGCCGCCCCGCCCCGCCCCGCCCCGGGGAGGCGGAAGTGACCGAGGCGTCCGGGCCCGGACCAGGCCGCCCCTCCCTCCCTCCCTCCCCTCGCCCCGGATGGACCCCCCCCCGAAGGCCCCCGTTTCTCGGGTGGGGATGGAAGGCCCCCCCCCCTTTTACCCCCGCCACGTCCAGGCCGCCCCTCCGCGTGACCCCCAGCCCCCCACCGCCTCCCAGCCCCCCTTGGCAAGGTGACCGGCCGGCCGGCCTCCCTCCTGGTACCGTGATGTTGGCGAAGGTCTTGCCCGGCACGGCGGCCCAGACGGAGGGCGAGTCCTTGTGGCCCACGATGGCCGCGTCTTGGCACGTGCCGTCGGCCATCAGGTTGTCGACGTAGGCGTTCCAGCCGGCCATGCTCGCTCGCTCGCTCTCTCGTTCACTGTTGAGACACCTGCCTCCTCTGCTCCGCTCCTCTTCCTCCCTCGCTGCTGCTGCTGCTGCTGCTCACTCCTCGCTCGCTGGAAGAAGGCAGCCGCCACCACCGCTTCCTGCTCCTCCTCCTCCTCCCCTTAGCCCTTTCCCCTCCCCCCTCCCTCCCTTTTTTTTTTGGTCCACGGAGGGTGCAGCCCCCCGAGGGGCGGGGCCTCCCCTTCCTCCTCCCCCCCCCCCTTGGTTGCAGGAGAAGTAGGGAAATCCAACTTCCACCCTAATCAATCGTATTTATTGAGCGCTTACTGTGTGCAGAGCACTGGACTAAGCGCTTAATCAATCAATCGATCAATCGCATTTATTGAGACCGCGAGGCCACTGTTGGGTAGGGACTGTCTCTATATGTTGCCAACTTGGACTTCCCAAGCGCTTAATCAATCAATCAATCAATCGTATTTTTTGAGACTGCAAGGCCACTGTTGGGAAGGGACTGTCTCTATATGTTGCCAACTTGGACTTCCCAAGCACTTAATCAATCAATCAATCGTATTTATTGAGACTGCGAGGCCACTGTTGGGTAGGGACTGTCCCTATATGTTGCCAACTTGGACTTCCCAAGCGCTAATCAATCAATCAATCAATCGTATTTATTGAGACTGCGAGCCCACTGTTGGGTAGGGACTGTCTCTATATGTTCCCAACTTGGACTTCCCAAGCACTTAATCAATCAATCAATCGTATTTATTGAGACTGCAAGCCCACTGTTGGGTAGGGACTGTCTCTATATGTTGCCAACTTGGACTTCCCAAGCGCTTAATCAATCAACCGTATTTATTGAGACTGCGAGGCCACTGTTGGATTGGGACTGTCTCTATATGTTGCCAACTTGTGCTTCCCAAGCGCTAAATCAATCAATCAATCAATCGTATTTATTGAGACTGCAAGGCCACTGTTGGGTAGGGACTGTCTCTATATGTTGCCAACTTGGACTTCCCAAGCGCTTAGTACAGTGATCTGCACACAGTAAGCGCTCAATACGATTGATTGATTGAGACGTATATATGTTTGTACAGATTTATTACTCTTTATTTTACTCGTACGTACCTATTCATTTTATTTTGTTCATATGTTTGGTTTTGTTGTCTGTCTCCCCCTTCTAGACTGTGAGCCCACTGTTGGGTAGGGACTGCCTCTCTATGTTGCCAACTTGTACTTCCCAAGGGTTTAGTCCAGTGTTCTGCACACAGTAAGCGCTCAATACGATTGCTAGATTGATTGATTGAGACTGTGAGCCCACTGTTGGGTAGGGACTGCCTCTCTATGTTGCCAACTTGGACTTCCCAAGCGCTTAGTCCAGCGCTCTGCACACAGTAAGTGCTCAATAAATACGATTGATTGATTGAGACTGTGAGCCCAGTTGGGTAGGGACTGTCTCTATATGTTTCCAACTTGTACTTCCCAAGCGCTCAGTCCAGTGCTCTGCACACAGTAAGCGCTCAATAAATACGAATGATTGATTGATGGAGACTGTGAGCCCACTGTTGGGTAGGGACTGTCTCTCTATGTTGCCAACTTGTACTTCCCAAGCGCTCAGTCCAGTGCTCTGCACACAGTAAGCGCCCAATCAACACGTGTGTACATATGTACCTGTGTGCATGCACATGTGTGCACACACGTATTGACTGAGCGCTTACTGTGTGCAGAGCACTGTACTAAGCGCTCGGGAAGTCCAAGTTGGCAACATATAGAGACATTCCCACACACGTATTGATTGAGCACTTACTGTGTGCAGGGCACTGTACTAAGCGCTTGGGAAGTCCAAGTTGGCAACATAGAGAGACATTCCCTACCCAACTGAAAGGGGGATCACAGTGGGAAAGATCCTGGAACCCTAATGCAGAGGGGTGGCCGTGCAATTGTGCAGAAATACGTACAGTTACGGAAAAAGCCGAAACGCTGGCCCTCAGCAGCCGCAAAGGGAGAAAGGGTTTAAAAAGGGTTAAAAGGAAAGGCGTCGCCTGCCTCGGCGGGGCGCTCGAAGGTGGAGGGCGATCTGCGCAGGCGCGCGCCCTACGGCGCAGGCGCAGAACGCCCCCTTCCCCGCGCGGGCCCTACGGCGCAGGCGCAGAACCCCCCCTCCCCGCGCGCGCGCCCGGGTGGCTTGGAAAGCCCGGGAAAAGGAATGAAGAGGGGGGAAGTGGGTCCGGCCCCCCTCCCCCCCCCCGCCCTTTCCCGGAAGGCTTCGTTACGATCCAATGCGCCTGCGTGTGCGGGGTGAGGGGCTGGCGCGCGCTAGTGCGCATGCGCCTGACGTCCTTCTCTTCTCCCCCCCCCCCTCGAGGGCGGGGACGGGGACGTGTCTCGCGCCCAATTCCCCCGCGCGACGGGGCGGGACGGGGCGTCTAAAACTTGTCTGTGGAGTGTGCATGTCGTAGACGTCTCACAGAAGTCAGTGGCGGGCTGGGTGGGAAGGCAAGGGGCGAGCCCTCCCTTCCAGGCCGTGCCCTCCCCTCAGGCGGTGCCACGCTCAGGGCCTCAAGCCCCGTCACCCCGGGGATATCCCTCCGCCTGGCTGGGTGCTGCGGCCCGCCAGGGCCCCACCCAAAGCGGCTGCTGCTCAATCAATCAATCAATCAATCGTATTTATTGAGCGCTTACTGGGTGCAGAGCACTGGACTAAGCGCTTGGGAAGTACAAGTTGGCAACATATAGAGATGGTACCTACCCAACAATCAATTAATCGTATTGAGCACTTACTGCGTGCAGAGCACTGGACTAAAAGCTTGGGAAGTCCAAGTTGACAACATATAGAGACAGTCCCTACCCAACAGTGGGCTCACAGCCTAGAAGGGGGAGACATCAATCAATCAATCAATCAATCGTATTTACTGAGCGCTTACTGTGTGCAGAGCACTGTACTAAGCGCTTGGGAAGTACAAGCTGGCAACGTATAGAGACAGTCCCTACCCAACAGTGGGCTCACAGTCTAGAAGGGGGAGACAGAGAACAAAACCAAACATACTAACAAAAAATAAATAGAATAGATATGTACAAGTAAAATAAGTAAATAAATAGAGTAATAAATATGTACAAACATATATACATACATATATATGTATGTATATATACATATAAGGCCCTACTGAGGCCCTACTGAGAGCTCACCTCCTCCAGGAGGCCTTCCCAGACTGAGCCCCTTCCTCCTCTCCCCCTCGTCCCCCTCTCCATCCCCCCATCTTACCTCCTTCCCTTCCCCACAGCACCTGTATATATGTATATATGTTTGTACATGTTTATTACTCTATTTATTTATTTATCTTACTGGTACCTATCTATTCTATTTATTTTATTTTGTCAGTATGTTTGGTTTTGTTCTCCGTCTCCCCCTTCTAGCCTGTGAGCCCGCTGTTGGGTAGGGACTGTCTCTATGTGTTGCCGACTTGTACTTCCCAAGCGCTTAGTCCAGTGCTCTGCACACAGTAAGCGCTCAATAAACACGATTGATTGATTGATTAATAGAAGGGGGAGGCAGAGAACAAAACCAAACATACTAACAAAATAAATAGAATAGATATGTACAAGTAAAATGAATAGAGTAATAAATATGTACAAACATATCTACATATCTATATATATCTATATATATATATATACTCCTCCTCCTGTTCTTCCTCCTCTCCCTCCCCCCCTCCCGCCGGCTCGGCGCCCAGTACGTGTCCCTGCCCCGCGCAGAGGTCACCGACTGCGGACTGCCCGTGTGTATTCATTCATTCATTCAATCGTATTTATTGAGCGCTTACTTTGTGCAGAGCACTGTACTAAGCGCATGGGAAGTCCAAGTTGGCAACATACCTGTATATATGTATATATGTTTGTACATATTTTTTTACTGTATTTATTTATTTAATTTATCTGTACATATCTATTCTATTTATTTTATTTTGTTAGTATGTTTGGTTTTGTTCTCTGTCTCCCCCTTTTAGACTGTGAGCCCACTGTTGGGTAGGGACTGTCTCTATATGTTGCCAATTTGTACTTCCCAAGCGCTTCGTACGGTGCTCTGCACATAGTAAGCGCTCAATAAATACGATTGATGATGATGATATAGAGACGGTCCCTACCCAACAGTGGGCTCACAGTCTAGACGGGGGAGACGGACAACAAAACAAAACACATTAACAAAATAAAATAAATAGAATAAACATGTACAATTAAAATAAATAGAGTAATAAATACGTACAAACATATATACGGGTGCTGTGGGGAGGGGAAGGAGGTAAGGCAGGGGGGATGGGGAGGGGAAGGAGGGGGAGAGGAAGGAGGGTAGGGACCATCTCTATATGTTGCCAACTTGGACTTCCCAAGTGCCTACTACAGTGCTCTGCACACAGTAAGCGCTCAATAAATACGATTGAATGAATGAATGAAGGAGGGGGCTCATCTAGGCCCGAGGCGGCGGCGGGGACTACATTCTGAGGCGGAAGGATCACGAAATTCCACAGTCGAGAAAGGACGGTGTGTGGAGGGACACTGTGCTTCATTTTTGGGTTCTTTTTTAAAAAAACTTTTTCCCGGACCGAGCACGAGGCCTCCTTCCCTTCCCCACAGCACATGTATATATGTTTGTACGTATTTATTACTCTATTTATTTTACTTGTGCATATCTATTCTATTTTATTTTGTGAATATGTTGTTTTGTTCTCCGTCTCCCCCTTCTAGACTGTGAGCCCGCTGTTGGGTAGGGACTGTCTCTATAGGTTGCCAACTTGGACTTCCCAAGCGCTTAGTACAGTCTGTGCACACAGGAAGCGCCCAATAAATACGATTGATTGATTGATTGTGTATGGACGGAGACTGTGCTTGATTTTTGGGTGCTTTTTTTAAAAAAAAAAACGTTTGCCCGGACCGAGCACGAGGCCTCCTTCCCTTCCCCCCAGCACATGAATATATGTTTGTACGTATTTATTACTCTATTTATTTTACTTGTACATATCTATTCTATTTTATTTTGTTAATATGTTTTGCTCTCTGTTTCCCCCTTCTAAACTGTGAGCCCGCTGTTGGGTAGGGACTGTCTCTATATGTTACCAACTTGTACTTCCCAAGCGCTTAGTACAGTCTGTGCACACAGTAAGCGTTCAATAAATACGATTGATTGATTGACGGTGTATGGAGGGAGACTGTGCTTCATTTTGGGGGGCTTTTTTAAAAAAAACTTTTGCCCGGGCCAAGCACGAGGCCTCCTTCCCTTCCCCACAGCACATGTATATATGTTTGTACGTATTTATTACTCTATTTATTTTACTTGTACATATTTATTATTTTTATTTTGTTAAGATGTTTGGTTTCGTTCTCTGTCTCCCCCTTCTAGACTGTGAGCCCGCCGTTGGGTAGGAACCGTCTCTATATGTTGCCAACTTGGACTTCCCAAGCGCTTAGTACAGTGCCCTGCACACAGTAAGCGCTCAGTAAATACGATTGATTGATTGATTGATTCGTTTTCTGTCTCCCCCTTCTAGACTGTGAGCCCACTGTTGGGTAGGGACTGTCTCTATACGTTGCCAACTTGTACTTCCCAAGCGCTTAGTGCAGTGCTCCGCACACAGTAAGCGCTCAATAAATACGATTGATTGATTGATTCGTTCTCGGTCTCCCCCTTCTAGACTGTGAGCCCGCCGTTGGGTAGGGACCGTCTCTATACGTTGCCAACTTGGACTTCCCAAGCGCTTAGTCCAGTGCTCCGCACATAGTAAGCACTCAATAAATACGATTGATTGATTGAAGCAAGCTCCCTTCCTGGCGGCCTAGAGAGCCAACAGCTGCTCCTGAAAAGCCCATCCGATTCTATTTATTTTATTTTGTTAATATGTTTCGTTTCGTTCTCTGTCTCCCCCTTCTCGACTGTGAGCCTGCTGTTGGGTAGGGACCGTTTCTATATGTTGCCAACTTGGACTTCCCAGGCGCTTAGTACAGTGCTCCGCACACAGTAAGCGCTCAATAAATACGATTGATTGATTGATTGATTGAGGCAAGCTCCCTTCCTGGCAGCCTAGAGAGGCTGCAGCTGGTCCTGAAAAGCCCATCCGTGGGCGACCCGAGTTTGGCCCAATTCCAGCTTCCGAGGATGGGTGGGAAGGTGAATTGCCCCAAGGAGGGTGAGGTTTTGGGTGAGCTGGACTTTCAGGAAACTTCCCAGTCCCGTCCCCTGCCTCCCATTATCTTCTTTTCTCGAGGACCCAGGCGTCCTGACCCGTCCGTCCCTCCCCGCCCCAGCCCGGATTCCTAGACAGTTGCTGAGTCACAGGATCCGGGTGAGGGGCACCTGGTTCCGTCGTCTGCCCTCCTATAATAATAATAATAATGGCATTTTATTAATCGCTTACTATGTGCAAAGCACTCTTCTAAGCGCTGGGGAGGTTACAAGGTGATCAGGTTGTCCCACTTGGGGCTCACAGTCTTAATCCCCATTTTACAGATGAGGCCCAGAGAAGATAAGTGACTTGCCCAAAGTCACACAGCTGACAATTGGCAGAGCGGGGACTTGAACCCACGACCTCTGACTCCAAAGCCCGTGCTCTTTCCACTGAGCCACGCTGCTTCTCTGATCTCCGGTCCCCCCTTCCCCATCAGTCTCCCCAAACCCCAGGGACCCTTCCCGCCCTCGACGTCCCCCGACCCCAACAATCTCCATGCAGGTCGAAGATGCCAGAAATAAAAGCGCAATCGGCTGTGTGAGCTTGGGCAATAATAATTAATAATGGCATTTATTACGCGCTTACTATGTGCAAAGCACTGTTCTAAGCGCTGGGGAGGTTACAAGGTGATCAGGTTGTCCCAAGGGGGGCTCACAGTCTTAATCCCCATTTTACAGATGAGGGAACTGAGGCACGGAGAAGTTAAGTGACTTGCCCAAAGTCACACAGCTGACAAATGGCGGAGCCAGGATTTGAACCCACGACCTCTGACTCCAAAGCCTCCTCTGACTCTTTCCACTGAGCCACACTGCTTCTCTAAGTCACTAGCAGCGCTTAGTAATAATAATAATAATAATAATGTTGGTATTTGTTAAGCGCTATGTGCAAGGCACTGTTCTAAGCACTGGGGTAGATACAAGGTAATCAGGTTGTCCCACATGGGACTCACAGTCTTCATCCCCATTTTACAGATGAGGGAACTGAGGCCCAGAGAAGTTAGGTGACTTGCCCAAAGTCACACAGCTGACAAGTGGCGGAGCCGGGATTTGAACCCACGACCTCTGACTCCAAAGCCCGTGCTCTTTCCACTGAGCCACGGTGCTTCCTTAGTCCACTGCTTAGTACAGTGCCTGGCACACAGTAAGTATTCAACAAATACCATTATTATAACTTCTGTGCTTCAGTTCCCTCATCTGTAAAACGGGGATTAAGACAGTGAGGCTCATGTGGGACAGAGTCTGTGTCTAACCTGATTAGCATGTATTTATCCCAGTGCTTGGCATATAGTAAGTACTCAACAAATACCATTAAAAAAAAAAAAGGCTTTCCTTACTAAATCTTGATTTCTTCTACTCCCTTTGGCCTCCCCTCTACATTTGGACCTTTGAAAACTTGATATTCACCCCACTCAGCATGGGCAGGTAGACTGTGAGCTCCTTTGGGCAGGGAATGTCACTGTTTATTGTTGTATTTTGCCAAGCACGGGTGTGCTCTGCACACAGAAGGCGCTTAGAAATAGATTGAATTAATTAATGAATCCATAATTTAATAGCTGGGGACAGGGATCCTGTCTCTCTGTGTGACTTGGGTCAAACCACCTAACTTCTCTGTACCTCAGCTACCTCATCTGTAAAATGGGGGAAGACTGTGAGCCCCATATGGGACGTGGACTATCTCCAACCTGATTAGCTTGGTTCTACCCCAGCGCTTAATGCCTGCATAGTAATCGCTGAACAAATATCATAAAAAAATTAGGGTGTTTGTCAAGCATTCACTATGTGTCAAGCGCCGGTCCAAGCACTGAGGTCGATACAAGATATCCAGGTTGGGCACAGTGTCCCATTGAGGAGTCACAGTCTAAGCAGAAGGAAGCGTAGGGTTTAATCGCCGTTTTACGGGTGAGGAAACTGAGGCACAGAGAAGTGAAGTGACGTGCCCAAAGTCACATGGCTGACAAGTGACAGACTGGTAAGCTCGTTGCGGGCAGGGAATGTGTCCGCTAATTCTGCTGCACTGTATCAAGACTGTGAGTCCCATGTGGGACAGGGACTGTAGTCTAACCTGATTACCTTGCATCTACCTCAGTGCTTAGAACAGTGTTTGGCACATAGTAAGTGCTTAACAAATGCAATTACTATTATTACTCTCCCAAGAACTCAGTACAGTGATCTGCACATTGCACTCAAATACAATTGATTGGCAGATCCGGGATTAGAACCCAGGTCCTCTAACTCCCAGGCCGAATTCTTTCCATGAAGCCAGCCTGCTTCCCGAGCGCTTAATACTGCATTCTGCACACAGTAAGTGCTCAATAAATACGACTGATTGACAGAGTAACCGAGGCAGAGTGATAACCCGGGGTGGGTGAGACAGAGACAGGGGAGAGACGCAGAAAACGCCCAGAGAGAGGTGGAGGGAGGGAAGAGCCGGGGCAGAGATCCCGGGGCAGAGTTCCCGGGACAGGCCGGAGAGATAAAGGAGTGGGGCGTGGGGAGCGATCCAGCCCAAGAAGCCGACAAACAGAATAATAACTGGGGTGGTTGTTAAGCACTGACGTTGTGCCGGGCACTGTACTAAGTGCTGATGTTGTGCCAGGCACTGTAGTAGCGTGGCTCAGTGGAAAGAGCCCGGGCTTTGGAGTCAGAGGTCATGGGATCAAATCCCAGCTCTGCCAATTATCAGCTGTGGGACTTTGGGCAAGTCACTTCACTTCTCTGGGCCTCAGTTCCCTCATCTGTAAAATGGGGATGAAGACTGTGAGCCCCCCGTGGGACAACCTGATCACCTTGTAACCTCCCCAGCGCTTAGAACAGTGCTTTGCACATAGTAAGTGCTTAGTGAATGCCATCATTATCATCATCGCCCTTCCCAATGGGGATTAAGACTGTGAGCCCCAAGTGGGACAACCTGATCACCTTGTATCCTCCCCAGAGCTTAGAACAGTGCTTTGCACATAGTAAGCGCTTCACAAATGCCATCATCATCATCACCCTTCCCAATGGGGATTAAGACTGTGAGCCCCAAGTAGGACAACCTGATCACCTTGTATCCCCCCCCCAGCCCTTAGAACAGTGCTTTGCACATAGTAAGCGCTTCACAAATGCCATCATCATCATCATCATCACCCTTCCCAATGGGGAGTAAGACTGTGAGCCCCAAGTGGGACAACCTGATCACCTTGTATCACCCCCCAGCCCTTAGAACAGTGCTTTGCTCATAGTAAGCGCTTCACAAATGCCATCATCATCATCATCATCACCCTTCCCAATGGGGATTAAGACTGTGAGCCCCAAGTGGGACAACCTGATCACCGTGCATCCTCCCCAGCGCTTAGAACATCATCATCATCATCAATCGTATTTATTGAGCGCTTACTATGTGCAGAGCACTGTACTAAGCGCTTGGGAAGTACAAATTGGCAACATATAGAGACAGTCCCTACCCAACAGTGGGCTCACAGTCTAAAAGGGGAAGACAGAGAACAAAGCCAAACATACTAACAAAATAAAATAAAATAAAAAAGAACAGTGCTTTGCACATAGTAAGCGCTTCACAAATGCCACCATCACCCTTCCCCCGCCCCGCCCCGCCAGCTGGAGGCCGGGGGGTCCCCGTCGGGGGGTCGGGTTACGCCGGTGGCCTTTCCCAAATAGCCGGGCCCGCTCTTTAACCTTTTCCCGCCGGGAACTCAATCCCTGGGCTCAGGGGGGGAGGATGGCGAGGGGAAGGGTGGGTGGGGACCACCCGGGAAAACGGTCACTGAGTGTCCCTAAAAGGGGCGGGGAAGGGGAAGGGGATGGGGATAAATACTTCGGGGCTGGGGTCGCCCCTGGGACTGGCCCACCGACTCGCCAGGCGCCGGTGAGGTGACCTTCCGTCTCCCCCATCCCCGGGGCTGGACCGGGGTGGGGGTTTTTCGGAAGGCCGAGACTCGAGGGGACACCGAGGATGGGGAGGACATTCCGGAGGTGGCGGGGGGCGTTCCTTCCTCCCTTCTTTCCTCCCTTCCTTCATTCAATTGTATTTATTGAGCGCTTACTGTGTGCGGAGCAGTGGACTAGGCCCTTGGGAAGTACAAGTTGGCAACAGGAGGCCTTCCCAGACTGAGCCCCCTCCTTCCTCTCCCCATCCCCCCCGCCTTACCTCCTTCCCTTCCCCTCAGCACCTGTATATATGTATTTATTACTCTATTTTACTTGTACATATCCGTTCTATTGATTTTATTTTGTTAATCTGTTTGGTTTTGTTCTCCGTCTCCCCCTTCTAGACTGTGAGCCCGCTGTTGGGTAGGGACCGTCTCTATATGTTGCCAACTTGGACTTCCCAAGCGCTTAGTACAGTGCTCTGCACACAGTAAGTGCTCAATAAATATAATTGATTGATTGATTGGACTGAAAGCCATCCGGTCCCGGGGGAGGAGGGATGTGGGGTGGGGGGAGACGGGGCGTGGAATTCATTCATTCAATCAATCGTATTTATTGAACACTTACTGTGTGCAGAGCACTGTACTAAGCGCTTGGGAAGGACAAGTTAGTAACATGGGGGGGCGTGGGGGGGGGATCGGGGCCTGAGGCCTGTACAAATTTGTGTAAGGAACTACAGGAGGGCGGGGTGGGGGGGTCTAGAGAAGCAGCGTGGTTCAGTGGAAAGAGCACAGGCTCTGGAGTCAGAGGTCATAGGTTCGAATCCCGGCTCCACCACGTGTCTGCTGTGTGACCTTGGGCAAGTCATTTCACTTCTCTGGGTAGGGACTGTCTCTATATGTTGCCAATTTGTACTTCCCAAGCGCTTAGTACAGTGTTCTGCACACAGTGAGCGCTCAATAAATATGATTGATTGATTCTCTGGGCCTCAGTTACCTCATCTATAAAATGGGGATGATACCTGTGAGCCCCACGCAGGACAAGCTGATCACCTTACCTCCTTCCCTTCCCCACAGCACCTGTATATATGTTTGTACTTGTACATATCTATTCTATTTATTTTATTTTGTTAATATGTTTGCCTCCTTCCCTTCCCCACAGCACCTGTATATATGTTTGTACATATTTATTTTACTTGTGCATATCTATTCTATTTATTTTATTTTGTTAATATGTTCGGTTTTGTTCTCTGTCTTCCCCCTTCTAGACTGTGAGCCCACTGTTGGGTAGGGACCGTCTCTGGATGTTGCCAACTTGGACTTCCCAAGCGCTTAGTCCAGTGCTCTGCACACAGTAAGCGCTCAATAAATACGATTGATTGATCACCTTGTATCCCCCCCAGCGCTTAGAACAGTGCTTTGCACATAGTAAGCGTTTAATAAATGCCATCTTTATTATTATTATTATTATTATAGAGGAGAGAGCGGGATTTTTAGAGCCGAAGGAGAGTGAGAAGTCAGTGCAGGAGAAAATGGGGATGGGGTCAGAGGAGAAGCGGGGAGGGGAAGAGCGCTGACCTTTCTCCAGTGTCACTCCGCACGGTATTTTTATCCCAACCACCTGCCTCGGCTGAAGTGGTGGGGTGGGGGGGCTAAGGGGAGGGGGGAGAGGGCCGGGAAAGCTCGCCCTGAAAACCGCAGGAGGAGCCCCCCGGCCTTTCCCGATTTTCCCTCCAGCCACGTCCCGCGTCTCCTCTCCCTTCAAGCCATGTCGATCCAGAAGATCTTCGCCCGGGAAATCCTGGACTCCCGCGGAAACCCCACGGTTGAAGTCGACCTGTACACGGACAAAGGTGAAAGGGGGGTTGGGGGGGTCGGTCCACTTTCCCTGTCCTGTCCCTCCCCCGGCTCCTCGTGGGACCCCCTCACAACACCCCTCAATCCCGGTCTTCTGGTACCCCAGCTCCCGACTGTAGGCCGTGGCCTCTCCCTTCCGTCCCCTCTTTCTTCGAATCCTTTTTATTGAGCGCCTACTGTGTGCAGAGCACTGGAGCATCCGTAGCATCAAAATGGATAAATATCATTCCAGATCTTTACACATCGTTAATAAAATAAATAGAATCATAAATATTTACCGATATACACAAGCGCCGTGGGGCGGGGAAGGGGCTAGAGCGGAGGGAGGGAGTAGGGGCGATGGGGAAGGGAGGAGGAGCAGATGACGATGGTATCTGTTAATCAATCAATCAATCGTATTTATTGAGCGCTTACTATGTGCAGAGCACTGTACTAAGTGCTTGGGAAGTACAAATTGGCATCACATAGAGACAGTCCCTACCCAACAGTGGGCTCACAGTCTAAAAGGGGGAGATAGAGAACAGAACCAAACATACCAACAAAATAAAATAAGTAGGATAGAAATGTACAAGTAAAATAAATAAATAAATACATAAATAGAGTAATAAATATGTACAACCATATATACATATATACAGGTGCTGTGGGATTGAGGATTGTTAAGCGCTTACAATGTGCCAGGCGCTGTACTAAGCGGCAAATTGAGCACAGTCCCTGTCCCATGTGGGGCCCACAGTCTCAATCAATCAATCAATCAATCAATCGTATTTATTGAGCGCCTACTGTGTGCAGAGCACTGTTCTAAGCGCTTGGGAAGTACAAGTTGGCAACATATAGAGAGGTGAGGGACCTGAGGCCCAGAGAGATGAAGTGACTTTGCCCAAGGTCACACAGCAGACAAGTGGTGGAGGCGGGATTAGAACCCATGACCTCCTTGGGAGATGGCAACATACCATGACAGGCCCGATCCCTGCCCACAGCGAGTTTACCGTCCTGAGAGGGAGGCGGACATTAGTAGAAATAAATAAATTATGGAGGTGGATATAAGCGCTCTGGTGATGGTGAGCCCGCTGTTGGGTAGTGACAGTCTCTATACGTTCCCAACTTGTACTTCCCAAGCGCTTAGTACAGTGCCCTGCACACAGTAAGCGCTCAATAAATACGATTGAATGAATGATGGACGGGGGCGGTGAATCAAGCGCTTAGTACAGTGCTCTGCACACAGTGAGCGCTCAATAAATACGATTGAATGATGGACAGGGGCGGTGAATCAAGCGCGTAGTACAGTGCTCTGCACACAGTGAGCGCTCAATAAATACGATTGAATGATGGACGGGGCGGTGAATCAAGCGCTTAGTACAGTGCTCTGCACACAGTGAGCGCTCAATAAATACGATTGACTGATGGACGGGGCGGTGAATCAAGCGCTTAGTACAGTGCTCTGCACACAGTGAGCGCTCAATAAATACGATTGAATGATGGACGGGGGCGGTGAATCAAGCTAAATACAATTGAATGAATGATGGACGGGGGCGGTGAATCAAGCGCTTAGTACAGTGCTCTGCACACAGTGAGCGCTCAATAAATATGATTGACTGATGGACGGGGCGGTGAATCAAGCGCTTAGTACAGTGCTCTGCACACAGTGAGCGCTCAATAAATACGATTGAATGAATGATGGACGGGGCAGTGAAACAAGCGCTTAGTACAGTGCTCTGCACACAGTGAGTGCTCAATAAATACGATTGAATGATGGACGGGGTGGTGAATCAAGCGCTTAGTACAGTGCTCTGCACACAGTGAGCGCTCAATAAATACGATTGAATGATGGACGGGGCGGTGAATCAAGCACTTAGTACAGTGCTCTGCACACAGTGAGCGCTCAATAAATACGATTGAATGATGGATGGGGGCGGTGAATCAAGCGCTTAGTACAGTGCTCTGCACACAGTGAGCGCTCAATAAATACGATTGAATGATGGACGGGGCAGTGAATCAAGCGCTTAGTACAGTGCTCTGCACAGTGAGCGCTCAATAAATACAATTGAATGAATAAAGGGAGCAAGAGAAGCAGCGTGGCGCACGGCCCTTGGAGTCAGAAGGTCATGGGTTCTAATCCCACTCCGCTCCTTGTCTGCTGCGTGATCTGGGGCAAATCCCTTCACCTCCCTGGGCCTCAGTTACCTCATCTGTAAGATCATCATCATCATCAATCGTATTTATTGAGCGCTTACTATGTGCCGAGCACTGTACTAAGCGCTTGGGCAGTACAAATTGGCAACATATAGAGACAGTCCCTACCCAACAGTGGGCTCACAGTCTAAAAGGGGGAGACAGAGAACAAAACCAAACATACTAACAAAATAAAATAAATAGAATAGATGTGTACAAATAAAATAGAGTAAAAAAAATATGTACAAACATATATACATATATACAGGTGCTGTGGGGAAGGGAAGGAGGTAAGAGGGGGACGAGGGGGATTGAGACTGTGAGACAGGAACTGTGTCCATCCCGATTTGCTCGTATCCTCCCCAGAGCTTAGTACAGCGCCCGGAACATATACGGTAATTATTATTATAAAACAGGGGGACTCGGAAGGGAGTGAACGGGATGGGGGGGCCTCCCGGGGTCCCCCCGTGACCCCCTCGGTGCCTTCCGCAGGCCGGTTCCGAGCGGCCGTGCCCAGCGGAGCCTCCACCGGCATCTACGAGGCCCTGGAGCTGCGGGACGGCGACAAGAGCCGCTACCTGGGCAAAGGTGAGGGCCGGGGGCCGGGGCCGGAGACTCCAAGGGGGTGGGGGCAACGCCGAGGGTCCGAAGATGCTGTGGCCGACCCGAAGAGCCCAAGGGGACGTGGCCAGCGTCAAGGGTCCGAAAGGTTGGGGCTAACACCCAAATCAGAAAAGGGACGGGGCCAACGCCAATTTTCCAAGAGCGTGGCTCACATGAAGATTTCAAGGCGGGGGGACAGCGTGGCTCAGTGGAAAGCGCCCGGCGTTTGGCATCAGAGGTCATGGCTTCAAATCCCCGCTCTGCCAATTGTCAGCTGTGTGACTTCGGGCGAGTCATTTCACTTCTCTGGGCCTCAGATGCCTCATCTGTAAAATGGGGATGAAGACTGTGAGCCCCCTGTGAGACAAACCTGATCACCTTGTAACCTCCCCAGCGCTTAGAACAGTGCTTTGCACATAGTAAGTGCTTAATACATTACTATTATTATTATTAGGGGTCATGGGTTCAAATCCCAGCTCCGCCAATTGTCAGCTGTGTGACTTCGGGCAAGTCATTTCACTTCTCTGGGCCTTAGTTACCTCATCTGGAAAATGGGGATGAAGACTGTGAGCCCCCCGTGGGACAACCTGATCGCCTTGTAACCTCCCCAGCACTTAGAACAGTGCTTTGCACATAGTAAGCGCTTAATAAATGCCATTACTATTATTAGGGGTCATGGGTTCAAATCCCAGTCCTGCCAATTGCCAGCTGTGTGACTTTGGGCAAGTCATTTCACTTCTCTGGGCCTCAGTTGCCTCATCTGTAAAATGGTGATGAAGACTGTGAGCCCCCCGTGAGACAAACCTGATCACCTTGTAGCCTCCCCAGCACTTAGAACAGTGCTTTGCACATAGTAAGCGCTTAATAAATGCCATTACTATTATTAGGGATCATGGGTTCAAATTCCAGTCCTGCCAATTGCCAGCTGTGTGACTTTGGGCAAGTCATTTCACTTCTCTGGGCCTCAGTTGCCTCATCTGTAAAATGGTGATGAAGACTGTGAGCCCCCCGTGAGACAAACCTGATCACCTTGTAGCCTCCCCAGCGCTTAGAACAGTGCTTTGCACATAGTAAGCGCTTAATAAATACCATTATTATTATTATTATTATTAGGGGTCATGGGTTCAAATCCCAGTTCTGCCAATTGTCAGCTGTGTGACTTTGGGCAAGTCACTTCACTTCTCTGGGCCTCAGTTGCCTCATCTGTAAAATGGGGATGCCCCCCGTGGGACGACCTGATCGCCTTGTAACCTCCCCAGCGCTTAGAACAGTGCTTTGCGCATAGTAAGCGCTTAATAAATGCCATTATTATTATTAGTCCAAGGGGGCATGGTGAACATCAAGGGTCCGAAGGGGCGGGGCTAACAAAAATCAGAAAGGGGGCGGGGCCAATGCCACGATTCGAAGGAAAGTAATAATAATGACGATGGTATTTGTCAAGCACTTACTATGTGCCAAGCACTGTTCGAAGCACTGGGGTAGATACAAGGTAATCAGATTGTCCCACGTGGGGCTTAGTCCCCGTTTTACAGATGAGGTAACTGAGGCACAGAGAAGGAAGTGAAATGACTTGCCCAAAGTCACACAGCTGACAAGTGGCGGAGTCGGGATTAGAACCTCCAACTCCCAAGCCCGGGCTCTTTCCACTGAGCCACACGGTGTGGGCAGAGCCCGGGCCCGGCTGTCAGAAGGACCTGGGTTCATTCAGCGTATTTATTGAGCGCTTACTGTGTGCAGAGCACTGTACTAAGCGCTTGGGAGAAGAGTACACTATAACAATTAGCAGACACATCCCCTGCCCACGAAGAACTGGGTTCTAACCCTGGCTTCGCCCCTTGTCTGCTGGGTGACTTTGGGTGAGTTACTTCAACCAGTCGTATTTATTGAGCGCTTACTGTGTGCAGAGCACTGTACTAAGCGCTTGGCAGAAGAGTACACTATAACAATTAGCAGACACATCCCCTGCCCACAAAGAACTGGGTTCTAACCCCAGCTTCGCCCCTTGTCTGCTGGGTGACTTTGGGTGAGTCACTTCAACCAGTCGTATTTATTGAGTGCTTACTGTGTGCAGAGCACTGTACTAAGCACTTGGGAAGTACAAGTTGGCAACATATAGAGACAGTCCCTACCCAACAGTGGGCTCACAGTCTAAAAGGGGGAGATGGAGAACAAAACCATACTAACAAAATAAAATAAATAGGATATGTACAAGCACTTCACTTCTCTGGGCTTCAGTTCCCTCGTCCGTAAAATGGGGATTGAGACCTTGAGCGCCATGTGGGACAGGGACTGAGTCCAACCTGATTAACCTGGATTTAGCCCAGTGCCTGGTACATAGTAAGAGCTTAATGAATACTATTTAAAAAAATCACGCACAAAAAGGAAGCGGGGCTAATACCAGGGGTCTGAGAGCTCAGAGAGGGAGGGAGGGTGGAAGCAGACATTGGAGTAGGCTCGGGGGGCTTCTGTTTCGCCCCTCAACCCAATCTCCTTACCTCTCAGGGGTGTTAAAGGCCGTGGAGCACATCAACAAGACTCTGGCCCCCGCCCTCCTGGAAAAGGTGACCACCCCACGGTCTCCCCCTTTCCCATCTCTCCCTCCCGGGGTACCACCCCCCTCCCCTTCAACTTCTCCGACCCCTCAAGTTTACCCAACCTCCTGCCCCCACCTCCATCCCTGGATACCTCCGGGAAAGGGGGTGTCGGAGGATGCTCGAAGCCCCAGCAATGTGGCTCGTTTGAACCCTACCATCCCTAACCCACCCCCGCTGGCCTGGACCTCTGAGGCCTGACCCGCCCCCCTTCTGCCTCCCCACCCCTACAGAAACTGAACGTTGTGGATCAGGAGAAGGTGGACAAGTTCATGATCGAACTGGATGGGACAGAGAACAAGTGTGAGTCGCTGCGGGGGGGAGGCGAAACTCTCGGTAACCATAATATTAAAGTGTGGGATTTATTAAGCGCTTACTCTGTGCTAAGCACTAGAGTATGTACAAGAGGGGGGCTGGGGGAGAGGAAGGTCCTGATCCCCTCTCCCACCCCGTCTCCCTCACAGCCAAATTTGGGGCCAATGCCATCCTGGGCGTCTCTCTGGCTGTGTGTAAGGCCGGGGCGGCCGAAAAGGGCATCCCCCTGTACAGACACATCGCTGACCTGGCCGGAAATCCTGACCTTGTCCTGCCCGTCCCCGTGAGTAGCTCCGATCCCTGACCCCGCAGGCGTCCCTAGTCCGATCCCTCAGACCCCTGCAGGGTGACCACTTTTTTCCCTGTGACCAAGGCAGGGCTCTCACCCTCTGTCCCACCCCTCGCTCCTCTCCCACCGTCGCGTGAGATCCCATCGCCCCGGTCCCTGGGGAATCTTCTCTCTCCCCACCTCAATTCCCACCGGGCCCCCTCCTCTTTCACCGAGTGCTTCGCACACAGTAAGCGCTCAATAAGTACGATTGAATGAAGTATCCCTCGGATATCCGTCTCCTCCCACAATTCCCTCCCGTCCCTAGTTCTAGTCATCCTGCCCCCTTCCTCTCCCTCCTCGGACGCGTTCCTCCTTCCCTTCCGTGACCCCACCCTCCCATCCCCACCCCGCCGCCGGCAACAGGCGTTCAACGTGATCAACGGGGGGTCCCACGCGGGGAACAAGCTGGCCATGCAGGAGTTCATGATCCTGCCCGTGGGCGCCGCGTCCTTCCGGGAGGCCATGCGCATCGGGGCGGAGGTCTACCACAACCTCAAGGGCGTCATCAAGGCCAAGTACGGCAAGGATGCCACCAACGTGGGTGACGAGGGCGGCTTCGCCCCCAACATCCTGGAGAACAACGAAGGTGCCCGGCCCCTGGACTTGGGGGGATGATCGGGCCCGGGGGGTGGGTGCGGGGAGCGCTGAGGGCAGGGGAGGGTCACTGCCTCGACATCCCGGGGTCCCTGGGGCGGGGGTGGACTCCTGGGTTCTCACCTTTTCTCGCCCCCAGCCCTGGAGCTGCTGAATACGGCCATCCGGCAGGCCGGCTACCCGGACAAAGTCGTCATCGGGATGGACGTGGCGGCCTCTGAGTTCTTCCGCAACGGGAAGTACGACCTGGACTTCAAATCCCCGGATGACCCCGCCCGGCACATCTCCGGGGAGAAGCTGGGAGACCTGTACAAAAGTTTCATCAAGAACTATCCCGGTGAGAGCTGCCCCTGACCCACGCCGGGCCGCCTGGTCTCCCCTGGTCCCCGCCACTGGGCCATCTGATCCCCGCCGACAACCTCCCCCGACCTTCTCCCAGTGGTCTCCATCGAGGACCCGTTTGACCAGGATGACTGGGCCACGTGGACGTCCTTCCTTTCGGGCGTGAACATCCAGATCGTGGGGGATGACCTGACCGTGACCAATCCCAAACGCATCGCCCAGGCCGTGGAGAAGAAGGCCTGCAACTGCCTCCTGCTCAAAGTCAACCAGATCGGCTCCGTCACCGAGTCCATCCAGGCGTGAGTGACACCGCTCTCTCCGGCCCGCCCCCCTACACCCCGGAGTCATCCGTCCCCCGTCCTCATCCGATCGGCTCCCAGGACACCCAGGCGCAGGGGGCCGTGAATCGGCCTCCAGAGGCCAAAGGGCACGCTCAAGAGGTCCACCTGGGGCCGGGAGGTGAAGGATGAGAAGCATAGGCCTTATCGCAAGTCCCAGGGATGGGTGTCCAGAGCCAGGGGAGAATGGGACAAGTGAGGACTCCAGTGTGACCCTCCCCATCCTAAACCCTCTGGTTTGCAGCTGCAAGCTGGCCCAGACCAATGGCTGGGGCGTCATGGTGAGCCACCGCTCGGGAGAGACGGAGGACACCTTCATCGCTGACCTCGTCGTGGGACTGTGCACTGGCCAGGTCTGTTGGGGGGCCCTTCCCCCCAAAAACCCCTCTATCCCGCCCCCTCCCACTACATACCCCTCCCGGGAGCCCCGGACTCCAAGGTTCGAGTCAGCCCATCCCCTTCCCAGCCCTCTCAGATGCTCACTGAGCCCTCTCTCTCCCCCAGATCAAGACGGGAGCCCCGTGTCGCTCCGAGCGCCTGGCCAAGTACAACCAGCTTTTGAGGTAAGGGGGAGGATGGAGGAAGGGGGCTGTGGTCGGGGGCAGGGTTTCCAACCAGGCTTGAGAAGTCTAAAATAGTGCCCATCCACTCTTTGGAGTCTATTCCTTCACCCCCTGGGCTCCCCCAAATCCCTAACCCCATTCCACCCACATGCTCCCAGTGAAAAGCTGGCCCATCTAGAGCTGGGGTCGCGGGGGGGGATTGGGTGGGGAGGAAGGGAGCAGTCGAGAGGTAGATAGGCCGGGGAAGTCTGTCAGTCAGTAAGTCGTATTTACTGAGCGCTTACTGTGTGCAGAGCCCTATACTAAGCTCTTGGGAGCGGACAACAGAACAGTGTAACGGTCAATCGTATTTATTGAGCGCTTACAGGGTGCACAACACTGTACTGAGCGCTTGAGAGAGTACAATAGAACAATATAACCGACACATTCCCTGCCCACAATGAGCTTACAGTCTAGAGGGGAAGAGATGGGACCATTTCAAGGGGATGGTCTCTCAGGGCAGGGGGCCTGGGCCTTCGTGTGTACGGTTGGACATGACACCCCATCCCGCCCCTCCCCGCTCAGGATCGAGGAGGCCCTTGGCGACAAAGCAGTCTTTGCCGGACGCAAGTTCCGCAACCCCAAGGCCAAGTGAGGAGCCTGGATCTCGGCCACTGGAGATTCATTCATTCAATCGTATTTATTGAGCGCTTACTGTGTGCAGAGCACCGGACTGCGCGCTTGGGAAGTAGAAATCGGCAACATCTAGAGACGGTCCCTACCCAACAACGGGCTGCCCCCTCCTTCCTGGTCAATAAAGCTCCAGTGAAAGCCGCAAAGTTCGGACTCCGTTTTTGGGGTGGAAAGGGTAGGAAATGGAGCCCGAGAGCCGTGGAGGTGGGACCGGCCGAAGAGGGGAAACGGGCTTGGGAAGTGACATTGGAATACAAAATATGGGATGAGTCAAGTGGGAAGTTGAGGACAGCGGAAAGGGAGAGGGGACTGGCGGATGGAAGCGGGACCGGGCACGGCCGGGAAACCCCCCGGAAATGGACGGCTGGGGCACAGAGGAAGTTGGAAGAGGAACTGGGTATGATAGGGAGACAGGAAATAGAGGGCTGGGACAGACGGGAAGTTGGGCTCGGAAGAAAAGAAAATGAGGACTAAAATGAGGATTGAGACTGTGAGCCCCACGTGGGACAGAAACTGTGTCCAGCCCGATTTGCTTATACCCATCCCAGCGCTTAGTACAGGGCCTGGCACACAGTAGGTGCTTAAATGCAATAATAATTAATATTACTGTCTGGGAAGGCAGCAAGAAAGGAGAGCCAGGGAATTTGTTGGTGGGGAGAGCTGACCAACTACAAACTGGGTCCAGGAAGGGAAGACGGTTGGAAAGGGGACACAGGATATGAGACGAGGAGGAGGGAAGTGAGACGGAGCAGAGAGGAAGCAATAGGGCACTGACCGAGCCTGACCCTGGCCAGCTCCAGCCTCTCTTCCAGTCGAGGCGGGTCTTGGCCGGTGCCCCAGAAGGCCGCCATCACGGCCTGGAGGAGCCCACTAGGAAAGAGATCAGCCGATTGGAAAGCAGCGTGACCGGATGGAAAAAGCCCGGGCTTGGAAGACGGAGGACCCGGGTTCTAATCCTGGCTCTGCCTTTTCCCTGCTGGGAGACCTTGGGCAAGACACTTCCCTTCTCTGGGCCTCAGTTCCCTCACCTACAAAACCCATTCTCTCTCCTACTTGGACTGTGAGTCCCATGAGGGACCATATTACCTTGTATCTGCCCCAGCGCTTAGTACAGTACTTGGCATATAGTAGGCGCTTAACAAATACCAATTATTATTATTCGATTGTGTCGGTTCCCCATGAGGCGGCAGCCACGAAAGAGAACCAGGCGGCGTCCAATAGGGATCGAAAACGAAACTAATCTAATTGAATCCCAGCACCGACACTCATCTGCTGTGTGAACTGTTTGGTTTTTTTTTTGGTATCTGTTAAGCGCTCACTATGTGCCAGGCACTGTACTAAGTGCTGGGGTAGATGTTAGTTTGTATCTAACCGAGCGCTTAGGACAGAGCTTGACACATAGTAAGTGCTTAACAAATACCATTATTATTATTATAATACATGCTAATCAGGTTGGACGCAGTCCCTGTCCCACATGGGGCTGGACAGTGCTTGACACGTAGTAAGTGCTTAACAAATACCATTATTATTATCATTATTATTATTATACGCACTAATCGGGTTGGACAGAGTCCCTGGCCCACATGGGGCTCACAGTCTGAATCCCCATTTCGTAGATGAGGGACCTGAAGCCGAGAAATGAAGTGACTTGCCCAGTGTCACCCAGCAGACAAGTGGCAGAGCCGGGATTAGAACTCAGATCTTTCCGACTCCCGGGCCCGTGTTCTATCTACTAGGCCACGCTGCTTCTCCTTGGGCACGTCACTTCACTTCTCCGTGCTTTGTTCTTTCCTCTGTAAAATGGGGATTAACGCCGTGAGCCCCACGTGGGACAGGGACTGCGTCCAACCGATTAGCCAGTACGGCGCTTAGTAAAAGTGCCTGGCAGTCATTCATTCAATCGTATTTATTGAGTGCTTACTGTGTAAAGCACTGTACCAAGCGCTGGCACATAGCAAGTGCTTAACAACAACAACAAAAAATTAGAGAAGCTTAGTTTTGCCTCTGTAAAGACATCACACACTTGGAATACTGCGTCACCCTTCTCAATATAGACAGACCCGACCTGGAGAAAGGGGGTCAAGAGGTTCCGGGGTCCTGAGAAGCTTGGGATTGGGGAACACGAACCGGTGTGAGCGAAATCCGTCCAGAATCCCTCTCCCCCCGGGTGGGGTGGGGGAAGGCTCAGGGGTCGCAGGTTCAAGCCCGAGCGGAGGAAACCCTACCGTCGGAGGCCGTGAGAGCGTGTGAGCCTGGGTGATCTGTTACCACAGGAAGTCGTACAGGCAGAGACGATACCAGCCGCTCCGAGGGGGTTCTGAGTTGACGTGTGGAGAAGCGGTCTCTGAGGGGGTGGCTGGGGGGAAAGTTGGGGGGGGGGGGTGTGGGGGAGAGGGTTGAGGGGGGCTGGAGGGTCCCTCCCTAACGGTGAGACGCCGGCCGAGAGGTAACCGCCCCCGACTTCCTCTAAGGGCCCCGTGGTTCCGGCCAGAGACGGAATCTCAGGCCGGCCGGGTAGAATTTGGGGAGTCTGGCCCCCAAAGCCTCAACCCTACCTGCCCCTCCACAGACCATCACAGCTGAGTCTTTCCATAGTGTTTATTCAGAGCTCCCTGCCCGTTCCCCCCAGGGAAGAGGAAGTCCCTGTGAGAAAGGGGTGGGGGGAAAAAACACAAATTAAATACTCAGTATGGTCTTTCTGGTCACGACTCACTCTCGCTTTCCTTTCTACCTTTGCCTCACGCTCTCACAGACACACAGACACACACACAAGACCTCAAGGAGCAGGGGCGTTCACTCCCACTCCACCTTTTAAAACTCTAAAACATTCACTTCATATCCCCTTGCCCGTCCCCCAGCCTGTCCCTTCCCTGCCCTCTGTCTAGGAGGTGGGAGAGGGGTTGGGGTTGGGAGTCTTTAAAAGCTTAGGCCCCGGGGAGGGGCCTAGGGTTGCCGAGTGCGCATCATGGCCGGGGGGCGGGCGGGGAGGTCTGCCCGGCCCCCACCCCGGGCCGCAGGGAGGGCCTAGGAAGCAGCCGGGCCCTCCTCCCCACTCTGCCGCAGCCGCTTCTTGGCACGGATCTCGTTCATGGCCTCCTCGATGGAGCGTGTGTCCCGCTTGTTAGCCACCGGCACTGAAAGAAGCAGGGGAGGAAGGAGGCGAGACCTCAGAGACGTCCCCCGCCGGGACCCCAGCACCCCACTTCCTTATTCCTGTGATTGAGTCAAAGGGGACTCCAACTCCCAGCAGACCCAAGGTCAACATCTTCACCAACTGGGATGCCGGAGGTCCCGGGGGCTTCTGGCAGATGTAGTCTCCCCCACTTCCCCCCACGGCCCTCCTAGGCGCCTGACCCCCTCTCACCGCAGCCGTAGGCCTTGTTGGCCTGGAGCATGTGGGCGGCGTCTTTGGCGGCCCCCTTGCCGATGAGGTGGCTGTATTTGTCCTTGTAGTCAGTGTTGGGGTTCACCACCGCCGGGCCCCTCGAGGCCTCTTCCTCTGCTTCCCGCTGGGCCAGCTCCTGACGGGAGGGAGAGGAGAGGGATGGGCGCCGGGGAGGGCAGAGGCCGGGCCAGGGGGGAGGAGAGGGGGGCTGGCGGCCGTACCTTGAGTCGCCGCTGCTCCTCCGCCCGCTGCGGGTCCCACTCCTCTCCCCGGCGGTACGAGTCCAGCTCGGCGTCCGAGGGGGCGAACTCCTGATGGGGGAGAGGGTGGCGATGGAGGTTAGCGGGGAGAGAGACCACCCGGAACCTCCCCGAACCCACCAGTAGCCACTCTTCCCCGCCACCTGCTCCGGGAGACGGAAAAACCCACCCCCAGAGCTGCCAGAAGCCCGCTTCCTCCGGGAAGCCTCCCCTGAGTCCTCCCATCCGGTCCAGCTGGGCTCGGCGGGTGGGTTTTCCCGCCGCCCGGGCCGAGGCGGCCCTGGGCCTCTGCCCACCGGGGCGCCCCCGCACCTTTTTGAAAATCATGACGTAGCGGCTGTCGTCATCCTCCCCGAAGGAGAAGGAGGTGAGGCCGGCCACCTCCACCACGTCGTGGCTGGTGCGGCGGGAGAGAGAGGGGAGTCGTCAGTCGGTGGCCTTACTTTGGGCCAGGCCCCAAGAGCCAGGAGAGTGGTCTCCACGTCCTCCCCCACAACGTGGGCCCGGCAGTTTGGGGGTACGGCGGGATGACACACTCAGGAAACCAATCCCAGGGAGCAACCCCGCAGCCCCACCCTGACATCTCAGGGAGTCAAAGGCCGGGAGAGGTCAGGGACCCGGGCATCCTGGCCCCCCACCCCTGACATCTCGAAGGAGGGCTGATGGCAGGGAGGGGTCGGGGACCCAGGCCCCCCGGCCCCCACCTCCCGGACGTCTCAGGGGGCTGGACCCCGGACCCGGGCATCCCAGCCCCCGGCTCTGCCCTCGCCCCAAACGTACAGGATGCTCCGCTCGATCTTGTTCATGGGCTGGAACTTGCGCTTGGTCTGGGCGCTGTCTTGGATGAAGTCCGACACTTCCTTCTCCATCTGCCCTCGGGGGAGGGGGAAGACTGTGAGCCCCCATGTGCAACGCTTAATGCGGCGCTTGGCACGTAGTGAGCGCTCCACAGATGCCGCGATTCAATTCAGTCAGATCCGAGCTTCGGTTCTGCCGTTCTCCTCCCCAAGCCTCAGCGGGGTCACCCCGGGCCTGTCCCTTCCCCCTGGTCCTCCCCGGTTTGCCGCCCAGTGGGACAGGCACCAGTGATGGTGGTCATCCGGGTAACGGACGAGAGAGCAAGCACCATAAGTGCCCTAGTCTTTAAGCACTTTTTCCTCCGTTCTCTAAGCTACCATGTGTCACGTTGACAATGACTCTTCCCCCATCTTCACCCTCTTCAAAGCCTTTTTGAGGCCACATCTCTTCCAAGAGGCCTCCCCAGACTAAGTCCCTCCTTTCCTCTTCTCCCACTCCCTTCTGCTTCACCCTGACTTGCTCCCTTTGTTCCTCCCCCCTCCCAGCCCCACGGCACTAATGTCCGTATCTGTCATTTCTTTATTTATATTAACGGCTGTCTCCCCTCTAGACTGTAAGCTCGTTGTGGGTGGTGAATATGTCTTGTTTATTGTTGTACTGTACTCTCCCAAGCGGTCCTCTGAACACAGTGAGCACTCAATACGTGCAATCGAATGAATGAATCTGTGTCTATTGTTATATCGGACTTTCCCAAGCGTATAATATAGTGCTCTGCACACAGTAAGCGCTCAATAAATACAATTGACTGACTGATTGAATCTGTAAATTATTTATTTGAATTAAGTCCATCTCACCCTCTAAACTCTGAGCTCACAGTGGGCAGGGAAGCAGTGTGTCCTAGTGGAAAGATCCCGGACTTGGGAATCAGAGGACATGGATTCTAATTTCAGCTCTGCCAATTAATGTGTGACTTTGGGCAAGTCACTTCACTTCCTCTGGCCTCAGTTGCCTCATCCGTATAATGGGATTAAAATCCCCGTTCTCCCTCACTCTTAGGCTGTGAGCCCCGTGTGGGACAGGGGCGGACTTGATCATTTCATATCTACCCATTTCATATCCAGGGAAGCAGCGTGGCTCAGTGGAAAGAGCCCGGGCTTTGGAGTCAGAGGTCACGGGTTCAAATCCCCATCCCGCCAACTGTCAGCTGTGTGACTCTGGGCAAGTCACTTAACTTCTCTGTGCCTCAGTTACCTTATCTGTAAAATGGGGATTAAGACTGTAAGCCCCCCGTGGGACAACCTGATCACCTTGTAACCTCCCCAGCGCTTAGAACAGTGCTTTGCACATAGTAAGCGCTTAATAAATGCCATTATTATTATTATTATTATTATTATTATTATTATTATTATTACCCCAATGCTTAGAGCAGCGCTTACCACACAGGAAGTGCCCAACGAACACCGCAGTTAGTTTGTGCTGTTCAGGACACCCTACTAATTGTGTAAGTAATAATAATAATAATGATGGCATTTATTAAGCGCTTACTATGTGCAAAGCACTGTTCGAAGCGCTGGGGAGGTTACAAGGTGATCAGGTTGTCCCACGGGGGGCTCACAGTCTTAATCCCCGCTTTCCAGATGAGGTAAGTGGCTGGGTGAGCTTGCGGGGAGGGGGAGAGAAGTAGTAACAACATTTACTAAGCTCTTACTGTGCTGAGCGCTGGGAAAGTGCCCAGGTGGGAATTAGACAGGGACCCTCTCCCTCAAAAATCTTCCTTCCCTCACACCCCCTCCCCATGACAGGTCTCCAACCCTGAGAAGCCTTCCCCCACTCCGAGCCCACCCCCCGCCCCCCAACTCCGCCCGGGCTAGGATTGGGGAGGGCGTGGGGGGGGCACGTTCACCCTTTTCCGGAATTCCGCCTTCTGCCGCTTCTCCTGCTCCTGCAGCTTCTTCAGCCGGGCGGCCTGCTCTGGGGGAGGGGGGAGAGGAAACAAAAGACCGAGGGGGGGGGTCAGCGACTCAACCGGCTGGCCCCCTCCCTCTCCTACTCTAGCCCAGCCCGCCCCATTCGCTCCCCTAACACCAACCTACTCGCCGTACCTCGAGCCCGTCTTTCTCGCCCCCGACCCCTCGCCCACCTCCCGCATCTGGCCTGGAACGCCCTCCCTCCTCATGGCCAAGAGACCACCGCTCTCCCCCCTACTCGAGAACCTCCAGCGGCTGCCCATCCACCTCCGCGGCAAAGAGAGGCCCTTCATGGTCGGCTTTAAAGCGCTCAGGCACTCACCTCGCCCCCTCCTACCTCACCTCCCTTTTCTCCTTCTCCAGCCCAGCCCGCACCCTCCGCTCCTCTGCCGCTTATCTCCTCACTGGGCCTCGTTCTCGCCCGTCCCGCCGTCGACCCCCGGCCCACGTCCTCCCCCTGGCCCGGAATGCCCTCCCTCCCCAAATCTGCCAAACTAGCTCTCTTCCTCCCTTCAAATCCCTACTGAGAGCTCACCTCCTCCAGGAGGCCTTCCCACACTGAGCCCCCTTTTTCCTCTCCTCCTCCCCACCCCCTGGCCCTACCTCCTTCCCCTCCCCACAGCACTTGTATATACATTTGTACAGATTTATTACTCTATTTATTTTACTTGTACATATTTACTATTCTATTTCGTTAGTGATGTGCCTACAGCTTTAATTCTATTTGTTCTGATGACTTTGACACCTGTCCACATGTTTTGTTTTGTTGTCCGTCTCCCCCTTCTAGACTGTGAGCCCGCTGTTAGGTAGGGACCATCTCTGTAATGATAATAATAATGACGGCATTTATTAAGTGCTTACTATGTGCACAGCACTGTTCTGTATTCATTTCATTCACTCATTCATTCAATCGTATTTATTGAGCGCTTACTGTGTGCAGAGCACTGGACTAAGCGCTTGGGAAGTCCAAATTGGCAACATATAGAGACGGTCCCTACCCAACAGCGGGCTCACAGTCTAGAAGGGGGAGACAGACAACAAAACAAAACATATTAACAACATAAAATAAATAGAATAAATATGTACAAGTAAAATAAATAGAGTAATAAATTAATAGAGCACTGTACTAAGTGCTTGGGAAGTCCAAGTTGGCAACATATAGAGACGGTCCCTACCCAGCAGCGGGCTCACAGTCTAGAAGGGGGAGACAGACAACAAAAGAAAACATATTAACACAATAAAATAAATAGAATAAATATGTACATGTAAAATAAATAGAGTAATAAATAAATAGAGCACTGTACTAAGCGCTTGGGAAGTACAAGTTGGCATCATATAGAGACGGTCCCTACCCAACAACACCTGTATATATGTATATATGTTTGTACGTATTTATTACTCTATTTATTTTATTTGTACATATTTACTCTATTTTATTTTGTTAATATGTTTTGTTTTGTTGTCTGTCTTCCCCTTCTAAACTGTGAGCCCGCTGTTGGGTCGAGACTGTCTCTCTATGTTGCCAACTTGTACTTCCCAAGCTATTAGTACAGTGCTCTGCACACAGTAAGCGCTCAATAAGTACGATTGAATGAACAATGGGCTCTGTATGTTGCCGACTTGGACTTCCCAAGCGCTTAGTCCAGTGCTCTGCACACAGTAAGCGCTCAATAAATACAATTGAATGAATGAATAAACAACGGGCTCTGTATGTTGCCGCCTTGGACTTCCCAAGCGCTTAGTCCAGTGCTCTGCACACAGTAAGTGCTCAATAAATACGATTGAATGAATGAACGGGCTCTGTATGTTGCTCACTTGTACTTCCCAAGCGCTTAGTCCAGTGCTCTGCACACAGTAAGCGCTCAATAAATACGACTGAATGAATGAATGAATGAACAACGGGCTCTGTATGTTGCTCACTTGGACTTCCCAAGCGCTTAGTCCAGTGCTCTGCATACAGTAAGCGCTCAATAAATACGATTGAATGAATGAATGAATGAACAACGGGCTCTGTATGTTGCTCACTTGGACTTCCCAAGCGCTTAGTCCAGTGCTCTTCTCACAGTAAGCACTCAATAAATACGACTGACTGAATGAATGAATGAACAACGGGCTCTGTATGCTGCCCACTTGGACTTCCCAAGCGCTTAGTCCAGTGCTCTGCACACAGTAAGCGCTCAATACGTACGATTGATTGATTGATTCCCAAGCGTCTAGTCCAGTGCTCTGCACACAGTAAGCGCTCAATAAATACGACTGAATGAGTGAATGCTTTGCACATAGTAAGCCCTTAATAAATGTTATTATTATTATTATTATTATTATTTCCCGTCGTTGGGGGGCGCTCCGTCCCGCGGGGCTCTTCAGTCCGGCCCCCCGAGGCTCCCCCGCCAATCAGGAAGGGGCCAGCGCCGGACAGGCAGGCCGGGCGGCCAATCGGCACCGCGGGTGGGCGGGGCCGTCCGCCAATCGGGGCGGCGCGACGGGCTGACGGACGGGGCCGGCCACCAATCGGGGCGCGCGGTGGGCGGGCGGAGCGGCGCCGAACGGGGGGTGTCGATGGCGGGGAGGGCAGGCCGGGCCCCGGAGCCGGGCGCGGTGTGGAGGGAGGTCCCGGGGCTCCGGAGGACGGGTCGGCGGCCGCGGCCTTACCCCGGGCCTTCCGGCGGGTCTCCTGGTCACCGACGCTGGGCGGCTTCTCCATGGAGCTCAGGATCGAGCCGAGCAGGTCCGCCATCTTGGAAGCGACTGAGCGTCGGCGGCTCGGCCGCCTTAAAGGGCGGGTCGGGGCGCCTTTAAGGGGGCGGGGCCGGCGCGCGCAGAAGGGGCGGGGCCGGCGCGCGCAGAAGGGGCGTGGCCGGCGGCGGCGATGAAGCCACGCCCCCTTAAAGGGGAGGCCGCCCCCCGCGCGGCGGCACCCCGTCGGAGGCCAATTAATAATAATAATAACGATGGCATTCATTCATTCATTCATTTCTAGACTGTAAGCCCACTGTTGGGTATGTGTTGCCAACTTGGGCTTCCCAAGCGCCTAGTCCAGTGCTCTGCACACAGTAGGCGCTCAATAAATACGATTGAATGAATGAATTCGCTTGGACTTCCCAAGCGCTTAGTCCAGTGCTCTGCACACAGTCGGTGCTCAATAAATACGATTGAATGAATGAATTCGCTTGGACTTCCCAAGCGCTTAGTCCAGTGTTCTGCACACAGTAGGCGCTCAATAAATCATCATCATCATCATCAATCGTATTTATTGAGCGCTTACTATGTGCAGAGCACTGTGCTAAGCGCTTGGGAAGTACAAATTGGCAACACATAGAGACGGCCCCTACCCAACAGTGGGCTCACAGTCTAGAAGGGGGAGACAGAAAACAAAACCAAACATACCAACAAAATAAAATAAATTAAATAAATAAAATAAATACGATTGAATGAATGAATTCGCTTGGACTTCCCAAGCGCTTAGTCCAGTGCTCTGCACACAGTAGGCACTCAATAAATACGATTGAATGAATGCATTCACTTGGACTTCCCAAGCGCTTAGTCCAGTGCTCTGCACACAGTAGGCGCTCAATAAATACGATCGAATGAATGAATTCGCTTGGACTTCCCAAGCACTTAGTCCAGTGCTCTGCACACAGTAAGAGTGCAATAAATGCGATTGAATGAATGAATTCACTTGGACTTCCCAAGCGCTTAGTCCAGTGCTGTGCACACAGTAAGCGCTCAATAAATGCGATTGAATGAATGAATTCACTTGGACTTCCCAAGCGCTTAGTCCAGTGCTCTGCACACAGTAAGCGCTCAATAAATACGATTGAATGAATGAATGAACAACGGGCTCTGTATGTTGCCGACTTGGACTGGGCTAAGTGCTTTGCACACAGTAAGCGCTCAATAAGTACGATTGAATGAATGAATTCATTCAATCATATTCATTCATTCATTCAATCGTATTCATTCATTCAATCTTATTTATTGAGCGCTTACTGTATGCAGAGCACTGGACTAAGCGCTTGGGAAGTCCAAGCTGGCAACACATAGAGATGGTCCCTACCCAACAGTGGGCTCACAGTCTAGAAGGGGGAGATAGACAAGACAAAACATATTAACAAAATAAAATAAATAGAATAAATATGTACAAATAGAGTAATAAATACGTACAAACATATACATCTATACAGGTGGTGTGGGGAGGGGAAGGAGGTAAGGTGGGGGGGATGGGGAGAGGAAGCAGGGGGCTCAGTGTGGGAAGGCCTCCTGGAGAAGGTGAGCTCTCAGTAGGGCTTTGAAGGGAGGAAGAGAGCTAGTTTGGCGGGTGTACGGAGGGAGGGCATTCCGGGCCAGGGGGAGGATGTGGGCCGGGGGTCGACGGCGGGACAGGCGAGAACGAGGCCCAGTGAGGAGATTAGCGGCGGAGGAGCGGAGGGTGCGGGCTGGGCTGGAGAAGGAGAGAAGGGAGGTGAGGTAGGAGGGGGTGAGGTGATGGACAGCCTTGAAGCCGAGGGTAAGGAGTTTCTGCCTGATGCGTAGGTTGATTGGTAGCCACTGGAGATTTTTGAGGAGGGGAGTAACATGCCCAGAGCGTTTCTGGACAAAGACGGCCTGGGCAGCGGCGCAAAGTATGGATTGAAGTGGGGAGAGACAGGAGGATGGGAGATTGGAGAGGAGGCTGATGCAGTAATCCAGATGGGATAGGATGAGAGCTTGAACGAGCAGGGTAGCAGTTTGGATGGAGAGGAAAGGGCGGATCTTGGCAATGTTGCGGAGCTGAGACCGGTAGGTTTTGGTGATGGCTTGGATGTGAGGGGTGAACGAGAGAGCAGAGTCGAGGATGACGCCTAGGTTGCGGGCTTGTGAGACGGGAAGGATGGTAGTGCCGTCAACAGAGATGGGAAAGTCAGGGAGAGGGCAGGGTTTGGGAGGGAAGACAAGGAGTTCAGTCTTGGACATGTTGAGTTTTAGGTGGTGGGTAGACATTCAGATGGAGATGTCCTGAAGGCAGGAGGAGATGCGAGCCTGGACGGAGGGGGAGAGAGCAGGGGCAGAGATGGAGATTTGGGTGTCATCAGCGTAGAGATGATAGTGGAAGCCGTGGGAGCGAATGAGTTCACCGAGGGAGGGAGTGTAGATTGAGAAAAGAAGGGGACCAAGAACTGACCCTTGAGGAACCCCTACAAGTAAGGGGATGGGAGGGGGAGAAGGAGCCCGCAAAAGAGTCTGAGAATGAACCGCCGGAGAGATGAGGAGAACCAGGAGAGGACGGAGTCCGAGTCTGTGAAGCCAAGGTTGGATAGCGTGTTGAGGAGAAGGGGGTGGTCCACAGTGTCGAAGGCAGCTGAGAGGTCGAGGAGGTGAGGGCAACGGAGGCCATCGCCCGTCCCTTCATGAGTAATTTATAATACATAATTGAAAGATATGCACATAGGTGCCTTGGGGTTGGGGTGGTGTGAACACCAAATGCCCAAAGGTCACAGATCCAAGTGCGGTTCCCCCAGCTCTTACTCTGCTGGGCTTCCTGGAGCCCAGCAAGGCCACAGCGGAAAGGGCTGGTCTGATGTCGGGGGGAGGGATCAGAGAGCAAGATAATCATAGTAATAATAACTGTGGTACTTAAGTGCTTACTACACATGCAACACTGTAGATGCAAGATAATCAGGTCAGACACAGTCCCTGCCCCACATGAGGCTCACCATGTGAACAGGAGGGAGGACAGGTATTTTACAGATGAGGAAACAGAGGCACAGAAAAGTCTAGCGACTTCTTGCCCATGGTCACCCAGCGGGTAAATGGCAGAGCCGGGACTGGAATCCTGGTCCTCTGACTCCCAAAATATTTACGCGGGGGACAGACGGTCACAGAGTGACCATTGGGATATCTGGGTTTTGGGAGCCGTCAATCTGCTCGTGGTTCCAGTGTCCCCTCACGCCCCACCTTCGGTTTCCTGTTGGTTAGACTTCTCTCTTTTGCTTAGCTTAACATCAGGAAGGACCTTAACTTCCTTGCCTGAGAGGAAGCACCGGAGGCGGGCCATTCCCCGTCTCCGAACACACCCCGCCCTCTCCTTCCCCTCCAAAGGAGGACCAAAGTCAGAAGGACCAAACAAGGAAGCAAGCCAGCCTTCCCCCTTTCCTCCCCTCCCAGGAAGTCCTCAGCCCTTCACACTGCTCTGGAGGCCTGGGCTGAATGCCAAGATAGGACCTCACCATCAGGAACGTCATTAAAAAAAAAGGCAGCCATAAGTATATTTGCATAGACTGTGAGCCCACTGTTGGGTAGGGACTGTCTCTATATGTTGCCAATTTGTACTTCCCAAGCGCTTAGTACAGTGCTCTGCACATAGTAAGCGCTCAATAAATATGATTGATGATATGTAATCATGCACTCACTTTCTGTAGTCATGAGGCATGTTTCCCAGCCGTCCTATTGCTCTTTCATCCTTCTCCCCAGTTTAGCAAGAGGTGTGTGTAATAGTTTTGGAGCCCACTGTTGGGTAGGGACTGTCTCTCTATGTTGCCAACCTGTACTTCCTAAGGGCTTAGTACACAGTAAGCGCTCAATAAATACGATTGATTGATTGATTGATCTCCATGCCTCAATTTCCTCATTGGTAAAATGAGGAATCCGATTCCCACGTGAGATTGTATCCAACCTGATCAGCTTTCATCTACTCCGGCGCTTAATACGGTCCCCGGTAGATAGTAAGCGCTTAGCAAAAACGTTTAAAATAAAAGAGGGCCCCAGCCCCTCCCACACCCTCGGTACTGGAGGAGAGAGGAAGAATGCCAAAGGCCCCTTCTACCTCACCTCGCTGCTCTCCAACTACAACCCAGCCAGCATACCTCGCTCCTCTAATGCCAGCCTTCTCACTGTGCCCCAAGCTCCTCTATCTCGCTGCCAACCCCTTGCCCACATCAATCAATCATATTTATTGAGCGCTTACTATGTGCAGAGCACTGTACTAAGTGCTTGGGAAGTACAAATTGGCAACACATAGAGACAGTCCCTACCCAACAGTGGGCTCACAGTCTAAAAGGGGGAGACAGAGAACAAAACCAAACAAAATAAAATACCAACAAAATAAAATAAATAGGATAGAAATGTACATATATACATATGTGTATATATATGTATATGTACATATATATATACATGTACATATACATATATATACATATATGTATATATGGTTGTACATATTTATTACTCTATTTATTTATTTATTTTACATATATACACATCCTGACTTTGGCCATGTCCGCCAGCTTCCCCACCCCTTAAATGCCTTATTGAAGGCCCATCTTCCCCAAGAGGCCCTCCCTAAGGCCTCCTCTTCTCCCACTCCCTTCTGAGTCGCTCCGACTTCCTCCCT
This sequence comes from Tachyglossus aculeatus, assembly GCF_015852505.1. Taxonomy (NCBI): domain Eukaryota; kingdom Metazoa; phylum Chordata; class Mammalia; order Monotremata; family Tachyglossidae; genus Tachyglossus; species Tachyglossus aculeatus. Next base: position 2,225,308 of record NC_052096.1, on the reverse strand, counting down.
TATTCCTCCCCACTCCCAGCCCCCCTGCACTTATGTACATATCTGAAATTTTTACTACTGTCTCCCCCTCTAGACTTTATGCTCGTTATGGCCAGGGAATCTGTCCGTCCTCTTGTACCCTCCCAAGTGCTTAGCACAATGCTCTGCAGACAGTAAGCGCTCAATAAATGATTGACTAGGGGTCAGCCATCCTTTCTACCCTGCTCATTCTCCCGGGGGTCGCTGGGATTAGCGGTCACATCTAATCCCGGCTCTGCCACTTGTTGGTTACGTGACCTTGGGCAAATCACTTGACTTTTCTTTGCCTTAGTTACCCCATCTGTAAAATGGGAACTGTGAGCCCCACATGGGACGGGGACCCGATCTGCTTGCATCCACCCCAGCGCTTAGTACTGTGCCTGACACATAGTAAAGGCTTAACCAATACCAGAATTGTTATTATTATCTGGGCCACAAAGTCACGATCCCTCAGGGGTCTGCATCTCACCCCACCTTACCCTTTGGCCCCAAACTGATTGGCTCCAAGGGGGAGGTTGGCATTTCATCTACCCACCCGGCAAGAGGGTCTGATGGTTCATCTGCATTTCCCTCTCTCAGCTTGGCTCCGAAGACTCCTTGGCGCCTTCCCCTCGGATCCTTCCAGAGCTTGAGGGCAGCCCTTGGACGTCCGGCCGGACCCCCTGACTTTTGGGGTTCGGGCCTCTCCTCCCCCGGACGAAGGAGAAGCCGGGGACTGGTGCAGCAATGATTTTAATGGCAATTTGTATAAACCAAGGCCATGCAGAAGTAGAAACGGTGACCAGCTGGGCCTGGGGCCCCGGGAAGGGGGGTTTGGCCCTCCCCCACATCCCCCAAGGTTGTGGGGGCAGGAAATGGGGAGACCAACCTAGGGTCCATGCACCGACCCCCCTCCCGCCCGCGTTTCCCCCAGCACAGCCCCTTAAATAGATTCTCCACTATAATCTGTATGTTACAGTATGTACACAGCTCCCGGGGTGGGGGAGACCCAGGGTGCCTCCCCCAACCACGTTCCTATTTACACCCCTCCCTCGGCCCCCCAGAGGGACGGGCCGAGGGGCGGGGGGATGAGGGAGGGAAGACGGGTTTGGGGTGGGACGACGTGAGGGTGGAGGGGGTGATGAAGACTTCTGGAGACAGAAATTGGGGGCGGAGGAGGAGGAATCGGGGGTGGGGGGGCACCCCCTGCTTCCGGAGGAGGCGAGCCCCTGACCGTCGCTGGGGGGAGGGGGGACCTATCTGGGAGCGCGGTTCTGAGCTGGAAATGCAGTTTCCCAGTCCAGATGGCCGGGGTCGGGGGGGGGGGGGGGTAACGCGGCCAGAGTGAGGTGCCCAGCGCGGTGGGCAGAGCAGAGCAAGAGGGGCAGGGTTCCCCGCGGGGTGGGCCGGGCAGAGCCCGAGGGGTGCGGCTCCAAGCTGTGTGGAACAGAATAGGGGGCAGGGAAAAGCTCCCAGCTCCGAGTGCAGCGTCCACCCGCCCACTTGCGGTGGGGTGGTCGAAGCCGTGCCCTGTCCCACCCCCCGGCTGCTGCGGCCCCCGCCAGCGCCATCCACCTGCTCACTGGGCGGACAAGAGGAGGCCCCGGGCGGTGCCACGGTGAATGCACGGTTGGGCCGGAGGAGGATGGCACCGGGCCCACTTGGCCTCAGGGCCGCGGAAAGGCTGGGGCGGGGGGTGGCAACGCCAAGCACTTGGGTGGCAGAGAGCGCGGGTTGGGGTGGGGCGGCGGCCCGGGCCGTCCATGCCGTCTCATCAGTCCGCCACCTCCACCGCCGCAGAGGGACCCCTCCCGGTTAAGACTCCGTGGCCCCCGGGGCCGGGGGTCAGGTGGTCAGGCCAGGCGGGGGGAGGCCCTCCAGCTCCCGGCTCTGCTTCAGCTCCTTCATCCTGTCGGGGGAGGGAGAGAGAGAGACCCCGGGGGTCGGGGGTCACGGGTGGAGGAACCCTGGGCGGGGGTCACCCCGGTGGGGGGGTGGGTGTCTGGTTTTGCGGGAGAGTGGAAGGATGGCTGTGGGGAGGGGGATGGGCCCTGGGAAGTTGGGGGAAGGAGTACGTGGGGGTCAAGGGTTGGGGGGACGGGGTCACGGCGAGCCGGAGGTGGGCAGGAGGGAAGGGAGGAAGGGGTCACCTGTGCCGGCAGCGCCGGAAGAAGTGCATGATCTTGCGAGCTGCCTGGTCCTGTTTCTTGGTGAGGAAGGAGCCCCTGAGGGGGAGGGAGGCGTGAGCAGAAAGTGGGGTGGGGGACGGGGGGCCCCCTCCCCTCCCATCCCCCAAGCCGACGGCAGATGGACGAGGTGATGCCAGTTTCCTGCCATTGGCTGATTGATTAACTGAGTGGGTGAGCCAGATCTCGCAGGGGAGGATTGGGAAGGGCAGGGGGAAGCCCGGGAGGAGCAGGGGGTTCGGATGGAGGAGGGGGGGGCAGGGTAAGAGGCTTGGGGGAGACAGGGAGTGAGGGAGGAGGTGGGAGGCCAGGGAGAGACAGGGGATGGGCTCAGATTGTAGGGATAGAGGGACAGGGTAAGGGGCTGGGAATAATAATAACGATGTCATTAAGTGCTTACTATGTGCAAGGCACTGTTCTAAGCGCTGGGGAAGTTACAAGGTGATCAGGTTGTCCCACGGGGGGCTCACAGTCTTAATCCCCATTTTACAGATGAGGTAATGGGCCCAGAGAAGTGAAGTGACTCGCCCAAAGTCACACAGCTGACAACTGCCGGGGCCGGGATTTGAGCCCATGACCTCTGACTCCAAAGCCCGGGCTCTTTCCAATGAGCCACGCTGCTTCTCCGAAAGGGGTCGGGGCAGAGGGTCCCAGAGGGCAGGGCGGGAGGCCAGGGAGAAATGGGGATTCGGGCAGGGACAGGGAAAAAAGCCCGTGAGAAGCGGCGTGGCCTAGTGGGTGGAGCCCGGGCCTTGGAGTCCGAAGGACCTGGGTTCTAATCCTGCTCCGCCACTAGTCTGCTGTGGGACCTTGGGAGAGTCACAAACTTCTCCGGGCTTCAGTTTCCTCATCTAGACTGTGAGCCCACTGTTGGGTAGGGGCCGTCTCTCTATGTTGCCAACTTGTACTTCCCAAGCGCTTAGTACAGTGCTTAGTACAGTAAGTGCTCAATAAATACGACTGAATGAACGAATCTGTAAAATGGAGATTGAGACTGCGAGCCCCACGCAGGACTGCGACTGTCCAACCTGATAAGCCTGCATCTACCCTAGCGCTCAGTACAGTGCCCGGCACGTAATGAGTACTTAAATACCATTACGAAAAAAAGGGTGGGGAGAGATGGGTGTCAGGGAAGAGGGGCTGGGGGTCAGGGTAGAAAGTGGTGGGGCGGAGGGCAGCCCGGGGAAGGTGGGAGATGGAGGGGGGGTGGCCATACTTGTTGCGCGGAGGCAGGGCAGGGGGCCGTCGGCGGTAGGAGCGGTAGTGCTGCTGGATGAGGACGGCCGCCCGGCGGCTCTGCTGGAAGCGCTTCTGCTCGTAGTAGCTGCGGAACTTGCTCTGGATCAGGATGGCGGCCTGGGTCATCTTCTTGTAGAGAGCAAACTGGGCGGGCCCGGGGCCGGCGCCGGAGAGACGGCCGGTCAGGGGGAGGGCGGAGGCCCGGCCGGAGGGACCGGACCCGGGGGACACCGGGGGTGGGGTGGATGGCTACAGGGGAGGCGGGACCGCGGCCGGCGCGGAGACGGTAGGAGGCCCGGGGCGCCGCAGGGCACGGACTGGTGAAATTTGGGGCTGGGGGAGTGGACGCACACAGCCGAATGCCCTCCGGCATTCCCTCACCCTCTGCCACACAGGGTCAGACCCCCCCACATCCTTCACCACACCAGTTCGGACTCCCCCCGCATCCCTCACCCCACGGGGTCAGACCGCCCTCCCTCCCCACCCCGCACTGAGTACCTTGAGGGCAATCCATGTCAGCTTGTGGGGAGAGAAGTGGGGTGAGCGCCTAGGCCCGGGCCCGGGGGAGGGCGAGGATGAGGTTGGGGGGGGACCCAGGGGCAGGAAGGAGGCGGGGCTCGGCCAAGGGCTCCTTCTCACCTGCTTGTATTTGCGGTAGCACCTCTGGATCACGGCGGCCGCCATCTCCTGCTGCTCCTTGAGGCGCCGGCCCTGGGGGGCGGGAGGAGCCAGGCCTCAGCGTGCCTCAGGTGGCCTCCCTGTTCCCTTCGGACCCCCGTCGTGGATGGGACTTGGGATGTTCCCCACTCCGTCCCGCCTCTCGGACCAGGCCCTCTGACCCCTCCGGCCCCAGCCCCGGGGCGCGCCCCACCTTGTACTTCCGGAAGGCCGTCTGGATGACCCGGGCGGCCTCGTACAGCTCTCTCTGCTCGTGATCCGACAGGGTCAGCAGCGCGAAGTCGCTCTCCATCTTGCCGTTGGCCGAGGCCCCGAGGAACTCGGCCCAGGACGGGGCGGGTGGCACTGCCAGACGCCCCCGCTCGAAGGGCAGCTCGCTGTGGGGGGCACGGGGGAATCAGAGGGGGCTCCCCCCGCCCTCCGGCACGCCACCTCAACCTACGGTACCTTGAAGAGCACGCGGAGCACTGTATTCGACACTTTGGGGGCTATGGTAGAATAAGTGATGATGATGATCATCATCATCAATCGTATTTATTGAGCGCTTACTATATGCAGAGCACTGTACTAAGCGCTTGGGAAGTACAAATTGGCAACATATAGAGACAGTCCCTACCCAACAGTGGGCTCACAGTCTAAAAGGGGGAGACAGAGAACAAAACCAAACATACTAACAAAATAAAATAAATAGGATAGATATGTACAAGTAAAATAGAGTAATAAATATGTACAACCATGATGATAAGAATAATTACCAGGCTATCTGTTAAGCGCTTACTGTGTGCCGAGCACTGTACTGAGCGCTGGGGTGGGCATTAGGATAATCAGATCAGACCCAATCCCTGTCGCAAGAGGAGCTCACGGTCTAAGCAGGCACTGAATCCCCATCGTCCAGATAAGGAAACCGAGGCCCAGAAAAGCAGCACGGCCGAGTGGAAAGAGCCTGGGCTTGGGAGTCAGAAGACCTGAATTCTATGCCTCTTCACTTCTCCGTGCCTCAGTTCCTCAGCTGTAAAATGAGGATTAAATACCTGGTTCTTCTTCCTACTTAGACTGTGAGCCCCACGCGGGGCAGGGACTGTATCTGACCTGATTAACTTGTACCTTAACTAGCGCTTAGAGCAGCGTTAGACACATAGTAAGCACTTAACACATTACACACACACAAAAAAGGCAAAGTGACATGCCCAAGGTCCCTTGGAAGACAAGATTTGGGATTAGAACCCAGGTCCTCTGACACTCGCTCTTTTCCCTGCCCCACGATTGCTGCATCCGAGGACCTTATAGTCTAGGAGAGGAGACAGACACTCGGTTCCCGATCGGGGAATACGATCCGTACATTCACAAGAGGTTTGAGGGGGTTTGGGTAACAAAAGTGCTTTGACAGTGGGAATCAATCAATCAATCGTATTTATTGAGCGCTTACTGTTTGCAGAGCACTGTACTAAGCGTTTTGGAAGTCCAAGTTGGCAACAGTCCCTACCCAACAGTGGGCTCACAGTCTGAGGCAGCAGTTGGAGGATACGAGACGGTGAGATAAGCGATCCCGAGGGGAAGCACTCTGATCCCCCCTCCGCCACTTGTCTGCTGCCTGACCCTGGGTAAGTCCCTTCACTTCTCTGTGCCTCAGTTTCCTTATCTGTAAAATGGGGATTAAGACGGTGAGCTCCCTGTGGGATATGGGCAATGCCAGCCCAACCAAATCAGATCGTACCTACCCGAGCCTGGCACGTATTAAGACCTTAAATTACAAGTTACCACCTTGTAACCTCCCCAGCGCTTAGAACAGTGCTTTGCACATAGTAAGTGCTTAATAAATGCCATCATTATTATTATTATTAAATACCATTAAAAAAATCCAGCACCCCTGACCCTCCCCCCTCTCCATCCCTGATTCTCCCCCAGTGATCCAGGCCGGACCATCCACCTGGCTTGACTCTCTCCCTTCTCCAGAGAGACAGACGGACAGAGCTCTTTCTCCGTATTAGGTGCCTCACTTCCCTCATCTGCAAAATGGGGATTCAATACCGAGGTTCTCCCGCCCTATTTAGGACTCTAAGCCCCAGGTCCAACCGGATGGTCTTGCATCCACCCCAACACTTGGCAGAGAGTAAGGACTGAACAAATACCACAATTACTATTAATCATTATTGCTATAATCATCGTTCTCTGGGCCTCAGTTTACTCATCTGTAAAATGGGTGTTAAATACCTCCTCACCGTCTCTTCTACCCTGTGAATCTGGGTCAAAGACTGTGTCCAACCTGATTAACTTGCATCTACTCAGTGCTCAGTAGAGTGCTTGGCGCACTGTAAGCCCTTTGCAAATACCATAATTATTACTATTATTCTCTGTGCTTCAGTTTCCTCATCCGTAAAATGGGGATTAAATATCTATTCTCCCTCTCCTCTAGACCGTGAGCCCGTGTGGGACAGGGACCGTATCCGATCCGATCAAAGCAGTGAGGCCTGGTGGATAGAGCACGGGCCTGGAAGTGGGAAGGACCTGGGTTCTAATCCCAGCCCTGCCACGTGTCTGCTGTGTGACCTTGGGCAAGCCGCTTAACTTCTCTGTGCCTCAGTTACCTCATCTGCAAAATGGGGATTACGGCTGGGAGGCACAGGACCGTGTGCGACTTGATTTGTCTATATTCACCCCGGCACGTAGTACAGTGCTCGGCACATAGTGTTTAATAAATACCAAAGTTGTTGTTAGTAGGAGGAGGAGGAGCAAGCGCTGAACAAATACCACAGTTATGACTAATGAGGTGGAAGAGAGGGTTTCGAGGGGGAAGAGGAGGACCGCGAAGACGTCGATCCCTGTCATGTACCTGTGCTGGGCCAGGCTGGGCAGCTGGTCCACGTTGTCCAGGTAGCTGGCCAGCCACGACATGGTCTCGCTGAGCCCCATGGCCCCCGGCCGCTCCCGCAGCAGCCCCCCGGCCTCGGTGTCCCCCACAAAGTCCTCCTGCTTGATGCGTTCCGGGGTCGCCTCGATGATCTGCTTGGCCAGGGAGATCATGTCCACCTGGAAGGGGGGGTGGGAGGGGTCGGGAGACGACAGGCCTGGGGCACCCGGGACCTGCTGCCCCCGCCCAGGTTCAGTGCCGCCCCGGGCTGGCTCCCCTCCTCCCCGTGCGGCCAGCCCCGCGGCTCTCCTGGCAACCTGCGTCTCCCCCTGCCAGCCCCCATCGCCATCCTCGTGACCCCGACCCCTCCCTGCTCCCTAAGCTTGCCAACCCCCTCATCGCCCTCCCTGACCGCCCGCTCCGTCCCCGCTTCCTAAGCTTTTCATTCATTCATTCGATTGCATTTATTGAGCGCTTACCGAGTCAGAGCACTGTACTACGCGCTTCGGAGAGGACAACACAACGATGAACTGACAGTCCCTGCCCACAACGAGCTGGCAGTCTAGAAGGACTGTAAGTTGGCCAACTCCCCAACTGCCATCTCCGTGACCCCGACCCCCCTCCACTCGCTGAGCTTGCCAACCTCCTCACCGCCATTCCCGTGACCCCTGACTCCCCCCTGCTCCCTCAACCTGCCATCCCAGTGACCCCCGCCCCCGCCATACCTGGATCACATCCACGGCCCGAAGGTAGCCGCCCCCGCCGGGCCCCGCTCCGAAGTCCAGGAGCTGGGCTCCCAGGGGTGGGGGCCGTGGTGGTGGGGAGGGCGGTCCCCCGGGGCTGCTGGCCTCAAAGTCCATGAGCAGGGCGGGGGCCTCGGGCTCCCGAGGAGGGGCTGGGTGGCTCAGCTCGGTCACCTCCATGGCCACTTCGGTGGGGAGGGCCGGGGGGCTGCCTTCTGGGGCGCTGGAGTAGGCCGAAGTGACGGAAACGGAGACGTCCGACAGGTCCGAGGGGGAGGAGACGCTGCTCAACCCTGGGTCCGCCCGGAGTGGGGGGCGGGTGTGGGTAAGAAGGATGGAGTCGGGAAGGCGGGAGGGTTCTCGAAACCTCTCCCCTTTCCCTCCTCCGCCTCTGCCACATCCCCCGCATCCTTCCGATCGCTTCCTCTTCCACCGACCGGCTTCCACTTCCCTCCTCCGTCCCAGCTCTCCCCTGCCTCGGTCCCCCCGGGTAATCAGCCTTCCCGCCCCTAAGGATCGTCCCCGCACCAACTTCCTCCTCGCCCCACAACCTCTCCCCTCTGGGTCAGTCCCCCCACCTCCCGTCGGCCCGCCCGTCGGTTGGCGCCGGGGCCCCCTCACCGGTGTCGGGGCTGGCCGAGGGCGGGGAGGGGACGGGCTCCGGGGGGGCGTCGAGGCGCTGCAGCTCCTCCAGGCAGCGGGCCAGGCGCACGTGGCCCCGGGCCTGTGCCACGGCCAGGGGCAGGCGGCCCAGGGAGTCGGGGATGGTCAGGGCCCGCCGGTTCCAGCGGAAGAGGAGCACGGCCGCTTCCAGGTGGCCCAGGGCGCAGGCCCACATCTGGGAGGACGGACGGTCGAGCGGACGGGTTCGGCACCGCCCACCCGGGGCGGACTTCAACCGGCACCCCCCGGGCCCACCCGACGCCCCGGACAGTGTGGACGACCCCGTTTCTCGGGGAGGGCCCTGGGCCAAGAGTCCTGGACCGTGTAGCTGTCCCCCACCCCCGCCCGGGCTTGGGGGGGGATCACTGGGTCCCAGCCCAGCTCTCTGTCCCCTGGGCGTCCTGGGCATCCCCCGCCCCCTCACCAGAGGGGTGCAGGAGAAGTGGTCCACGTTGAGCGGGTCAACTTCCTGCTCCAGATCCAGGCTCTCGGCCTCGGCGCTCCTGAGGGGGCAGCGGCGCATGGCCGTCAGGATGGCCAGGAATGTGCGTGGGAGTGTGTCGGGGCGGGGGGGGAAGGGGTTGGGTGCAGGGCATCCGGAAGTGGAAGAGCAAGGGGCCGGCAAGACAGAAAGCCTGGGAAGCAGGAGGTCAAGGGGTTAGGGGTCGAAGGGACCGAGGGTCAGGGTCTCGGGGCCTCCGCCCCTCCCGGACACCCCGCGGTCGCCCCGCCCCGCCGGCCCTGCCCCGGCTCACCGCCACTGGCTGAGGGTCTCGATGAGGCGGGCGTAGCCCTGGGCGGCAGCCAGGTGCAGCAGGCTCATGCCACGGAAAGGCCCCCCGTGGGCCAGGCGCTCCGCCCGCCGCTGCCGCCAGCCCGCCCGGGGGATCATCTGCTCCACCAGGGCCACGATGCGGGCCTCGAACCCGGCCCCCGAGCCACCGCCACTGCCCTGCGGGGGGCCCGCCCCGTCACCGAGGGGGCCCGGCCCCCGGGGGGACTTCAGGCCCTGGTGCCCGCGGCCGGGCTGGCCCGAGAGAAGGGGGACGAGGTGGGCCGCACGACCTTCCCCCTTCACTCCCCGCTTCCCCACCCCCGCCCCTTGGGCCAGAAATAGCCCAAGGGGCGAGCGTGCCAAGGAGGAGCCCAGAATAGCAGCCACCAAGGAGGGTGGAGCGCTGGGGTGATGTCAGCGGGAGGGGAAAGGGGCTGGGCCACGCGAGGAGGAGGAGGAGGCAGGATGCAGGGTTGGGGTCGGGGGAGACGAAGGTGGGAGAGAAGCGGGGGGTGGTGCAGCAGGGAAAGGGACGGGTGGCCAGGACTAAGGCGAGGGTCGGGTCAGAGAGGGTGGGTCGGCAGGAAGCCCCTCCGCTCCCTCCCCGGCCGCCCGCTGGCCTGCTACCTGCCCGTGGGGGGGCTCGGGCCCCCGAGGAGGGGGCTGCCCGGCGGCCGCCATCTCCGCCATCCTCTTCTCCATCTGCTCCAGCCGCTCCAGGATCGACATACGGAACTGGTTATCTGGGTGGGGGTGGGGGGGAGCCGTGCTCGGAGACCGGTCCAGGCCGCGGGGGCGGGGTCCCTGGGAACCCCCAAACCTCGGTGCCAGTCCCACAGAGGAGACCCCATGCGGCCAGGGGCGCCGGAACCCAGAACTGGAAATGCGCGTGAGATCGGAGGCCTGCGACCCTCCTCTTCAAATTCGAGGGGCCTTTACAACCTCCAGCGGGCAGCCACAGGTGGCGGGGACAGGACGGGGGCGATGGCCGGCCGGAGAGATGTACCTCGCCTTCGCCCACCTCTCCCCGGGAGAAGCCGCTGGCCCAGGCCCACCCCCCCCACCGGACGCTACCTCTGTCCACCGTGGCCGGGCCGGGGGCCCCTGGGTCCCTTCTGCCGCCCGGCCGGGGCACGGAGCCTGTGGTTTGAAAGCACCGCCCCGCCCTCCCGCCCGGTCCCCTCTCCCCCGCCCCCGGCCCCCTCCCCCGCCCCGGGCAGCTGTCCGCATGGAAGGGGCGGGGTGGCAGGACCAGCCGGGGGTTCACCCTCCTGCCTCTGCCACCCGCGGGCTATATCCGTCCCCTCGTGAGCTCAGACGCGGGCAGGTCGAGGGAGGCGGCCGGGGGCCGGCGGCAGGGAGGCAGACCGGGGCAGGGGGCAAGAGGGGCGAGGACGGGAGTGCCGAGGGAGGAGGGGGAGCCGGGGTCGGAGGCAGATCCAGATGGCCACATCGGGATGGGTGGGAGGAGGGAGGGAGGCAGAGTGCCAGACAAGGACCCCCAGAGACCGAGACGGAGGTAGAGACCCAGGCCCGAGACGGACACGTGGACGCGCCGACTTTGGCGGGGAAAGGTCAGCCCCGGGGGAGAGGCCCGAAGGAGACAGTGGGTGGACGCCCCCCAACCCAGTACCCAGTCCCACCAAGAAGAAATGTCCCCCAGAATATGGGGGAGCCCGACAGCCAACTCCGGCTTGGGGCAAGAGAGCAAGAGCACAAAGAAAGAAAATAGCGGAGGAGTAGATGTGGGGACAACACAGGCCATGGACCCCAAGACCAAAGTTATGTATACAGATACATACACTTAAATGGCACTTGTTACACATCTACTACGTGCCAAGCAAGCACTGTTCCAGGGGCTTGGGTAGATACAAGGTAATCTGGTGGGACACAATCCTACGTCCCACGTTCATCCCCATTTTGCAGATGAGGTAAACGAGGACCAGAGAACTTCAGTGACTTGCCCAGGTGACACAGCAGACAAGTAGTGGAGCTAGGACTAGAACCTAGGTCCATCTGACTCGTTCATTCATTCATTCAATCGCATTTATTGAGCACTTACTGTGTGCAGAGCACTGTACTAAGCGCTTGGGAAGTACAAGTTGGCAACATATAGAGACGGTCCCTGCCCAACAGCGGGCTCACAGTCTAGAAGGGGAAGGCCTGTGTTCTATCCACTAGGCCACACTGCTTCACAAGGAGCGAGACACCACGGGGTGGGGGCAGAAAGCCAGGGTTCTGAGGGTCTTGGTGTGTCAGGACCCCTGGGTCCTACCCTCCGTGATGGTGACCCCTGGGACAGCAGCCACAGCCTGAGAGGCCGGGCCCGGGGGTCAGAAGGGCCTGGGTACTAACCCCGGCTCTGTCCACTGCTTGCTGTGTAACCTCGGGCAAGTCACTTCTCAGTTTTCTTAACTATAAAATGGGGATTCAACACCTGTTCTCCCTCCTACATAGACTGTGAGCCCCACATGGGACAGGGACTGTGTCCAACCTAATTAACTTGTACCTACCCTGAAAGGAGACCAGTGTATTGCAGGCCCATCTCCTCCAAGAGGCCTTCCCTGATTAAGCCTTCCTTTCCTCTTCTCTCACTCCTTTCTGGGTCGCCCTGACTTGTTCCCTTTATTCACCCCCATCCTAGTCCCACATCGCTTATGACCAGCTCTGTAATTTATTTACTTATATTAACGTCTGTTTCCCCCTTTAGACTGTAAGCTCGTTGTGGGCGGGGAATGTCTGTTGTTAGACCGTATTCTCCCAGGCGCTCAATACTCAATAAATATGGTTGACTGACACAGAGTAAGCGCTTAATGAACAGCGTAAAAAGCTATTATTATTACTATTACCATCGCCATCGTTAAGTGGGCCTGGGGAGAAGGCAGAGAGCTGGGGTCCTAGTTGATGGGGAAGGGGGAGGTGAGAGCTGGGAGACAGGATGCCTGGGTCCTGAGAGGGGAAGCCAGAATGGGGTTCTGGGGAAAGAAAGCGGGGAGCCGGGGCGGGGGAGAGGGTGAGAGGAAGCGCAAGTGGGGTACTCACCATCTAGGGACAGCCAGTCCAGCTGGGTGCTCGGCAGTGCCAGGAAGCGGCGAGCTCGGTACTCGAAGAGGACCGAAGTGGAGAGCGGCCCACCCTCCCCAGCTACCTGCAGGGACACCAGCCCTGCCTCGTGCGCTGCGGTGGGGGGAACAAAGGGCGCCCGTTGGGGCTCAGGGTGGGGATTCCTCCCCCCACCCCCGCCCCAAGTCTCCCCGCTCTCCTCCCCCAAGGACCACATCTGTCAATGCCGGGGGACTCATCATTCGGTTGCTAGGGGATGATGCTCCCTGGAAATGAAGGTCGGAAGCCTCAGGAAGCCATTCCCTCCAATCCCCGGGGACCCTGAGTCCCCAACCTCTGATCGGGCCCCGAGTTCCCAGTGCACCCCGGTCAATCAACTGGTGGTATTTAGTGAGTGCTTGCTGCACGCACAGCACTGCCCTAAGCACTTTGTTAAGCACTTACTATGTGCCAGGCATAGCACAACCCGATGGGGGATTGGACACAGTCCTCGTCCCGCAAGGGTGTTCACGGTCTTAGTCCTCATTTTCTAGATGAGGGAACTGTGGCCCAGAGAAGTGAAGTGACTCGCCCAAGGTCACTGAGCAGACAAGCGGCGGAGACGGGGATAAGAACTTGGGTTCTCTGACTCCCAAGCCCAGGCTCCAGGCTACTTCCCAAGCGCTTGGGAGAGGACAGATCAATCGAATTGGTGGCCGGGACCCCTGCTCTTGACAAGTTGGACAGCCTAGAGCCCCCCGGCCCCCGGCCCCGTACCGGGGCAGTAGCAGCGCAGGACCCCAGGCTGGATGAGCGAGGCAGGCACGGGGATCTGGTCGAAGACGCAGGAGTAGCGTTCCGAGGCTTCCGTCCAGGGACCTGTGATCAGCACCTTCACCCCACCCTGCAGACACCGAGACAGCCCCCGAGACCCCGCCATCACACCCAGGGGACAAAGCAGGTTGCCTGGGGGAGGGGAGTACGGAGAGGGTGGTCAGGACCCCAGAGGCCTAAGGCCCCGGGACATGGCGACAGGCTAACTGGACAGTGGCTGGGAGGGGGAATGCTGTCGGAGTTATGGCCTGGGATGCGGTTGCCCTGGAAACAAGGGATGGCGGGACCACGGGTACCAAGGGGACGGGGAAGGGTGGGGCCCAGGGTACCGTGAGAACTGGGGAAGGAGGAGCCCCCCAAACGGTGGCCAGATCCCAGTTTCCATGGAAACCCGGGAAAAACAGGTGGTGCTCGGTTGCCGTGGAAACCAGGCCCGCCGGGTGGAGCCGGTCGGGGGAGTGAGTGAGTGGGTGGGCTGGGGCCGGAGGGGGGCGGCCGCTCACCTCCGGGTAGGACCACTCGGGCGAGAAGTCGGTGATGGCCCCGAGGGGCGCGGGGGGCCCGGCTGGGGGTGGGGCCTGGGGCCCTCCGGTGTCCTCGCTGATGATCTCGCCCATCAGGTCCGGGAAGGTCAGCCCAAAGGGCTCCAGGGGCAGCTCGCCGGCCGCCGCGGGCCCCCCGAACAGCCCCTCCGTTCCCCGCCGGCCGGCCGTGTCCATGGGCGTGGGGGCCGGCGGGGCCTCGGGGGCAGGGGTCTCCCCCGGGGTCTCTGGCCCCGTCCCGGCCCCGTCGTCGTCCCGGATGAAGAAGCGGTTCCCCCGGAGGGCACCCGGCGGGGGGCTGCCCCGCCCCGGGACCCCCGGCTCCAGGGCGGCGGCGGGCTCCAGCGCCGGGCAGGGGGGTGCCCGGGCCGCCTCGGCTTCTGGGAAGTCCGGGCTCACGCCCCGCCCCCCTCCGTAGGTCTGGCCCCGGCGTGGGCTGTTCAGGAAGCGGTCGGGGTCGAAGGCCGGGCTCGGGGGGCCGGGGGCCGTGGGGGGCTCGGGCCCCAGGACCAGGGCCAGGCCCAGGGCCGGGCCCAGCTCGGCCTGCGGGGCCAGGTGCTGGCTGGGGGTCAGCCCGCCGGGGGGCCGCTCCCGCCCCGTCACCAGTAGCAAGGTGGGTGGGGCTCCCCGGCTCCGAGACCCCCCACCCAGGGGCGCCGGGGGGCTGGGGGTCACCTCAGGGGGCTCGGCAAACCCCGAGGACGAGGAGGAGGAGGACGAGGAGGAAGGGGAGGCGTCGGCCTTCGGGGGCTCCGGGGGCTCCGGGGGCGGGGCGGGGGGCGCCGGTGGAGGGTCCGGGGGGGCCAGGGCTCGGGGCTCCACTTTGGGGGAGATGATACAGTGCTTGGCGCTGCTGCATTTTGGGGGGAGGCTCCCGGGAGCTCCTGGGGACACGGGTGGCGGAGGGGGTGAGAGGCCGCCCCCGTCACCCCCCAGGGACCCATCCCGACCCCCCGGTCCCCCCAAGCTGGGCCGGTTGCAGTGCCGGAGAGGGCCACCGGGGGGCGGCGGAGACCACCCTCTGGGCTGCGGGGCGGGGTGGGGGGTGAGGGTGGCAAGGAGAGGGGGGCCCGGAAGCCCCCTGCCAGTTGGCCACATCCCGGGAATAAGCCACACGCAGAGGGACATGCCATCACCATGCAAGTACTGCAGGGGACAGGCCAGCCCCGGGGGAGGGAGAGCGCGGGGGGTCAAAGGTCAATGCCCCAGGGAGGGAGGGGGCGGGGTACTCACCCAGCCCACCGCTGCACAGGCAGGCGTGAGTCTGTGGCGGGGCTTTGGCCTGGTGGGTGTCCAGGATCTGCTGCACCAACTGTTCCACCGAGAACTCCGCTGCCCCGTTCCCGCCGCCGCAGGTCCACTTGCTCCCGTGGACTGGGTGGCCGGGAGCGGACGGAAGCCGTGAGGACCGTGAGGGAGCCGGACTGCCCCTGGGCAGGCAAACCCAGGGGAACCCCGGCCCCCCGGTTGTAGCCACCCGCTCCCAGCAGGAGTCCGGGAGTCCCGGCCGCCCCCCCGTCTCACGATCCAAATCGTGACACACTCCAGCTCCCGGCAGCCCCCGGGGCTGCGCCCTCGCTCGGCTTGGGGAGCCCCACGGGCAGCCGGGAGAGGCGTGAGGGACAATGGGGTCCCTCCCACGTCCCCTTTGGCCCCTGCAACCCTTACACATGGGCTTCAGCTGGCCCACGAGCTCTTCCCGGGACCATTTGAGCCACTCGCGCCGGTCACTGCGGGTGGAGCACAGGATGGGGCCGCAGCCATTCCCACAATCCTCCAGGGCTGGGACATTCAAGTAGTGAACCAGGACGATGTCGGGGTTCTGGGGGTGAGGGGAACCGGGGAACTGTGAGGAATCGTGGGGGTCTCCATGCCCTGTCCCTCACCCCTTCGCCCTCATCTGTCTCCTGGAGACCAGGAAGGGCGGGAACCGCCCCCAGGCCACCCTCCGGCTCCAGGAAGTGAGTTCCAGGAGTCACGCTGACTCAGTTCTGGGAGACTGGAGTGACTCCATCCCCAACCTGGGATGGGGACAGTTCAGCGGGGGAGATGGGCGGACCTCAGTCTGGGCCAGGCTGGACGGGGAGGGGTTGTGGGTACCCCCCTGCCCCCCCCAGCCACTGCCAAGCTTTCCCATCTCATAGAGGGCTCTGGTTCCTCAGTCCCCATTTCCCAGGCCAGGGACAGGGCACGCCCAAACCCCACGGTTTTGCAACCCACTCCCCTGAGTGCTTGCTCCTCTTTCACCCCACTCCTCCCCCTGCCTACCACCTCCAAAAAAGTGTGTGGGGACGGGGGAAGAGAAAGCAAGGGGCCCACAGGACACGGCGCGGGCCTCCAGCCCCCAGGTCTACTCCTGGCCTGCCGCGGGACCTTGGGCAAGTTCCTTAACCTCTCTGAGCCTTGAGGCTTCCTCATCTGTAAAATGGGGAGAAGGTACCTGGATCTCCCTCCCTCTTAGACTAAGTCCCACGAGGGCCATGATCAGCATCCGATCTATCTTGTATCTACCCCAGGCCTCAGCACAGTGCTCAGGCCCACAGTAAGTGCTTAATACCATGATTTTTTTTTTAATGGCTTTCGCCCAGCCCCAGTTTGCCCCCCAGCACCCGGAGGAGGAGGAGGCAGAGGTTCTTCCTTGGAATTGGCAACAATCTGGACCCGCTTCTGCCCTTATCCCTCCCCCGTGTCCCCGAACCTGGCCACCCCACTGGCCTCCGAAGTCCGTCCCCTACAGCCCGTCTCCTCCCCGTTAGGCACCCCCCAGAAACCCAGGCAACCCACTCCTCCAAGCCCCCCATCCCAGCCATGAGGACCCAGGAACCCTGCTCCCCAACAGTCCTCTTCCCAATTCCCCCTACCTGCAGCAGCCAGTAGCAGCGCCGATGGAATGTGGGGACGATGGAAGAATGAACATAGCAGCCGTAGAGGCACTGAGGGGGGAAGGATGGGACAGGGCCAAGTGTGGGAGGAGTCGCGTGCCTCTTCCTCCTCACCCTCTCCGCTGGACCTTCCCCACGACAGGTCCAGATCCCCCCAGGCCGGGCCCAGGCGGTGGGTTCGGGGGTGGGGGACGGGACAGGGGTCCCTACCTCCACGCCCTGCACTTTAAGCTTCATGTGGTCCTCGCGGGTGGTCTTCCCATCCTTCCGCTTCTTCCAGCAGTAGCCGTCTTTCCGGTACTTCACCTTCTTGCGGTTGTAGAGGATGATGGAGCCGTTCTGGGGCCTGGGGAGGGAGACGGGGGAAGGGGGGGGGGAAGAGCTGAGGGCCCTGGGACCAACCGGGGGCCGACCTCTCCGCTCCCCCTCTCCCCGACCCCTCTCACCTGGTCTTGGGGGAGGAGGACAGCCACTCATCGTGCTTCTCGAAGGTTATCAGGTAGGAGGCAATCTCCTGGGGGCGGGAGGAGGGGGAAAAAGGACAACAGGACCCCGTCGGGCTTCACAGTCAGCCTATTCTGGGGTTCCCTCCTCTACCCCGAGACGCCCCCCTCCTCTCCCGGGCACCTCGTTGGTGTTCCACCGGAGCCTCTCTGGGGGTAACAGGGGGCAGCGGGGGAGACACTCCAGTAGTTTTTTGGGCAGGAAGATCTTCAGGTGGTGGCTGTTCTCTGGGCAGCGAAACCAGATGGGGAGAGGTGAGCCTGGCCCCTGGTCCTCCCGCCGTCACCCCCACCCCCATCTGAGAACAGTAATACTAATGATAATAATAATAACAACAATAATAGTACTAGTTAAGCACTTACTTTGTGCCAACAACTGAGCTAAGCTCTGGGGTGGATACAGGTGAATCAGGTCCCACATGGGGCTCCCAGCCCCCTAAGTAGGAGGGAGAATGGGGACTGAATCCTCATTACTACAGATGAGGGAACTGAGGCACAGGGAAGTGATTTGAGGAGGACCGGGAGCTGCAGGGAGCCCGTGGATTGGCTTGGGGTGGGGTCCGGGGGAAAGAGTCCAAGAGGCCCCGAAGGACGGAGTCGGGGGCGGACTCACCGGCGACCTCGGTTGGGTCCTTGTTATTATTCATGGTCGGGGCAGCTCCGGGAAGCCAGGTCACCCCCGGCCAGGGGGGCCGGGGGGAGGGGGCGTTCGAGCTGCAGGAAGAAAGGATGAAGAAAGGGTGGGGTCGGGGGTCGAGCTTCTGATCACGGCCTGCTCCCCCAGTTCTTGCAGCCAAGGGGGTGGGGGGCTTCCCGGGGGTTGGAAATGGACCCCGGGGACGAGCCCACTGTTGGGCAGGGAGTGTCCCTATATGTTGCCAACTTGTACTTCCCAAGTGCTTAGTACAGCGCTCTGCACACAGTAGGCGCTCAATAAATACGATTGATTGATTGATTGATTGATTGATTGAGCTTCCGGGAGAAGGGGAATGGAGCAGGAAACACCATCGGCTAGGAGCTGTCCAGGACCGGCTGGACTTCTCCAGCCCCAGGGTCTCCCTCCCTACTGCCCAGGGGTCCCCCGGGCTGGACGGAGGGGGTAAGGACAGGGCAGGGATCAATCAATCAATCGTATTTATTGAGCGCTTACTGTGTGCAGAGCACTGTACTAAGCGCTTGGGAAGTACAAGCTGGCAACATATAGAGGCGGTCCCTACCCAACAGTGGGCTCACAGTCTAGAAAGGGGGAGACAGAGAACAAAACCAAACATACTAACAAAATAAAATAAATAGAATAGATATGTACAAGTAAAATCAATAGAGTAATAAATCTGTACAAACATACGTACAGGTGCTGTGGGGAAGGGAAGGAGGTAAGGTGGGGGGGCTCAATCAATCAATCGTATTTATTGAGCGCTTACTGTGTGCAGAGCACCATACTAAGCGCTTGGGAAGTACAAGCTGGCAACATATAGAGACGGTCCCTACCCAACAGTGGGCTCACAGTCTAGAAGGGGGGGAGACAGAGAACAAAACCAAACATATTAACAAAATAAAATAAATAGAATAGATATGTACAAGTAAAATAAATGGAATAATAAACATGTACAAACGTCATATATACAGGTGCTGTGGGGAAAGGAAGGAGGTAAGGCAGGGGGATCAATCAATCAATCGTATCTATTGAGCGCTTACTGTGTGCAGAGCACTGTACTAAGCGCTTGGGAAGTCCAAGGTGGCAACATATAGAGACGGTCCCTACCCAACAGTGGGCTCACAGTCTAGAAGAATCGATCAATCAATCGTATTTATTGAGCGCTTACTGTGTGCAGAGCACTGTACCAAGTGCTTGGGAGGTACAAGCTGGCAACATATAGAGACAGTCCCTACCCAACAGTGGGCTCCCAGTCTAAAACGGAGAGGGGGAGGAGGGGGCTCAGTCTGGGAAGGCCTCCTGGAGGAGGTGAGCCGCGAGACACGACGGAAAGGAGGGATGGGAAGTCAGATGAGGGAGGGATGGAAAGTCAGATGAGGGTGGAATGGGGACCGGGGCTACCGAGGGGGTGGAGGTGTGCGGGGGCGAAAGACCCCCCGTCCGCCCCGCGAATCAATCAATCAGTCGTATTTATTGAGCGCTTACTGTGTGCAGAGCACTGTACTAAGCGCTTGGGAAGTCCAAGTTGGCAACATCCAGAGGCAGTCCCTACCCAACAGTGGGCTCCCAGTCTCAAACGGAGAGGGGGAGGAGGGGGCTCAGTCTGGGAAGGCCTCCTGGAGGAGGTGAGCCGCGAGACACGACGGAAAGGAGGGATGGGAAGTCAGATGAGGGCGGGATGGGGACCATCCATTCAATCAATCGTATTTACTGAGCGCTTACTGTGTGCAGGGCGCTGTACTAAGCGCCTTGGGAAGTACAGGTTGGCAATATAATAGAGACGGTCCCTACCCAGCAGAGCACTGTACTAGGCGCTTGGGAAGCCCAAGTTGGCAACATAATAGGGACGGTCCCTACCCAACAGAGTCTAGAAGGTGGGGGGGGGGGGCAGACGCCAAAACCAAACGTATAAGCCAAATAAAGAGAAGCAGGGCTACCAGCGCTTAGGACAGTGCTCTGCACACAGTAGGCGCTCAGTAAATACGACTGATTGATTGATTGATTGGAGGTGGGCGGGGGCGGGAGACCCCCCCGTTCACCTGGTGAAGCCAGGGCGGGCCCGGGGGACGGTGGGCCCTTCTCAGCCCTCAGGGCCCTTCGTTGTTCGCCACCTTCTGCCCCTCATGCCCTCCCTCCCCTCCTCTCGAGGGTCCCCGGTGGGTCTGTCAGGAGGGGGGCAGGGGAAGGGGCAAAGGGCGGCAGGCAGGACGGACGGACGGGGCGGGCAGGGGTGAAGGGTCAGCCTCGGCGGGGGTGTCCCGGGGGGGGCGGGGAGGCCGCGGGGCCCGGCTCCTCTCACCTCCCGGGGTCCCGCTGGCGGCGGCGGCGGCCATTCTCCACAACACCGCCCCCTCCCCCGCCAGCGGCCGCCCCCTCCTCGCCGGCCGTGACAGCCGCGTCTGACGTCACCACGTACGGGCCCGGGGCCTACCCTTTAAGGGGGCTTCCTCACGTCAGGGCAACGGGGCCTCTTCCCTCAACCGGACGGTCAGTCAGTCAGTCAGTCAGTCAGTCAGTCAGTCAGTCAGTCAGACAGACAGACAGACAGTCAGACAGACAGACAGTCAGTCGTATTTATTATTAATAATAATAATAATGACGGAACTGAGGCCCAGAGAAGTCAACTTCCCTCAGTCGGTCGTATTTATTAATAATAATAACAATGATAATGACGGAACTGAGGCCCAGAGAACTGAACTTCCCTCAGGCAGCCAGCCAGTCAGTCGTATTTATTAGTCAGTCAGTCGTATTTATTAATAATAACAATAATAATGACGGAACTGAGGCCCAGAGAAGTGAACTTCCCTCAGTCAGTCGTATTTATTAATAATAATGACGGAACTGAGGCCCAGAGAAGTGAACTTCCCTCAGACAGCCAGTCAGTCATATTTACTAATCAGTCAGTCGTATTTATTAATAATAATAACAATAATAATGCCGGAACTGAGGCCCAGAGAAGTGAACTTCCCTCAGTCGGTCGTATTTATTAATAATAATAACAATGATAATGACGGAACTGAGGCCCAGAGAAGTGAACTTCCCTCAGACAGCCAGTCAGTCATATTTACTAATCAGTCAGTCGTATTTATTAATAATAATAACAATAATAATGCCGGAACTGAGGCCCAGAGAAGTGAACTTCCCTCAGTCGGTCGTATTTATTAATAATAATAACAATGATAATGACGGAACTGAGGCCCAGAGAAGTGAACTTCCCTCAGACAGCCAGTCAGTCATATTTACTAATCAGTCAGTCGTATTTATTAATAATAATAACAATAATAATGCCGGAACTGAGGCCCAGAGAAGTGAACTTCCCTCAGTCGGTCGTATTTATTAATAATAATAACAATGATAATGACGGAACTGAGGCCCAGAGAAGTGAACTTCCCTCAGGCAGCCAGTCAGTCAGTCGTATTTATTAATCAGTCAGTCAGTCAGTCGTATTTATTTATAATAACAACAATAATAATGACGGAACTGAGGCCCAGAGAAGTGAACTTCCCTCAGGCAGCCAGTCAGTCAGTCGTATTTATTAATCAGTCAGTCAGTCGTATTTATTAATAATAACAGTAACAATGACGGAACTGAGGCCCAGAGAAGTGAACTTCCCTCAGTCAGTCGGTCGTATTTATTAATAATAATAACAATGATAATGACGGAACTGAGGCCCAGAGAAGTGAACTTCCCTCAGGCAGCCAGTCAGTCATATTTATTAATCAGTCAGTTGTATTTATTAATAATAATAACAATAATAATGACGGAACTGAGGCCCAGAGAAGTGAACTTCCCTCAGGCAGTCAGTCGTATTTATTAATAATAAAAACAATAATAATGACAGAACTGAGGCCCAGAGAAGTGAACTTCTCTCAGGCAGCCAGTCAGTCAGTCGGTAGCCAGTCAGTCAGTCAGTCGTCAGTCAGTCGTATTTATTAATCAGTCAGTCAGTCAGTCGTATTTATTAATAATAACAACAATAATAAGGATGGAACTGAGGCCCAGAGAAGTGAACTTCCCTCAGGCAGCCAGTCAGTCAGTCAGTGAGTCAGTCAGTCAGTCGTATTTATTAGTCAGTCAGTCATATTTATTAATAATAAAAACAATAATGATGGAACTGAGGCCCAGAGAAGTGAACTTCCCTCAGTCAGTCGGTCATATTTATTAATAATAATAACAATAATAATGGCGGAACTGAGGCCCAGAGAAGTGAACTTCCCTCAGGCAGCCAGTCAGTCAGTCAATCAATCAATCAATCGTATTTATTGAGCGCTTACTGTGTGCACAGCACTGTACTGAGCGCTTGGGAAGTACAAGTTGGCAGCATATAGAGACAGTCCCTACCCAACAGTGGGCTCACAGTCTAAAAGTCAGTCAGTCAGTCGTATTTATTAATAATAATAACAATGATGGAACAGAGGCCCAGAGAAGTGAACTTCCCTCAGGCAGCCAGTCATATTTATTAATAATAATAACAATAATAATGATGGAACTGAGGCCCAGAGAAGTGAACTTCCCTCAGGCAGCCAGTCAGTCAGTCAGTCAGTCGTATTTATTAATAATAATAACAATAATAATGACGGAACTGAGGCCCAGAGAAGTGAACTTCCCTCAGGCAGCCAGTCAGTCAGTCGTATTTATTAATAATAATAACAATAATAATGATGGAACTGAGGCCCAGAGAAGTGAACTTCCCTCAGGCAGCCAGTCAGTCAGTCAGTCAGTCGTATTTATTAATAATAATAACAATAATAATGACGGAACTGAGGCCCAGAGAAGTGAACTTCCCTCAGGCAGCCAGTCAGTCAGTCGTATTTATTAATAATAATAACAATAATAATGATGGAACTGAGGCCCAGAGAAGTGAACTTCCCTCAGGCAGCCAGTCAGTCAGTCAGTCAGTTGTATTTATTAATAACAATAATAATGACGGAACTGAGGCCCAGAGAAGTGAAGTAATAATAATAATGATAATGATGGCATTTAGTAAGCGCTTACTAGGTGAAAACCACTGTTCTAAGCGCTGGGGAGGTTACAATCAATCAATCAGTCATATTTATTGAGCGCTTACTGTGTGCAGAGCACTGTACTAAGCGCTTGGGAAGTCCAAGTTGGCAACATATAGAGACAGTCCCTACCCAACAGCGGGCTCACAGTCTAGAAGGGGGAGACGGACTACAAAACAAAGCATATTAACAAAATAAAATAAATAGAATAAATATGTACAAGTATTCATTCATTCATTCCATTGTATTTATTGAGCACTTACTGTGTGCAGAGCACTGTACTAAGTGCTTGGGAAGTACAAGTTGGCAACATATAGAGACGGTCCCTGCCCAACAACGGGCTCACAGTCTAGAAGGTGGAGACTGAGAACGAAACAAAACATATTAACAAAATAAAATAAATAGAATAAATATGTATAAATAGGGTAATAAATGTGTACAAACATATATATATAGGTGCTGTGGGGAGGGGAAGGAGGTAAGGCGGGAGGGTGTGGGGGGGAGGAAGGTGAGGGCTCAGTCTGGGAAGGCCTCCTGTCAATCAGTCAGTCAGTCGTAGATTGAGCCCTTCCTGTGCGCAGAGTGCTGTACTAAGTGCTTGGGAGAGGACACTACAACAATTATATATTATATTATATTATATATACAATTATATATAGTCAGCAGAGTGGCGCAGCGGAAGCATACTGGGCCCATAACCCAGAGGTCGAAGGATCAAAACCTTCCTTTGCTAGAATTCCTGTTCCCCTCCTTCCTTTCCCCCTCCCCATCCCCCCCGCCTTACCTGTACATATTTATTACTCTATTGGTTTATTTATTTTACTTGTACATATCTATTCTACTTATTTTATTTTGTTAATATGTTTGGTTTTGTTCTCTGTCTACCCTTTCTAGACTGTGAGCCCACTGTTGGGTAGGGACTGTCTCTATATGTTGCAAACTTGTACTTCCCAAGTGCTTAGTACAGTGCTCTGCACACAGTAAGCACTCAATAAATACAATTGATTGATTGACTGATTACCTCCTTCCCCTCCCCACAGCACCTGTATATTCATTCATTCATTCAATGCAGAGCACTGCTCTGTGTGCAGAGCACTGTACTAAGCACTTGGGAAGTCCAAGTTGGCAACAGAGACGGTCCCTACTCAACAACGGGCTCACAGTAGAACAGTGCCTGGCACATAGCGTTTAGCTTGTCTGTCTCTGCCCTTCTAGGTGTGATGCTGGGCAGGGATTGCCTATATCTGTTGCCGAGTTGTAATAATAATAATAATGGCATTTATTAAGCACTTACTCTGTGCAAAGCACTGTTCTAAGTGCTGGGGAGGTTGCACATAGCGTTTAGCTTGTCTGTCTCCACCCTCTAGGCTGCGAGCCCGTTGCTGGGCAGGGATTGTCTCTATCTGTTGCCGAGTTGTAATAATAATAATAATAATGGCTTTTATTAAGCACTTACTATGTGCAAAGCACTGTTCTAAGCACTGGAGAGGTTACAGCGTGATCAGGTTGTCCCACGGGGGGCTCACAGTCTTAATCTTGGTTGTACTTACCAAGGACTTAGTACAGTGCTCTGCACACAGTAAGCGCTCAATAAATATGAATGAACAAATACCATCATTATTATTATAACAGACATTCCCTATCCACAATGAGCTTACAGACTAGAGGGAGAGGCAGACATGAACAGAAATAAAGAAATGACGGAGATGGACATAAGTGCCGTGAGGCTTGGAGGGGGGGGGTGAATAAAGGGAGCGAGTCGGGGCGACACAGAAGGGGGTGGGAGAAGAGGAAAGGAGGGCTTAATCAGGGAAGGCCTCTTGGAGGAGATGGACCTTCAGTAAGGCTTTGAAGCGGGGGAAAGTCGTCTCAGATTTGAGGAGGAAGGGCGTTTCAGGCCACAGGCAGGACGAAGGTGAGGGGCCGGCAAGGAAATAGACAAGATGGAGGTACAGTGAGATGGGCAGCATTAGAGGAATGAAGTGTGCGGGCACAATATATCGGACATGAGGGGACTCTTTCCCCTTCCCAACCAATCCATTGCACGCCTGCTGTGTGCAGAACACTGTACTGAGCGCTTGGCAGAATCGGATACAACAGAGTCGGTCGGCACGTTCCCTGTCCACAGCAAGAAGCAGTGTAGCCTAAAGGAAAAAGCACCAGCCCAGGAGTCAGAGGACCTGGGTTCTAATCCCAGCTCCGCCACTTGTCTGCTGTGTGACCGTGGGCGAGTCACCTCTCTTCTCCGGGCCTCAGTTCCCCCATTTGTATAATGGGAATTAGATATGGATATGGATTGCGTCCAACCCGATTATCTTAAAACTGTCAGCTCATTATGGGAGAGGAATGTGTCTACCAACTCTCCCCTATTGTGCTCTCCCAAGCACTTAGTACAGTGCTCTGCACACAATAAGCACTCAATACTGTCGATGATGATGATCTACTTCAGTACTTAGTAGAGTGCCTGGCACGTAGTAAACGCTTAACAAATACCATTAAAAAAATAAGGTTACATCTTCCCCCACCCCCGTAAGGATGAGAAAACATGGAATCAGCTTCATTTCCTTTAATAATGAAATCTCGACAGGGAGAAAGGGGCCCTTGGGACCTCTGGTGAGGGCGCCCCCTCCTCCCCGCCCCGGACCCTGGGTCTCCTGGGGAGGGGGGGCACACAGAGAAGGAGGTGAGGCTAGAGATCGTGGGAACGGCTACTCCTCCACCTCCAGCTTCTGGTCCCACTGGACCTCCGGGGCGGCCCTGCGGGCCGTGACAACCAAGGAGGAAGTCAGAGAGCCGAGCCCGGGCAACCACGGCTGCTCTGGGACACGGGGAGTCCATGGGGACCACAGGAGCTGTCAAGGGGTTGGGGATGAAGAGGAAGTAGAGAGCGCAAATGAGACACTGGGGGGGAAGCCCCCATCTTCCCCAATGCCCCCCTTCACCTCCAGGCCTCCCACCCTCCCTTTTCTATCCCCACAGTTTCTGGCCACTGATTCCCACCTCCCTCAATCTCCCAGTTCAATCCTTAACCCTCAGTGTGCTCTCTTCTGCTCTCAAGGGCCCAGACACCCCACTCCCCTTTATAACCCAGACCCCCTGCCCCGTTCCCACCCTGCTTTGCCCAGCCTCCATGCCGTTTTCTTCCAAGCACCTGGGTCTGTCTTTGGCTGTCGCCGTTCCCAACCTCGGTGGTGGTCCCGGGCTCTGCCTTGGGCCCTGGGATCTCCGTGGGGATAGGAGGCCTCGGGGTCAGAATTGGGGCTTCCACCTTGGACTCTGGACCTCTAGATGAAGCGCTGCAGCTGCTCCACTGCAGATTCTTCCCTCTGTGACGCGAACCACGGGGGATCGAGGACTTCGGTGTTGTGCCCCCGGTTCTCCTCCCCAGACCTCAAAACCCTCACTCCTCCCCACCTGCTAATCCTCCTGCTCCCCTCGGGGCTCCGGACCCTCAGCCCTTACTTGTCGATGGCTTGCTGGCGTCTCCTCAACTCCTCGAGGTGGAAGCTCACGGCCCGCACCCGGACCGAAGACTCCCGGAGCCTCTGAGGCCTGCCCTGTCGCCGCCGCCTTCTGCACAGCGTCTCGGGGGCCGGCAGATCTCCTGGGGCTTCCAGGTGGGACAGTGCCCGATGGGCATCTCCGTGCACCTGGGAGGTATGGGGGTGAGGAGGATGGAGGAAGACAGGGCCAGCGGCCCATCTTCTACTTCTCACACTTGGGGTTGAATGTGGGAAGGGGAACAGCTGGGAGTTGGGCAGGATGCTGGATCCCCGAGGAGAGTATGTGTGTGTATGGGGGGGGGGGGTGGTCTTTGTGAAGGGGCAAAAAGAGGAAAAGAGTTGGGGACAAGGTGATTGGGTCTGTAGGAGAGAAGAGGCTGGAGGAGGTTCTCATACCAACACAACTGAAGCCATGGTGTGCTTTTCCTGTGGTGAAATAGAGCTAAAAGATCCAAAGGAGGGGGTGGGGAGAGAGAGAGAGAGAGAGACTAGTTTAAGCCTCTACAGGGCCTTGGATAAATAGCTGGTTTGGGATAAAAGGTGGCCCCATCTGACTGATTTCCCCTTTGCTCCCTTGAACTGGTCTTCTGCCCTGTAAGGAGTTTTGTTTCCCACCTGGACCCCTGGAATGACTAACAGTTGTCACAGAAGCTGCTGGAATTTTTGTCTGCCCACCTTCCTTGCCAAACCCTTCCTCGTGGGAGCCTGGTACTGGATCTTGAACCACAGATCCCAACAGTCCCTGGGGCCAGAGAATGCCAGGTGACAGTATCCCATTGCAAGACATGCTGGGATTTGTAGTTCAATGATCTCCCATACACCCATGTCCTCCCTCCCCTCACCCCCAAGGATGGAGACCAAACGCTCGCCCTCTCCTTTGGTCCCCTAGAGCTGGAATACAGTGATAAATAGCGGGGAGACACATACCTGGGTTGGCGACTGAGGTTTTCCCAGAAAATCTCCCCATAAGGCTGGGGGGCCGATCTGGGGGCCACTTGAGTGGGGAGAGTGAAGGCGGCTTGGCCGGGAGGCGGGGTACGCCTTACAATCCGGGAGCATCTAAGGGCAAGAATGTGCTCCTGAGCCCCTTTCCGCTCTTCAGGAACCCAGGCATCCCGACCACCCCAACCAGGGTATTTCAGGGGGAGACCTACTTGACAAAGGGGATGAAGCCTCCCCTGTCGTCCTGCTCCTGCATGGCTGGTCAGGGGAGAGGATGAGCCTTTGCCCTCTTTTTGAACCCTGGAAAGTGAAAGGAAAATGAAAAGGCCCTGTCAAACCGTGTGAGTTGTGTGTTCGTATGTGTGCGCGAGAGAGACGTGTGTGTGGCAGGCCTGACTTTGAGGCCCCAGGAGTGGGGCAGCGTCCGGAGGCCTGGGGTGTTGCGGGTTGGAAGAAGTTGGGGATCAAGGCCGCAGCCGGGCCCTGCCCTCCCAAGGGAAGTGATCGCCCATGGGCTGGACTGGGCGCGGCTGGCATCGCAGTGGGTGTAATTGAGGGAGGGTGAGGCCGGCTGGGACAGCCGAGGGTGGCACAGTGGGAGACTGTGAGCCCATTGTTGGGTTGGGACCGTCTCTCTATGTTGCCAACTTGTACTTTCATTCATTCAATCGTATTTATTGAGCGCTTACTGTATGCAGAGCACTGTACTAAGCGCTTGGGAAATACAAGTTGGCGACATTCGGAGACGGTCCCGACCCAACGGCGGGCTCACAGTCTAGAATTCCCAAGCGCTTAGTACAGTGCTCTGCACACAGAAAGTGCTCAAGAAATACGATGGAATAAATGAATGGGAGTGCCGTAGGACCTTGGGTGGGGGGCAGAGATGCCTCAGTTGGAAACTGATGGCGGTTGGGGGTGGGTTGGTGAGGAAGGGGCTGTTGGAGAGCTGAGAGGGGGCGTGGGGAGGGCAATTCATTCATTCATTCAATCAATCGTATTTACGGAGCGCTTACTGTGTGCAGAGCACTGTACTAAGCGCTTGGGAAGTCCAAGTTGGCAACATATAGAGACGGTCCCTACCCAACAGCGGGCTCACAGTCTAGAAGGGGGGGCAGACAACAAAACAAAACATATTAACAAAGTAAAATAAATAGAATAAATATGTGCAAGTAAAATAGAGTAATAAATACATACAAACATATATACATATATATAGGTGCAGTGGGGAGGGGAAGGACGTAAGGCGGAGAGGATGGGGAGGGGGTGGAGGGGGAGAGGAAGAAGGGGGCTCAGTCTGGGAAGGCCTCCTGGAGGAGGTGAGCTCTTAGTAGGGCTTTGAAGTCCCTACCCAACAACGGACTCACAGTCTAGAGAAGGAGTCTAGAGACTCCCCCCCGCCACCTTACCTCCTTCCCCTCCCCACAGCACCTGTATATACTTATATGTTTGTATGAATTTATTACTCTATTTTTAAATTTTATTTTTGCATATTTATTCTATTTATTTTGTTGATATGTTTTGTTTTGTTCTCTGTCTCCCCCTTCTAGACTGTGAGCCCACTGTTGGGTAGGGACTGTCTTTCTATGTTGCCAACTTGGACTTCCGAAGTGCTCAGTCCAGTGCTCTGCACACAATAAGCGCTCAATAAATGTGATTGAATGAATGAATGAATTTATTACTCTATTTTATTTTTGCATATTTACTCTATTTTATGTTGTTATTATGTTTCGTTCTCTGTCTCCCCCTTCTAGACTGTGAGCCCACTGTTGGGTAGGGGCTGTCTATGTTGCCAACTTGGACTTCCCAAGCACTTAGTCCAGTGCTCTGCACACAGTAAGCACTCAATAAATATGACTGAATGAGTGAATGAATTTATTACTCTATTTATTTTATTTTTGCATATTTATTCTATTTATTTTACTTTGTTAATATGTTTTGTTTTGTTTTTCGTCTCCCCCTTCTAGACTGTAAGCCCACTGTTGGGTAGGGGCCGTCTCTCTATGTTGCCAACTTGGACTTCCCAAGCGCTTAGTACAGTGCTCTGCACACAGTAAGTGCTCATTCATTCATTCATTCATACATATTTAGACGTTCCCTACCCAACAGTGGGCTCACAGTCTAGAAGGGGGAGACGACAGAGAACAAAACAAAACATATTAACAGAATAAAATAAATAGACTATTCAATGCGATTGAATATCAATGAATACGACTGAATGGAGAGGCTGACAGTTGGGGAGGTCAATCAATCAATCATACTTACTGAGCGCTTACTGTGTACAGAGCACTGTACTAAGCGCTTGGGAAGTACAAGTTGGCAACATATAGAGACAGTCCCTACCCAACAGTGGGCTCACAGTCTAAAAGGGGGAGACAGAGAACAAAACCAAACATACTAACAAAATAAAATAAATAGAATAGATATGTACAAGTAAAATAAATAAATAGAGTAATAAATATGTACAAACATATATACAGAGACAGATATGTACATAGATGTACATATATACAGAGACAGAGACAGATATGTACAAGTAAAATAAATAGAGTAATAAATATGTGCAAACACATATACATATATACAGAGAACAAAACCAAACATACTAACAGAATAAAATACATAGAATAGATATGTACAAGTCAAATAAATAAATAAATAGAGCAATAAATATGTACAAACATATATACATATATACAGAGACAGAGACAGATATGTACAAGTAAAATAAATAAATAAATACAGTAATATGTACAAACATATATACATATATACAGAGACAGAAAACAAAACCAAACATACTAGCAAAATAAAATAGAATAGATATGTACAAGTAAAATAAATAAATAAATGGAGTAATAAATATGTACAAACATATATACATATATATAGAGACAGATATGTACATATATAGACAGATATGTACAAGCAAAATAAATAAATAAATAGAGTAATAAATATGTACAAACATATATACACATATACAGAGATAGAGACAGATATGTACATATATAGACAGATATGTACAAGTAAAATAAATAGAGTAATAAATATGTACAAACATATATACATATATACAGAGACAGAGACAGAGACCAAAACCAAACTTACTAACAAAATAAAATAAATAGAATAGATATGTACAAGTAAAATAGAGTAATAAATATGTACAAACATATACATATATGCAGAGACAGATATGTACAAGTAATACAAATAAATAGAGTAATAAATATGTACAAACATATATACATATAGAGACAGAGACAGAGAACAAAACCAAACATACTAACAAAATAAAATAAATAGAATAGATCTGGACAAGTAAAATAGAGTAATAAATATGTACAAACATATATACAGAGACAGAGACAGATATGTACATATATACAGAGACAGATATGTACAAGTAAAATAAGTAGAGTAATAAATATGTACAAACATATTTACAGAGACAGAGACAGAGACCAAAACCAAAGATACTAACAAAATAAAATAAATAGAATAGATATGTACAAGTAAAATAGAGTAATAAATGTGTACAAACATATACACATATATACAGGTGCTGTGGGGAAGACACCTGAGGAGGCGGAGGCCTGAGGGGAAGGAAGGCCGCGGTCAGGCCGAACCGGCGCGCCCCGCCCAGTGGAAGAATCCGAGGAGACGGGGGCGGGACCATGTATATATATATACATATTTCTACGTATTTACTACTCTATTTATTTATTTTATTTGCACATATTTATTCCATTTATTTTATTTTGTTAATACGTTTCGCTGTCTGCCTCCCCCTTCAAGACCGTGAGCCCTGTGCTGGGGTAGGGACCGTCTCTGTGTGTTGCCAGCTTGGACTTCCCAAGCGCTCAGTCCAGTGCTCTGCATACAGTAAGCGCTCAATAAATACGACTGAATGAATGAATGAATGAATGAATGAATGGGGCCCTAACCCCTCCCGCCCCCCGTTTTCCTCAACGTTTCTCCTCCCTCTTCCCCCTCAGGGCCCCAAGCCTCCCTCTTTCCCCTCAGCGGCCCAGGCCTCCCCAGCGCGCGCTTTTCCTGAGGGAGTCTCCTTCGGCCCGCCCATTGGTTGCCGGGGAGAGCGCGCGCACGCGCACGTTCGGTCCGGCGCGCGCGCACACGTTCGTCCAGGCGCGCGCCCCCGCCCCCCCCCAGGCGCGCGCCCCCGCCCCCCCCCGCCGCGCGCGCCCACGTTCGTCCGGCGCGCGCGCCCGCTCTAACGCCCGCCCCCGCCCCGCCCCGTTCGCTCGCTCATTCATTCATTCGTATTTAGTGAGCGCTTACTGTGTGCAGAGCACTGTAGTAAGCGCTTGGGAAGTAAAAGTTGGCAACATATAGAGCCGGTTCCTTCTCCCCCCCAACACCCCCGGGACCCCCCCCCCCCAAAGGGGCCCGGGGGGAGCCACGACCACCCCCCCCCCAAACCGGAGCCGCCGGTCCCCTCGAGTTCAGAAATTCTGCAATCCCCGGGAGGGGAGCAGAGGTGAGCGACGGAGCGCGGGGGGCGGACAATGCGCCGGTTGGGGCGGGGGGAGCCCCACACTCTCAATCAATCGTATTTATTGAGCGCTTACTATGTGCAGAACACTGTACTAAGCGCTTGGGAAGCACAAATTGGCAACATCTAGAGACAGGCCCTACCCAACAGTGGGCTCGCAGTCTAAAAGGGGGAGGCAGAGAACAAAACCAAACATACTAACAAAATAAAATAAATAGAGTAATAAATATGTACAAACATATATATATATATATATGTACAGGTGCTGTGGGGAAGGGAAGGAGGTAGACTAGACCGTGAGCCCACCGGTGGGTAGGGGCCGTCCCTAGTTGTTGCCAACTTGGACTTCCCAAGCGCTTAGTCCAGTGCTCTGCACACGGTGAGCGCTCAATAAATACGAATGAATGTGAAGGGGGGGGGTCCGCCGGGGCCCCGGGAACGGGAGGAATGTCCCCCCACTTCGGGTGGGGGGGCCCATTCGGAGCTGTTAGGGTGGGGTCCCCGTCTTTCGACCCCGGGGGACCCCCGCCCCAGGGGTCAGGGGGTCCCCAGCTTTCGACTCCACAGCCCAAAGGACGGGGGTCAGGGTGGGGTCCCGTTCGGTCTCCGCAGCCGTGGGTTCCGGGGGCCCCCCGCCCTTGTCCCCGTCTGACAGCCCCAACCCAGGCTCCGCCCCGCATCCGTCCAGCCCCGGCCCCCTGCCTCCCCCGGCCGGGGTTGGGGGTCAGAAACGCCCCTTCCTGAGTGACCGGCTCCGGTCTCAGCTGCTCCCTTCCTGGCCTGGC
The DNA here is from genome assembly GCF_015852505.1 of Tachyglossus aculeatus. NCBI lineage: Eukaryota > Metazoa > Chordata > Mammalia > Monotremata > Tachyglossidae > Tachyglossus > Tachyglossus aculeatus. The sequence continues at coordinate 2,192,972 of NC_052096.1, read as the reverse complement.
CCGGGCCGGGCCGGGCCGGTGGGCAGGACGCCGGGCCAGAGGTGAGGCGAGGGGGCTTGGGGGACCCCGCGGGCTGGCTGCCAACCTCCTCCGACGGCCCCCCCCCCCCCAGCTTAGCCCTCCGTGGGTGGTGGCTGGCGAGGCCTGCCTCCTCTCAGGGTGTGGGCACCCGCTCTCCCGCATTCCTGGACTCCTGCCTGGCACCCCTGAGGCCGGGGGAGGCGGGGTGGCAGGATGCCTCGATTCTGTGACCGGGATTGGAGTTGGAGGGGTTCCCCCCAACTCCCTCAGGCCCCCCGCCCCGATTTCCTATCAGCTCCCGACTGTCTCAACTTCCCTCCTTCAGCCCTCTGGCTTCCTTCGGACCCCAAAACCCTCTCAGGACCCCGGCATCTTGGCCTGCCTTCTTCAGATCCTTGAGGCCCTGAATCTGGCTCTTTCCAGCCCCCCAACCATGCTCCCCCGACCCCCCAGTTCTGGGCAAATTTTCCTAGAACCATTCCCCCACCCCTACCCTTTTGGTCCCTCTGCCAGCCCAGGCATAGAGCCCCCAGATCCCTCCCACCGACTCCAGCTTCTCAGGAACCCTGGTTCCCTGCTCCCCAGCTTCCTCCCCTTCCCTCTGAGATCCCGTCTCTCTGAGGTCTGTCCTTTCTGGCTCCCTGAAGGCGGTGAGTCTGCGCTCCAGGGTGGGGGGGGGTCCTGGCTTGTCCCCTGTGTACCCCCACCCCAGTTGCCACTCCCCCAGTGCACAGAGGGTGGGAGGGCCGGAAAACTCCACCCAGCTGGGCCTTTTGTCCCCTTCCCCCCCAAGAGGAAGCAGCTGGGGGGCGGGATGGGAGTCCAGGAGGCGGGAAATCTTGTGGGGGGGGGGTGTCTCCAAGGGCCCTGAGTGGTTAGGAGAGGATGAACTGGAACCAGACGGAGGGGGAACTTTGTCCTCTGCCCCCTCTTCCCTCTCCACGTGTGCCAGGTGGCCTGCTCTGGGCAAGTCAGGGTCACACGTGTATGTGTGTGTGTACACATGTACATGTACACCGGGTGGAGACTGGGGTAATGGTTGGGGAACACTCTGTGGTGGCCCTTTGGTCCACTTTCTCCATATGTCTCTGGCCTCTCCTGGCCTGTCTGTCCCTGCTGTCTCTGTGTATCACTGGCTTTCTGGCTGGCCCAGTCTCTCCTGGCCTCTCTGTCCCCGCCGTCTCTGGGTGTCCCCATTTTTCTTGGCCTCTCGGTTCCCACAGTCTCTGTGTTACTGTGTTCCAGTCCTCCAGGCCTCTTCGTTCCCACCGTTTCCCACTGTTTGTCTTTGACTCTCTGAGAGTCTCGGTTTCTCTTGGCCTCTCCATCCCCGCTGTCAGTGGATCTCTCTGGCTGTCTAGGTGTCTTGGTCTCTCCTGGCCTCTTCATCCCTTCCATCTCTGGATGTCTCTGGCTCTATGAATGTCTTGGTCTCTCTCAGCCACTCCGTCCCCATTATCTCTGTATGTCTCTGCGTATCTTGGTCACTCCTGGCCTCTCCATCCCCGCCATCTCTGTACGTCTCTGTGTGGCTCAATCTCTCCTGGCCTGTCTTCACTGTCACTGTATGTCTAAACCTCTCTAGGTTTCTTGGTCTCTCTTGGCCTCTTCGTTCCCACCGTTTCCCACTGTTTGTCTTTGACTCTCTGAGAGTCTTGGTTTCTCTTGGCCTCTCCATCCCCGCTGTCAGTGGATCTCTCTGGCTCTCTAGGTGTCTTGGTCTCTCCTGGCCTCTTCATCCCTGCCGTCTCTGGTTGTTTCTGGCTCTCTGAATGTCTCGGTCTCGCTCGGCCACCCCGTCCCCATTATCTCTGTACATCTCTGCGTATCTTGGTCACTCCTGGCCTCTCCGTCCCCACCATCTCTGTATGTCTCTGTGTGGCTCAATCCCTCCTGCCCTGTCTTCACTGTCACTGTATGTCTGCACCTCTCTAGGTTTCTTGGTCTCTCTTGGCCTCTCCGTCCCCACCTTCTCTATATGTCTCTGGCTCTCTGGGTGTCCCACTCTCTCCTGGCCTCACTGTCTCTGGCTCTCGGAGTGTCTCTGAGTGTGTCCCAGTCTCTCCTGGTCTCTCCATCCCCATCGCCTCTGTATGTGTATGGCTCTCTGGGTGTCTCGGTCTCTCTCAACTTCCCCGTCCCCATTCTCTCTGTTTGTCTTTGGCTCTCTGGATGTCTCGGTCTCTCCTGGCCTTTCCGCTCTTTTCCCCTGTCTTCTTCCCCCTCCACCGTCTTCTCGGTTCCGTCCCCTTCCACTCCTGCTGCTGCTCTGTCCCCCACCTTGCCTCTGGGGTCCACCCGCAGAGACCCCCACCTGGTTTCTGTGTCTCCCCCCCACCCCCCCGCTGCCTCGGGCTGTCTGTTTCCCTCTGTGTGTGGTCCGCGTGGCTGTGAGCCGGGGGTCTAAAAATACTATCCCCCGCTCCCCCCGCCCGCTCATCCCCTGCCCTTGGGTTCACCTTGGGGCTGGCCTGGTGTCCAGCCCCAGGCCTCAGCCCTCCTGGGACACCCCCCCCCCTCAAGCGATGAGCCCCAGAGAGGAGGGGGCTGGGGGGCTGGTCCGTCCCCCCCAAAACCTGGCTCTCCTCCTTTTTCCCCTAGCTCCAGGGTCTCTGGGCCGCCACCCCAGGCTTAGGATGGCCACCGTTCACGGGAGACCAGACACAGCTGCCTCTGATTCAGCGTCCCCAGCCTGGGGCCCGGACACCAGGTAGCCAGGTGACTGGGTCATTGCTGAGGGTTGAAGATCGGGGTCCCCGAGGAGAGGGAGCGGGGGCATGGAAGGCCAAGGGGGATTGGCCTTGGGCTGCTTGGAGCCTTTTGGTGGGGAGGATGTGGAGGAGTTCCTGGGGTCCAGGATGCCTGGCCCCCTGTGTGGGGTGGAGTCAGTGGTGGGACCACCTAAGGTCCATGGGGGGGATGGGGCTGAAGGGAGGGGGTGCGCCGGACCGCTGAGGAAGGTGGCGCCGGGGCTGGGAACAGAAAGCTGGGACCCTAATGGTTGCAGGGGCTGTGGTAATTGGGAACCGGGGCTCCAGGGGAACTGAAGGGTAGCAGGGGGGGCGGTGGTGCTCAGGGAACTCGTTCTGAGAGGACTGTGGGCTTGGGGGCCTGAGGGGAGCAGGAAGTGGGGCAGAGTTCCCAGCTGCCGTAAACCTGACCCATTCAATCCCCTCTGTCCCCCCGCCCCAGTTGAGTTGCGGGGATCCACCCTCTGCCCGTGAGGGGGCCATGGCAGGGGCCTCTGTGAAGGTGGCCGTCCGGGTCCGCCCGTTCAATGCCCGCGAGACCAGCCGCGATGCCAAGTGTGTGGTCAGCATGCAGGGGACTACCACCTGTGAGTAAAGGCCAGGGGGCCGGAGGGGATGGGGTGGGGTGGCTGGGGGATGGCGAGGGGAGGGGACGGGGAGCTGGGGGACAGACTATGGGCTGGGCGGGGGGCGGGGATGAGCCAGTGGGTTGGGGCGTGGAGTGAGGGAGGGCCAGTGGGCCCCGGCAGCTGGGGTGGCTGGCGGGGATTGGGAGCGAGGCAGGGGCTGGGAAACCTGGGCCCCTTTTTCCTCTCCTGTCCCTTTGCCTCCGCTCTCTGGGTCACTGGGCAGTGGTTGTGGGGGAGGGGGCCGAGGCCCACTGGGGGCGGGGGTTGGCCCAGAATCCCCATTGCCCAATCCAGACAGGCCACTCGGAGGTGGGGGCTGCAGCCCGGGGCTGGATTTAGCTCCGGGGCCTGGCAGGGAGTTGGCAGGGGGTGGGGAGCCGGTGGGGGGGCGGGCAGGGAGCGGGGGAGAGACTCGGGGGGCTGCCCGCCCTCACCCCTTCCGCCTTCCGCCCCCTCAGCCATCACCAACCCCAAGCAGAACAAGGACTCCCCAAAGAGCTTCACGTTCGACCACAGTTACTGGTCCCACACGTCGGTGAGCAGGACCCCGGGGTCCCTTCGGACTTGAGTCGGGGGGGCAGGGTGTCAGGAGGCCTGTGGCCTCCCCCCTCATGCTCTGCCCCCCCGCCCCAGGCCGAAGACCCCCAGTTTGCCTCCCAGCGCCAAGTGTACCAAGACATCGGGGAGGAGATGCTGGTCCACGCCTTTGAGGGCTATAACGTCTGCATCTTCGCCTACGGGCAGACTGGGTCTGGCAAGTCCTACACCATGATGGGGCGGCAGGAGCCCGGGCAGCAGGGCATCGTGCCCCAGGTACCCGGCCCTTCCCCCAAGCCCCGCCGGCAGTTGGGCGGGGGGCGGGGGCACACGGAGCTGACTCCCCTTGGCAGAGGCCAGTACCTGGTAGTAGATACAAAAGCCCCAGGAGGTGCCCTGAGTGAAAGAGAGACAGAGTGGAAGACCCACAGACGGGGCCCAAGACCCACCATTGGGAATGGTTGGAAAGACTGATTGGCAAGGGTTTGGCAAGGGAACACAACCACCCGGGAACCCCAGCGATCCAGAAGCGGTTCTCCGTCTGATGGAGGGAGAGAACAAGTCCCGGACGGCTTCGGTCCAATCGTCCGTCTATCCGTCCTCGACTCCATGGGGGAGGGCAAGTGGGGAGACCCAGGCGGTGCTGGGAGGAGAGGAAGGGGAAGAGCAGAAGGTGGCGGGGTCCCCCGTCTGCTTCCATCTCCCTGGCCCCCCACCTCCGAGGCCAAAGGGGGCCTCACTCCTCCCCCTCACTGACCCCCCCCCAAGCTCTGCGAAGACCTCTTCTCCCGCGTCAGTGAGAACCAGGGCGCCCAGCTCTCCTTCTCCGTCGAGGTGAGGATGCTTTCATGAATTCATTTAATCGTATTTATTGAGCACTGCTGTGTGCAGAGCACTGTACTCAGTGCTTGGGAGAGTACAACAACAAACAGACACATTCCCTGTCCACGCCGAGCTCACGGTCTAGAGGGGGAGACAGACATTAATATACGTAAATTAATCGCAGATACATACATATGTACGTATACACCTGCTCCAGGTGGGAGGTGTGGGGGGGCCCGTGGGATGCTTGGAGCTTGGGAGGATGAGGGTGGGGGGCAAGGCAGGAAGAAGGAGAGTGTGGGGAGGCAGGACGCCCGGGTCTCCTGCCCCCGACCAGGTGAGCTACATGGAGATCTACTGCGAGCGTGTCCGGGACCTGCTAAACCCCAAGAGCCGGGGGGCCCTGCGGGTCCGGGAGCATCCGATCCTGGGGCCGTACGTGCAGGACCTGTCCAAGCTGGCCGTCACCTCCTACGCTGACATCGCCGACCTCATGGACTGCGGCAACAAGGCCCGGTGAGGCGGCTGCCTGCGAGGGCCGAGCCGGGGTGCCTGGGCCTCGGACGGGTCGGGGTGGCGGTTGGAGAGGCGGGTGGTTGGTGGAGGGCCAGAAGGCGGAGAGCCGGATGCCTGGGTCCCCATCCCTCTCCAGGACGGTGGCGGCCACCAACATGAATGAGACCAGTAGCCGTTCGCACGCCGTCTTCACCATCGTGTTTACCCAGCGATGCCATGACCAGCTCTCGGGGCTCGACACGGAGAAGGTACCCTGTCTCCCCACCGCTGCCCCCCAGATCTCCCCAAATCCACAGCCTTTAACTCTCCCTCACCTCTCCAAGATAGGACCCTTTTCCTCCAGCCCACCCACTGCCCATCCAAGGTGTCCTACTCCCCTGACTGTTTCTCCTCACTCCTTTCTCCATCCCCTCTCCCCCCATTTTTTATGGTATTTGTCAAGCGTTTACTATGTGTACTAAGCGCTGGGATAGATACAACCTAATCAGGTCGCACACAGTCCCTGTCCCGCGTGGGGCTCACAGTCTCGATCCCCATTTTACAGATGATGTAACTGAGCAACGAAGTGACTTGTCCAGGGTCACACAGCAGACATGTGGAGGGGCCGGGATTAGAACCCGGGTCCTTTCGACTCCTAGGCCTGGGCTCTTTCCACTAGGCCATGCTGCTTCTCCTGTCCGTTACGGGTGTGTGCCTTCTGTCTGGTTCCCTCCCTCCCACTCACCTCTTCCTGTCCCCTAGGTCAGCAAGATCAGCCTGGTGGATCTGGCTGGGAGCGAGCGAGCTGATTCCACGGGGGCCAAGGGGACGCGGCTGAAGGTGAGTGGTTTGGGGGGCAGGAAAGAGAGCCTCAGGAGGAACTGGGGGTGAGGGGCCGGGAGAAGAGGCTCCCAGAGAACAGGAGTGAAAACAGGAGTGAAAACAGGAAGAGAAATGGAATCAGAGGTCAGTAGGGACCCCAAGCTGAGCAGGTGCCAGAAACTGACTGAGCGGGGGGAGTCCTTTCAGCCTTGAAATGAAGCTGCAGAACTTTCTGTGGGCTAATTAGCCGGGACGAGACGACTGAAGCACTGAGATATCAAGGATCTGACTTGGACTGTGAGCCCCATGTCGGGCAGAGACTTGGCCCGATGGGATTGTTTTGTATCTTCCCCAGCGTTTAGTATAATGCCTGGCGTGTAGTAAGCATTTAACAAGTAGCATTAAAAATAAAAACGGAGGGGGAATAAGGAAGGTAGACTGGTGAGAGGGGACAAATTTGCTGTGTAGAGAGGATTTCTAGGTGTGAGGGAGAAGCAGTGTGGTCTAGTGGAAAGAGCCCGGGCTCGGGAGTCAGAGGACCTGAGTTCTAATCCCGGCTCTGCCGCTTGTGAGCCCACTGTTGGGTAGGGACTTTCTCTGTTGCCAACTTGTACTTTCCAAGCGCTTAGTACAGTGCTCTGCACACAGTAAGCGCTCAATAAATACGATTGATTGATTGATTGTCTGCTGTGTGACTTTGGGCAAATCACGGCATTTCTCTAACGCCTTAGTTACCTCATCCACAAAATGGGGATTAAGACTGTGAGCTCCATGTGAGTAGTGAATTGTGTCCATTCTGATGAACTTTTAGCTACCCCAGCATTTAATACAGTGCCTGGCACATAGTAAGCACTTAACAAATACGATAGCATATAAAAGGGGCTGCCCCTCACCAGCTGGGGCTAGGGACATCTCCAGGGATGCAGGGAGGTGGCCCGATTTACCTCAGAGGAGCCTACAGGAGTGTGTTTGGGGTCGGGGGAGCTCTCCACATCTTGGCGGGGGGGCATACTGGGGCTGTCTTGGGGAGCTTGTGAGGAAGGGTTGATTAGAGGCCCGGTTTGCCTCTCCTCCTCCCCCACACTCCAGGAAGGTGCCAACATCAACAAGTCCCTGACCACGCTGGGGAAGGTGATCTCGGCTCTGGCAGAGATGGTGAGGAATGGGCAGGGGGTTGGGCCCGGGGACGGGCAGGGGGAGGGTCCCCAGGGGGTCAGAGGGGCAATGGAGGACTTTGGGGAGGGACCCCTGCCCCTCCAGTAGCCTGATATGCCTCCCCTTTTCCCCCAACCGCCATCACACCCAGCAATCCAAAAAGCGCAAGTCGGACTTCATCCCGTACAGAGACTCGGTGCTGACATGGCTGCTGAAGGAGAATCTGGGTAAGGGGCTGCCGACGGATTCCCCTTCCCCCCAACCTCCCCACGACGTGACCCTTCTCCTGTGGCCTAACCACTGCCCTCCCCCACGCCATGTCTCTCCTCCACAGGGGGCAACTCACGCACGGCGATGATCGCGGCCCTGAGCCCAGCCGACATCAACTACGAGGAGACCCTGAGCACTCTCAGGTGCCCCAGGGCTGCGGGGAGCCGGGGGGCCGGGGTTCCCGGGCGGGACGGAGGCCGGGCGCTGGAGGCTCCGGCTCCGACCCTCCCCCTGCTCCCCGCCCAGGTACGCCGATCGCGCCAAGCAGATCCGCTGCAATGCCGTCATCAACGAGGACCCCAACGCCAGGCTGATCCGGGAGCTGCAAGAGGAGGTGGCTCGTCTGCGGGAGCTGCTGTTCGCCCAGGGGCTGTCGGCCTCCGCCCTCGGGGGTATGGCGGGGTGGGGGGTATGGGTGACCCAGGGGAGACCGAGGCAGGGGAGGGGGCCCGCCTGCTGCAGCTACTGGCAGCCCAGGGGCTGTCGGCCTCCACCCTCAGCGGTACAGGGCGACCAGGGGAGGGGACCCTGCATTCTGCCTCCTTTTCTCTGTTCCTCTCCATTTCATTCATTCAGTCGTATTTATTGAGCACTTACTGTGCGCAGAGCACTGTACTAAGCGCTTGGAAAGTACAAGTCAGCTACATATAGAGACGGTCCGTACCCAACAACGGGCTCACAGTCTAGAGCTCTCCATCGCTGCTCTCCCTCAACTCCCTTGATATGATGATGATGATGATGGCATTTGTTAAGTGCTTACTATGTGCAAAGCAAGCGCTGGGGGGATACAAGGTGATCACGTTGTCCCACGTGGGGCTCACAGTCTTAAGCCCCACTTTACAGATGAGGGAACTGAGGCTCAGAGGAGTGAAGTAACTTGCCCAAGGTCACACACCAAACGTGGGAGAGCCGGGATTAGAGCCCATGACCTCTGGCTCCCAAGCCCGTAATCTTTCCCCTGAGCCACGCTGCTCTCCCCTCTCAACTGCTGCACTCCCTCTCGATTTCTGCTCTCCCTTTCTCTGTTGTCTCCCCTCTCTATCTCTCTTTCTTCTCAGTCTCTGCCCTCTCTATCTCTGCTCTCTCTCTCCCTTCCACTCTCCTCGCTCTTGATCACTCAGTCTCTGCTCTTCTCCCCACCCTCTACCTCTTGTCCCTTTGGGTCCCCAGGAGTGGACAGGCCAGGGGGCTCCTCAGGATGACACCGACACCCACCAGCAGGATGGGCGGCGGGGAGGGGATCGTTCTGGGCGTCCCCTCCACCACCCAACCGCCGCGTCATCTGCCTTGATGCTGTGCTTGGTCTCTCCAGCTCTGGGGTTCTCCCTGTCTCCCCATCTCTCTTTCTGCTTCCTTCTCCCTCCTTTCCTGTCCCCCTTCTCCATTCCCAGAGGGACCCTGGCCGGGACTCCAGCCCCGTCAGCTGCCACCGCTGACCTCCCTTTTGGCTGGTACCCCCCAACCACCCCAGTCTCCCCAGCCCTGATGGCTGGGCCCCTGCAGGCCTCATGGCTCGCCCTGTACCCCTCCGCTCTTCCCTCACCAGGGCTGAAGCTGGAGGATGGGCACTGTGGGACCCCACTGCCGCCCCTCTCCCCACCTGCCGCCTCCCCGGAGCCCGGCCTGAGCCCCCCTGGCCAGAACGGTGAGCTGGAACCTCCCTACTCCCCAAGTCCCGAACCCCAGATTGGGCCCGAGGAGGCCATGGAGCGGCTGCAGGTGAGGAGGGGTCTGGGGAGGGTGGGTGTCGGGGCCCCTTGGTCCTGAAGGTGGAAAGGGGGGTTGAGGGTTGGGAGGAGGGGCAGCACCCCGCGTCCCCTTCCCCTCTGAATCCGCTCCTCTTTGCGGACGCAGGAGACGGAGAAGATCATCGCGGAACTGAATGAGACGTGGGAGGAGAAACTGCGCAAGACGGAGGCCTTGCGGATGGAGAGGTGAGGCGGACGGCGGAGTGGAGTGGGCCGGGACGGGGGGGACTCAGCTCCTTCCCAAAATGCTTTTGCAGTCTTGGGAGGCAAAGGTGGAGTGGGGAGGAGGGGAAGTCTGTCTAGAGCAAGAGATAATAATAATGATGGCATTTGTTAAGCGCTTACTATGTGCAAAAGCACTGTTCTAAGCGCTGGGGGTGGTACAAGGTGATCAGGTTGTCCCACGGGGGGCTCAAGTCCTAATCCCCAGTTTACGGATGAGGGAACTGAGGCTCAGAGAAGAGAAATGACTTGCCCAAGGTCACACAGCAGACGTGGCGGAGCCGGGATTAGAACCCATGACCTCTGCCTCCCAAGCCCAGGCTCTTTCCACTGAGCCACGCTGCTTCTCTATGCTGGCGGGGAGGGGTGACGGTCAGTCTTTGGAAACTTTCTTGGCCAGTCAATCAATTAATCAATTCATTCATTCAATCGTATTTAATCATCTGATTATTTATGATTAATGATTAATCATTTAATCATCATCTAATCGTAATCAATCATCTATATTTATTGATCGCTTATTGTGTCCATATATATTGAGCGCTCAACTGCCCTTCTGCCTCGCCCTTGCACTTGAATTTGCTCCCTTTATTCACTTTAGCCCCACAACACTGAGGTCTATATCCATAATTTGGTTGGTTTGTTATTTTTCTATATTAATGTCTGTGCCCCCCTGTAGACTGTAAGCTTGTTGTGGGCAGGGACCTCGCCTACCAACTCTGTTGAATTATACTCTCCCAAGTGGCTCTGTACAATGGTCTGCGCACAGTAAGCATTCACTGTATATGACTGATTGAGAGCACTGTACTAAGTGCTTGGAAGAGAGCGATACATTCATTCATTCATTCATTCAATCGTATTTATTGAGCGCTTACTGTGTGCAGAGCACTGTACTAAGCGCTTGGGAAGTACAAGTTGGCAACAGATAGAGACGGTCCCTACCCAACAGCGGGCTCACAGTCTAGACGGGGGAGGCAGACAACAAAACAAAACATATTAACAGAATAAAATAAATAGAATAGATACATGTAGATCTGTGCCTTGCCCACAGGGCGCTAACAGTCTAGACCAACCAGGCGAAATTGTGCAGGTGAACCTTTAGAATTGGAGTCAGAAGTCATGGGTTCAAATCCTGGCTCTTCCAATTGTCAGCTGTGTGACTGTGGGCAGGTCACTTCACTTCTCTGTGCCTCAGTTCCCTCATCTGTAAAATGGGGATTAAGACTGTGAGCCCCACGTGGGACAACCCGATCACCTTGTATCCCCCCCCAGCGCTTAGAACAGTGCTTTGCACATAGTAAGCGCTTAACAAATACCATTATTATTATTATTATTATTATTATTATAAGTCAGAGCCTTCTTTCAGCTAATTAGATTGGAGAGTGTATAAGGGGCCCGGGACAAGATGGGAGGGTAGGGTGTCCGTCCGGGAGGAGGAGAAGGCTGAGGGGTTGAGCCCCAGAAGGGTTAGGGTTAGGGGGGCTTTACCATGTCGAGAAGCAGTGTGGTCTAGTAGGTAGAGCCCGGGCTTGGGAGTCAGAAGGACCTGGGTTCTAATCCTGGCTTCGCCACATGTCTGCTGTGGGACCTTGGGCGAGTAACTTCCCTTCTCTGGGCCTCAGTTACCTCATCGGCAAAATGGGAACAAAGAGAATGTGAGCCCCATGTGGGACAGGGACTGCGCCCACCCTGATTCACTTGTATCCACTCCAGTGTTTAGAACAGTGCTGGGCACATAGTAATCACTGAACAAGTATTATTATTATCATTATCATCATCACCGTCATCTTCCCCAGTTCTTTGAACAGTGCCTGGCGTATAGTAAACACTTAACAAGTTCCGTAATTATTATCGCTGTCATTATTATCGTTATTTCATGGGGAGGGGGAGCCACTCCGATCCCGTCAGACACGGCTTCGGTCCCGGCACGGAGGATTCGGATTAGCCCTGAGTTAAGTCCCGGGGAGAGAGAGGAGGGAAGAGGGGAGGGGAACCGAGATGAGCTTCTTCCGCTCCCCTCATCTCCCTCCAGAGAAGCGCTGCTGGCGGAGATGGGGGTGGCCGTGCGGGAAGACGGCGGCACCGTTGGGGTCTTCTCCCCCAGGAAGGTGAGTGGCGGTGGGGGCGGCCCGAGGTTGGGGAGGGGAGATTCCTAGCCATGCCGTGACACCTTTTGACCTCTGAACCCCTCACTGCTTAGTCAGTTGCATTTATTGAGCGCTGACTGTGTGCCGAGCACTGTACTACGCGCTTGGGAGAGGACAATAGAACAGACACATTCCCTGCCCCCAACAAACCTACAGAGGGCTGAAGCAACACGGTCTAGTAGGTAGAACCTACTAGAAGGACCTGGGTTCTAATCCCGGCTCCACCACTTGCCTGCTGAGAGACCTCGGACAAGTCGCTTCACTTTGCCATCCCTCAGTAACCTCATCTGTGAAATGGGGATTAAGACTCTGAGCCCCATGTGGGACAGGGGACTGTGTCCAACCTGATTAACTTGTATGTACTCCAGCGCTTAGAACGGTGCCTGGCACATAGTAAGTGCTTAAACAATGCCGTTAAAAAAAAATAAAGAAAAAACACGACAGACGCATTCCCTGCCCACAACGAGCTTCCAGTCTAGAGGGCTTTCCTCCTCGACTCCTGACCTCTCCCCCGCCTCCACGCCCCGTCCGGCGGCTGCTCACGTCCCCCTCCCTCCTCTTCCTTCCCGGACAGACTCCGCACCTGGTCAACCTCAACGAAGACCCCCTGATGTCCGAGTGTCTCCTCTACCACATCAAGGACGGGGTGACTAGGTACCGCCTGGATGCTGGGAGGAATTGGGGTGCGGGGATGGAGGGGGACCAGCCGGGCGGGGAGACGGGGGGCCCTCCCCCGTCCCACCCATCTCCCCCTCCCCGCAGGGTCGGGCAGGTGGACGTCGACATCAAGCTGACGGGACAGTTTATCCGGGAACAGCACTGCCTGTTTCGGAGCCTGACCCAGCCGGATGGAGAAGGTAGGGGAGACGTCTGGGGGCGTGCAGACGCTCGGGGAATTGGAAAAGTTCGGTCCTTCCTGAAACCGTCCGGAGACATTCCCGTGGGGAGTCGCCTAAGGCAGTGTGGCCCGGTGGATAGAGTCCGGGCCTGGGAGTTGGAAGGACCTGGGTTCTCATCCCGGCTCCGTCACTCGTCTGCCGCTGGGCGAGTCACTGGGCTTCTCTGGGCCGCAGTTCCCTCATCTGTAAAATGGGGATCGAGACCGTGAGCCCCATGCGGGGGCACGGACTGCGTCCAGTCCGATGAACTTGGATCTACCGCAGGGCTTAGGACAGTGCCTGGCACGTAGTAAGCGCCTAACACATACCATTAAAAAAAAAGAAAGCCTGGTTTGCTGATTCCCTGCCATTCATTCCCCACCCTTCTCCTCCATCCCCTCAGTCCTGCCTCTCTGGGTACCCCAGAAGAGCTTAGCCTCATGAGAGGTATAGTCTGGGCACCGGGCCGGGGAGAGACCATTCTGACAGAGGATTCTGGGGGTCGTAGGCCCCTTTCGGGGAGCCCTGTGCCCTTCAATAAAGGCTTCAGGGAGCTCTAATGTCCCTCTACTCTTCCCTCCTCTCTGTGCTGCTACCAGAGGGTTCGGCGGACTCCAGCAGGTACTGGGTGGGCAGGTGGGGGCCGCTGCCGATCCCCCCCAAACCGCCCCCCGGCTCCCACTGCCTCTGACTCGCTTCCCCTCCTCTTTCCTGCCAGTGGTGGTCACGCTGGAGCCTTGGGAAGGAGCGGAGACCTACGTCAACGGGAACCCGGTGACTCAGCCCCTGGTGCTGAGATCAGGTATGCCCTGCCAGGACGGGGAGGAGGCGGAGAGAGCCTTCGTCGGGGGGACTGTGGGGAGCACCCAGGGTTGGGGAGACTGGAATCAGGCCGCCTCCACCGTTGGTACTGTCCCCTCCGCCTGCGGGATCCCGGGCCGGAAGGAGATTCATTCATTCAGTCGTATTTATCGAGCGCTTACTGTGTGCAGAGCACTGTACTAAGTGCTTGGGAAGTCCAAGTTGGCAACACATAGAGACGGTCCCTACCCAACAGCGGGCTCACAGAATAATAATAATAATAATGACGGCATTAAGCGCTTACTATGTGCAAAGCACTGTTCTCCGTGCTGGGGGGATACACGGTCATGAGGTTGTCCCACGTGGGGCTCACAGTCTTCATCCCCATTTTCCAGATGAGGGAACTGAGGCCCAGAGAAGTGAAGTGACTTGCCCAAAGTCACACAGCGGACAAGTGGCGGAGTCGGGATTGGAACCCGTGACCTCTGGCTCCAAAGCCCGGGCTCTTTTCCAGTGAGCCACGCTGCTTCTCCTAAGATCTAGGAGATGACCCAGTTGCCACCCTCGGGGTGGCGGGTGGTTGGTTGCGGGGACAGACTACTGAGGGGGGAAGACAGGTCCAGCAGAAAATGGTTTGGGGGAGAAAGCACAGACCCAGGACTCGGAGGGCCTGGGTTCTAATCCCGGCTCCGCCCCTTGTCCGCCGTGTGACCTCAAGCGAGTCACAGCACTTTGAGAAGCAGCGTGGCTCAGTGGAAAGAGCCCGGGCTTTGGAGTCAGAGGTCATGGGCTCAAATCCCGACTCCGCCAACTGTCGGCTGTGTGACTTTGGGCAAGTCACTTCACTTCTCTGGGCCTCAGTTCCGTCATCTGTCAAGTGGGGTTGAAGGCTGTGAGCCCCCCGTGGGACAACCTGATCACCTTGTAACCTCCCCAGTGCTTAGCACAGTGCTTTGCACATAGTAAGCGCTTAACAAATACCATCATCATCATTATTATTATTATTCTCTGGGCTTCAGTTACCTCAGCTGTGAAATGGGGATTAAGACTGTGAGCCCCATGTGGGACAGGGACCGTGTCCAACCCGATTTGCTCATATCCACCCCAGCACTTAGTACAGCGTCTGGAGCGTAGTAAGCGCTTAACAACGCGACACTTATTATTAGAGGAAAAGCAACAGGCCTGGCCACTTTTCTGCTGTGTGCTGCAAGTCACTTCATTACCGTGTCCCTCAGTTTCCTCATCTGTAAAATGGGGATTAAAGCCTCTGCACTTAGGCACATATGGGACTTGATTATCTGAAGGTAATGGGTTCTAATCTCTCGGCTCCACCTCTTGTCTGCTGTGTGACTTTGGGCAAGTCACTTCACTTCTCAGTGCCTCAGTTACCTCAATGGTAAAATGGGGAATGAGACTGTGAGCCCCATGTTGTACAGGGACTTTGTCCAACCCAATTTGTTTGTATCCACTCCGGCACTTAATACAGTGCCTGGCACACAGTAAGTGCTTCGCCAATATAGATATCATTATTATTATCCCAGCGCTTAGAATAATGCTTGGCACATATTAAGCACTTAACAAGTACCAAAGTTATTACTGGTACTGGCCGGTGGTGGTCAATTGAATATGAATCAACGAATCAGTGGTATCGATTGAGTGTTCACTGTGTGCAGAACACTGTATTTTATTTTGTTAGTATGTTTGGTTTTGTTCTCTGTCTCTGTATATATATATATATATATATATATATATATATATATATATATATGTTTGTACATATTTATTCCTCTATTTATTTATTTTACTTGTACATATCTATTCTATTTATTTTATTTTGTTAGTATGTTTGGTTTTGTTCTCTGTCTTTATATATGTATATATGTTTGTACATATTTATTACTCTATTTATTTATTTATTTATTTTACTTGTACATATCTGTCTCTGTCTCTGTATATCTGTACATATATGTACATATCTGTCTCTGTCTCTGTATATATGTACATATATGTATATATGTACATATCTATTCTATATATTTTATTTTGTTAGTATGTTTGGTTTTGTTCTCTGTCTCCCCCTTTTAGACTGTGAGCCCACTGCTGGGTAGGGACTGTCTCTATATGTCACCAACTTGTACTTCCCAAGCGCTTAGTCCAGTGCTCTGCACACAGTAAGCGCTCAATAAATACGATTGATGATGATGATGATGTACTAAACGCTTGGAATAGTCCGATACAATAAGAGTTGGTAGACATGCTATCTGCCCACGACAAGGGAAGAGCCTGGTCAGACTGAAAGCTCGTTGTGGGCAGGGAATATGTTTGTTTATCATCATCATCAATCATATTTATTGAGCACTTACTATGTGCAGAGCACTGTACTAAGTGCTTGGGAAGTACAAATTGGCAACATATAGAGACAGTCCCTCCCCAACAGTGGGCTCACAGTCTAAAAGGGGGAGACAGAGAACAAAACCAAAGATACTAACAAAATAAAATATCGTTATACTGTTTATCGTTTATCGTTATACTGTACTCTCCCAAGTGCTCAGTACGGTGCTGTGCACACAGTAAGTGCTCAGTAAATACGACTGAATGAACCTGAGAGCTGGGGTCCCGCTGACTGGAGTGGGAAGGGAGGAGAGGCCTTTAAGGAGGTGGTTGTCCTTGGGCTCTGGTAAAGAATCCTGGGAATGGTAAGGGAGTCCAGCGGATCGGGCCCACAGCCCTGCCCAACCCGTCTACCGGGGCCCAGGCCACCTCGGACCCATTGCCCCCGTCTGTGTCGGATGCCTGGTGGTCTCGCCCCACAGGTAGAGCCTGTTCCTGGGGTCCCTGGGGAGAAAGGAGACCCGATCCTACCCTCGGGAGGAGGCGAACCGGTTCATGGGGGACTTGGGAAGCGCTCCGGGGATCTGACCCTGAGGCCGGGGCCGACGGGGGAGGGCTCCGCCGCTGACCCCGGTGGGCCGCTGTCTCCAGGGAACCGGATCGTCCTGGGGAAGAACCACGTGTTCCGCTTTAACCACCCGGAGCAGGCGCGTCTGGAGCGGGAGCGGGGGGCCCCACCTCCCCCGGGGCCGCCCCCCGAGCCCGTCGACTGGAACTTCGCCCAGAAGGAGCTGCTGGAGCAGCAGGGGATCGACATCAAGTTGGAGATGGAGAAGAGGTGAGACCCTGGCGTCCGGCCCCGGTCCGGTGCCCCTCCCCTCCCGACCCGCCGTCCCCAACCTCCGCTTCCCCAGGGCCCCCCCCCACCCCAACTAGCGGTCCTGACAGCTCCGGCTCTCCCCGCACCCCCTTAGGTTGCAGGATCTGGAGAACCAGTACCGGAAGGAGAAGGAGGAGGCCGACCTCCTCCTGGAGCAACAGAGGCTGGTGAGGGGCGGCCGTGGGAGCCGAGGGGCCGTGGCCCGTCGGGCCGGAGCCGGGCTGGGAACTGGGCTCCCCCAGGGCCGCTGGGAGCTGGGATGGCCCAGGGTGCTGGGAGCTGGGAAGGTTGAGGGGGGCTGTTGGGAACTGGGATGGACCTGGATAAGGAGCCTTCTGGGAGCCGGGATGGCCCGAGGGGTGCTGGGAGCTGGGGGCGCCTGCCGGAAGCTGGGATGGCCCTGCGGGGATGGGGTTTCTTGGAGATTGGGGTCCCGTCGGGCACTGGGGAGGGTCCCCGTTCCCCCGCCTGAGCCCCCGCCCCTCCCCGTCCCGCCGCTGACAGTACGCGGACTCGGACAGCGGCGACGACTCGGACAAGCGGTCGTGCGAGGAGAGCTGGCGGCTGATCTCGTCGCTGCGCGAGCAGCTGCCCCCGACGACGGTGCAGTCCATCGTCAAGCGGTGCGGCCTGCCCAGCAGCGGCAAGCGCCGGGCCCCGCGCCGCGTCGTCTACCAGATCCCCCAGCGCCGCCGCCTGCAGGGCAAGGACCCGCGCTGGGCCACGCTGGCCGACCTGAAGATGCAGGCCGTCAAGGAGATCTGCTACGAGGTGGCCCTGGCCGACTTCCGCCACGGCCGGGCCGAGATCGAGGCCCTGGCGGCCCTCAAGATGCGGGAGCTCTGCCGCACCTACGGCAAGGCCGAGGGGCCCGGGGACTCGTGGCGGGCCGTGGCCCGGGACGTTTGGGACACGGTCGGGGAGGAGGACGGGGAGGAGGGGGCCGGGGGCGGGGCCCGCGGGGGGGCCGGCGAGGTGGAGGACCTGCGCGCCCACATCGACAAGCTGACGGGCATCCTGCAGGAGGTCAAGCTGCAGAACAGCACTAAGGACCGTGAGATCCGCGCCCTCCGGGACCGCATGCTGAGGATGGAGCGGGTGGTCCCCCTGGTGCAGGTGAGGGGGTCCTGCTCGCCGCTTCCGATTCTGCCGCTCCTGTCCTCCCCCTCCAGACCTTCCTGCTCCTTCCCCCGGCCCCCCGGCCTCTGTTTCCCCTGCTTCCACCATCCCGGACCCCGCTGCTCTCCCCAGCCCCCACCGGTCAGTCAGTCGTGTACTGAGCTCTTACTGTGTGCAGAACCCCGAGTGAAGCGCTTGGGAACAACGGACACGTTCCCTGCCCGCAGTGAGCTTCCAGTCTAGACGGGGAGACAGACCCCCTGCCGTTCCCCTCACCCCCACAGAACGGTGGCTCACGTCAGCTCCCGCTCTTTCTCTGACCGTCCCCGTGTGTGTCTTCTGTCTCTGCCGCAGGATGACGAGGATGGGGAGGAAGACGGAGAGATGGGGGTGTGGGGCGCCCCCGAGGAAGAGGGGGAGGGCGGCCTGGCGGAGGAGGCTCCCGGGGCGCGCCGGGAGCCCCCATCCCCGTCCCCGCCGCCCCCGGCCCCGGCCAGCAGCTGGGAGCGCCTGTCACGGCTGATGGAAGAAGATCCTGCTTTCCGCCGAGGCCGCCTGCGTTGGCTGAAACAGGAGCAGCAGCGGCTGCAGGCCGGCCTCCAGGGCCCCGGGCCCCGCGGAGGGCTCCGGCGACCCCCGGCCCGCTTCGTCCCGCCGCACGACTGCAAGCTCCGCTTCCCCTTCAAGAGCAACCCTCAACACCGGGAGTCCTGGCCCGCTGCCGGGGGGCCGGAGCCGGGGTTGGGGGCCGACCCCGACCCCCCAGCCCCGGCCCCGGTCCAGGCCCCCGCCACCACCCGCCGGCCACCCAGCCCGCGCCGCCCGCACCGGCCCCGCCGCAACTCGCTGGACGGAGGAGGCCGCGCCAGGCGGGGCGGCGGGGAAGGCCCCGGCCCAGCCCGCGCCCCTAGTCCCGGCCGGGCCGAACCCCGGAAACACCCCCATCCCCACCCCCAGGCGCCCCGCTACCCACCCTACACTACACCACCCCGCATGCGGCGCCAGCGGTCCGCCCCCGACCTCAAGGACCGGGGCAACGCCGCCCTGTGAACCACCTCGAGGGGCGGCGGCAGGATGATGGTGGTGATGATGATGATGATGATGATGATGATGAGAACGTGGGGCCGGGGTCCCCACGGGCCCGGGCCGGGACAGGCACGGGGAAGCCAGGAGAAGGTCAGAGCAGGTCGCGGGCGGGGTCACAGGACACGAGGAGCGGAGCCAGCGCAGAGAGAGACACGGGCCGGGGCTGCAGGAAGCGAACCAAAGTGTGGGGGGCGGGAGGGAGGGGGGGCAGGCAGGTGGGAGCCCCCTGAGCGGGGGCATCGGGGGGCTTTGGGGGCGGGGGGGGCTACGACCCCCCCTGCGGGACCTGACAAACGCTGCTAGGGGCAGGGGCACTAGGGGAGTTGTTTTTGTGGCTGGGGAGGGGTGCGAGTGGCTTTGATGCCCCCTCCCCGTCCCATGGCTACCTTGTCTGTCTGGGGGCGTTTCCGTGTCCCTCCGGGGTGTGCGTGTGTGTGTGTGTGTGTGTGTGTGTGTGTGTGAGAGAGAGGGAGGGGGGCGTTGGGGGGTGGGGGGGACACCCTGACTCTCCTCCCCTTTTGGGGGGGGGGCGTGGATTAAAGATATGCAAACGATTAAGATGCCCGCTGATTATTGGGGGGCGAGGAGTGTCCCTGGGGGCTCCTAGCCCCAGCACCTGAATGCTGCTCTGCCATTCATAGGACCCCAATCAATTAATAGTATTTATCCATCATCATCATCAATCGTATTTATTGAGCGCTTACTGTGCGCAGAGCACTGTACTAAGCGCTTGGGAAGTACAAGTTGGCAACATATAGAGACGGTCCCGACCCAACAGCGGGAGCATATACCGAATACCAGGAGTTCGGGTCTTGGAGCCAGAAGGTCATGGGTTCTCATCCCGGCTCCGCCACTTGTCTGTGTGACCGTGGGTAAGTCGCTTCCCTTCCTCTGTCCCTCGGTCACCTCATCTGTAGAATGGGGACTGAAAATGTAAGCCCCACGTGGCACAGGGGCTGTGTCCAACCTGGTTTGCTTGTGTCCATCGCAGTGCTTGGCACATAGTAATCACTTAAATACAACAATTATTATCTATCCCAGAACGGTGCTTGATGCGTAGTAAGGGCTTAACAAATATCATCCATCAGATCATGGCGTGGTGGATAGAGCACGGGCTCCGCCACTTGTCTGCCGTGTGACCTTGGGCAAGTGATTTCATGTCTCTGGGCCTCAGTTACTTCATCTGTAAAATGGGGATTGAGGCTGTAAGCCCCTCGTGGGGCAGGGACTGTGTCCAACCCGATTTGCTTGTATCCATCCCAGAGCTTAGTACGGTGCCCGGCCCATAGTAAGCGCTTAACAAATGCCATCATGATTATTTTTATCATCGTCAAACATCGGAGAAGCAGCGTGGCTCAGTGGAAAGAGCCCAGGCTATGGAGTCAGAGGTCATGGGTTCAAATGCCGGCTCCGCCAACTGTCAGCTGTGTGACTTTGGGCAAGTCACTTCTCTGTGCCTCAGTTACCTCATCTGTAGAGAAGCAGCGTGGCTCAGTGGAAAGAGCCCGGACTTTGGAGTCAGGGTTCATAGGTTCGAATTCCAACTCCACCACATGTCTGCTCTGTGACCTTGGGCAAGTTACTTAATCAATCAGTCAATCGTATTTATTGAGCGTTTACACTGTACTAAGCGCTTGGGAAGTACAAGTTGGCAACAACTTAACTTCTCTGACCCTCAGTTCCCACATCTGTAAAACGGGGATTAAGACTGTGAGCCCCACGTGGGACAACTTGATCACCTCGTATCCCCCCCAGCGCTTAGAACAGTGCTGTGCACATAGTAAGCGCTTAACAAATGCCATCATCATTATTATTATTATTAAAATGAGGATCAAGACCGAGGCCCCCGGGGGACAATCCGATAACCTTGTATCTACCCCAGCGCTTAGAATGATGCTTTGCACATAGTAAGCGCTTAACAAATACCATCATTATTATTATTACTACTACTAATTATTATCATTATTATCATTATTATTAATTATTATTATTATCGTCAGG
This sequence comes from Tachyglossus aculeatus, assembly GCF_015852505.1. Lineage (NCBI taxonomy): Eukaryota > Metazoa > Chordata > Mammalia > Monotremata > Tachyglossidae > Tachyglossus > Tachyglossus aculeatus. Next base: position 2,172,258 of record NC_052096.1, on the reverse strand, counting down.
GGGGTGTTGGGGGGTGTATGGATTAAGACTGAGCCCCCCGTGGGACAATCCGATAACCTTGTATCTACCCCAGCGCTTAGAACAGTGCTTTGCAAATAGTAAGCGCTTAACATGCCATCATTATTATTATTACTACTACTATTATCATTATTATTAATTATTATTATTATCGTCAGGGGGGTGTTGAGGGGTGTATGGATTAAGACTGAGCCCCCCGTGGAACAATCCGCTAACCTTGTATCTACCCCAGCGCTTAGAACAGTGCTTTGCAAATAGTAAGCGCTTAACAAATGCCATCATTATTCTTGTTACTACTACTAATTATTATTATTATCATTATTATTAATTATTATTATTATCGCCAGGGGGGTGTTGGGGGGTGTATGGAGGGACAGAGGGCTTGGCGACAGCAGAGTGACCCCTTGCGGTCGCGTCTGGCATTGCAGCGCTCCCGGGCTGGATGCCCCGCGATTGCTCCCCCTAGCGGTCAATCAATCAATCAATCAATCAATCGTATTTATTGAGCGCTTACTGTGTGCAGAGCACTGTACTAAGCGCTTGGGAAGTACAAGTTAGCAACATATAGAGACGGTCCCTACCCAACAGTGGGCTCACGGTCACTCTGAACACCTTTAGGGGCAAGGTATTGGAGGCCCAGCTAAGGTGACCTTTGATGATGATGATGATGATAATAATAATAATAATAATGGCACTTGTTAAGCGCTTAACTATGTGCAAAGCACTGTTCTAAGCGCTGGATAACAAATGTGGTATATGTTTGGTTTTGTTCTCGGTCTCCCCCTTCTAGACTGTGAGCCCACTGTTGGGTGGGGACTGTATATGTTGCCAACTTGGACTTCCCAAGCGCTTAGTATAGTGCTCTGCACACAGTAAGCGCTCAATAAATACGATTGATTGATTGATTGATTGTTTAGCGCTTACTATGTGCCAAGCACTGTACTAAGCACCGGGGTAGATACAAGGTAGTGAGGTTGTCCCACGTGGGGCTCACAGGCTTAATCCCCATTTTACAGTTGAGGTAACTGAGGAGCAAATAATAATAATAGCATTTATTAAGCGCTTACTATATGCAAAGCACTGTTCTAAATGCTGGGGAGGTTACAAGGTGATGAGGTTGTCCCATGGGGGGCTCACAGTCTTAATCCCCATTTTACAGTTGAGGTAACTGAGGCACAAAGAATAATAATAATAATAATAGCATTTACTAAGCGCTTACTATGGGCAAAGCACTGTTCTAAGCGCTGGGGAGGTTACAAGGTGATGAGGTTGATGAGGTTGTCCCGTGGGGGGCTCACAGTCTTAATCCCCATTTTCCAGATGAGGTAACTGAGGCCCAGAGAAGTGAAGTGACTTGCCCAAAGTCACACAGCGGACAATTGGCGGAGCGGGGATTCGAACCCATGACCTCTGACTCCAAAGCCTGGGCTCTTTCCACTAAGCCACGAGACCCGACCCTTCACGCAGACACGCGAAAAGAGACCCGACTTGAGATTCAGATGATCTGGGTTCTCATCCGGGCTCTGTCCCTTGTCTGCAGTGTGACCTTGGGCAAGTCGTTTTTTATTGCTCTGTGCCTCAGTGTCCCCAACTGTTCATAGAGATTCAGTACCTGTTCTCTCGCTACCTTAGACTATGAGCCCCGCGTGGGCCAGGGACTGTGTCCAACATTTGTCTTATCTCTACCCCAACGTGAAAGTGCCGAGAGTCAGCACTTATCAAATGGCTATCATTATCATCACAACTAATATTTGTTGTTATTCACAAACACGATTACTACGATCACCATTTTTATCATATATTAATAATGGTGACGTTAATAATTGTGGTATTTGTTAAGAAACTAGGAGCGATGATCATAATCATGGCATCTGCGGGCTGAGTAGGTTGACGTTAGAGGAGTGAAGTGTCCAGAGAGAAGCAGCGTGGCTCAGTGGAAAGAGCCCAGGGTTTGGAGTCAGAGGTCATGGGTTCAAATTCCGACTCCGCCAATTGTCAGCTGTGTGACTTTGGGCAAGTCACTTCACTTCTCTGGGCCTCAGTTCCCTCATCTGGAAAATGGGGATTAAGACTGTGAGCCCCCTGTGGGACAACCTGATCACCAGTGCTTAGAACAGTGCTTTGCACATAGTAAGCGCTTAATAAATGCCATCCTTATTATAGTCTCACAGGAGCTTTACAGTGTTCTGCACCAAGTAAATGCCATTATTATTATTATTATTATTGTTATCAGAGGTCATGGGTTCAAATCCCGGCTCTGCCAATTGTCGGCTGTGTGACTTTGGGCAAGTCACTTCTCTGGTCCTCAGTTACCTCATCTGTAAAATGGGGATTAAGACTGTGAGCCCCCCACGGGACGATTTGGTCACCTTGTAACCTCCCCAGCGCTTAGAACAGTGCTTTGCACATAGCGCTTAATAAATGCCATCATTATTATTATTACAGTTGTGGACAGGGAGAGGGGAAGAGTGAGGGGTGGGTGCGGAGGAGAAGGCAGGCAGTTTGAGGGGGGAGGGAAGGGGGCAAGAAGGAAATGCGGGGGATAAAACGAGTTGGGAGAGATAAGTGTGCAAAGCAAAGTGACCTACTGGAAACTGGGACTCCAACGACCTGGGTTCTAATTTCAGCTCCACTACTTGTTCATTCATTCAATCGCATTTATTGAGCGCTTACTGTGTGCAGAGCACTGTACTAAGCGCTTGGGAAGTCCAAGTTGGCAACATAGACAGACGGCCCCTACCCAACAGTGGGCTCACGGTCTAGAAGGGGGAGACAGAGAACAAAACCAAACGTGTTAACAAAATTAAATAGAATAAATATGTACAAATAAAATAAATAAATAAATAGAGTAATAAATACGTACAAACATATATACATATATACAGGTGCTGTGGGGAGGGGGAGAAGGTAAGGCGGGGGGGATACTTGTCTACTGGGTGACTTTAGGTGAGTCAATGTCTCTGTGCCTCGGTTCCCTCAGCTGTAAAATGGGGATTGAGCTTGGGAGCCCCATGTGGGACATGCACTGTGTCTAACCTGACCATCTTGTATGTTTCCCCAGTGCTTAGTACAGTGCCTGGCACTTTGTAAGCGCTTAAAAAATATCTTTTTCAAAAAATGTGCAGTGTAGTGCAGGGAAATGTAGTAAGCGCTCCAGACCACGAGATGGCGCAAAGACTCTGCCAGATCTGCTGGGCAGAGGTTGGAGGAAATCAATCGATCAATCGTATTTATTAATAATAACAATAATAATAATAATAATTATGTCATTTATTAAGCGCTTACTATGTGCAAAACACTGTTCTAAGCGCTGGGGAGGTTACAAGGTGTTCAGGTTGTCCCCCGGGGGGCTCACAGTCTTAATCCCCACTTTACAGATGAGGTAACTGAGGCACAGAGAAGTTAAACGACTTGCCCAAAGTCACACAGCTGACAATTGGCGGAGCCGGGGTTTGAACCCATGACCTCTGACTCCAAAGCCCGAGGTCTTTCCACTGAGCCACGCTGCTTCTCTGTTCTCTATTTATTGAGCCTTTAACCTGAGCAGAACACTATACTAAGACCTTGGGCGGCCACAATTCAAAAAAATAGGTAATGCCCTCCAGGAACTTACAGTCTAGCAGAAATATATATTGATAATAATGGCATTTGTTAGGCGCTTACTATGTGCAAAGCAGTATTCTAAGTGCTAGGGAGGATACAAGGTGATCAGGTTGTCCCATGGGGGGCTCACAGTCTTCATCCCCGTTTTACAGATGAGGTAACAACAGGCACAGAGAAGCTAAGTGACTTGCCCAAGGTCGCACAGCTAACAATTGGCGGAGGTGGGATTTGAACTCATGACCTCTGACTCCAAAGCCCGGGCTCTTTCCATTGAGCCACGCTGCTTCTATGAATGATCTTTGTTGAGCGCTGTGTGCGGAGCACTAGCCTAAGCGCTTGGGAAAGGATATTATAACAGAGTTGGTAGACACGTTCCCTGCCCACAACAAGATTAGAGTCTAAAGGGGGAGACACGTTAATATAAATACTATATTAATATTAATGTTGGGTTTATGTATCGATGTAAATAATGTCTGATTATTAAGTCATTATTAGATACGATAAATTATATCTAATAAAATATTAGATGCGAATGTACTTACAGCTGCCCTTCGGGCTCGAAAAAGAGCGCACAGACAGCGCTGAATCCAGTGACACTACCTACCAAATGCCGAGACAAAACCAATCTAATCCGATTTTTTTCCCGCGGATTTAGAATTTTCTGGGATGGCTCTGCTGTCCCTCCCCGTCTTCCTTATGAACCTGGAATCGGCGCGGTTATTCCCGGTTCGTTTTTCAAGGCGATTCATTGAAAAGGGGCTGAACAAACACCGCTCTCCTCTCCTTCTCTTTTCCCCCTCCTTTCTCTTCTCTCTCCTCTCCTCATCTTCTCTTCCTGCTCTCCTACCCTTTCCCTCTTCCCATCGCCCCTCTCCTCCTCTTATCTGTCCTCCTCTCTTCTCCTCTTCTTCCCCCTACTTATTCCATGGCCTCATTTCCCTCCTCTCCACCTCTTCCTCCCTTCCTTTCCCTCCCCTCTAACCACCTCAGCGTCTTTCCATCTTCTTCCCCTCATCTCTTCCCATCGCCCCCTCTTCCTTTCCTTCCCTTTCCTTCCTTCCTCCTTCCTCTTTTCCTCTTCTCTTCTTGCTCTCCTTTCCCTCCTCCCCTCTCTCCCTTCCTCCTTCTTTTCTCGTCTTATATCCCTGTCTTCTTCCCCTTATCTTCCCATTGCCTCTCTCCTCCTTTCCCTCCCATCCTCTTTCTCTCCTCTGTCCTCATCTTCTCTCCCCTCCTCTTCTTCTCTTCCCCTCCTCTCCCTCCCTTTCCCGTCTACCTTTCTTCTCTCCGCTTCTTCTCCTCCTTTCCCTCCTGTCGTCTCCTCTTCTTTCCCTCCCCTCTTCCCAACGCTTCTCTCCTCCTTTCCCTCACCTCTTCTTTCTCCTCTCTTCTCTCCTCATCTTCTCTCGCCTCTTGGTCTTCCCCTCCCCTCTTTCCATCACCCCTCTTGGCATCTCCCCTCTCCTTTCCTTCTCTCACCTTCTCTCGCCTCTTGCTCTTCCCCTCTCCTCTTTCCATCTCCCCGCTCCTCCTTATCTTCTCTCCCCTCCTCATCTTTTCCTCCCCTCTTCCCATTGCCCTTTCCCTTTTTCCCTCCTCCTCATCTCTCTCTCCCTTCCCCTTCTCTATCATCTCCTCCCCACCTTCTTCCCCCCACCTTTTCCCATGTCCCCCTCCTCCTTTCCCTCCCTTCTTCACTCATCTTTTTTTTAATGGCATCAGTTAAGCACTTATGTGCCAGGCCCTGTACTAAACTCTGGTGTAGATACAAGGTAATCAGGTTGGACACATGTCCCTCTCTCCCATCCTTTCTTCTCTCCTCATCTTTACAGTTTTGTACTTTCCAAACACTTTGTACCGTGCTCCGCACGCAGTAAGCGCTCAATTAAATTCATTTATTCGTTCAGTCGTATTGAGCGCATACTGTGTGCACAGCACTGTCCTAAGCGCTTTGGGAAGTACAATTCAGCAACACAGACAATCCCCGCCCACAACGGGCTCGCAGTCTATGCGATTGATTGCATGAACTCTAGACTGTGAGCCCGCTGTTGGGTAGGGACCGTCTCTATATGTTGCCAACCTGTACTTCCCAAGCGCTTAGTCCAGTGCTCTGCACGCAGTAAGCGCTCAATAAATACGATTGAATGAATGAATGAGTGAACTCTGCCCTCCTCTTCTTCCCCTCCTCTCTTCCCACCGCCCCCTCCTCCTTTCCCTCCTCTTCTCCCCCTCCCCTCTTCCCATGGCCCCCTTCCTCCTCCTCTTCCCAACCTCCCGGCCTCTCATCCCTTCTCCTTCCAGGATGCAGCTGGCTCTTGTTTGGTGCAGACTTCACCGGCCGGATAAATTCATTCATGCAATCCTATTTATGGAGGGCCTACTGTGTGCAGCGCACTGGACTAAACGCTTGGCAGAGCACAGTACAACGCTAAACAGACCCCGACCCCCCAGGCCGGACCTCAGGGTGGTCGGGGGGAGGGGGTCCCAGCCCCACCTTTCCCCTAAGAACGCCCCAGCTCCTCCCAGCAGGTCTCCCCACCCCCCGCCCCCGGGGTGTCCGGGACATTGTGTCTCAGGAAGTGTGTGAGACTTGTGAGTTGTGGGCCTGGCCAGGAGGAGAGCAAGGAGAAGCAGGGGGGCTTCAGGGGGCGAGGGGCAGCCAGGGATGCAGCCCCCCTCTTCCCGGCTGCTGCTGCTGCTGCTGTTCCTGCTCCCACCCATGGCCAGAGGTAAGAGAGGGACGAGGGCAGGATGGATGGCTCAGCCAACCCGTCCTGCCAGGGGTCCGGAGACTGGGGCTCACAGAGCCCCCCCAGGGTGCTGACTGCTTTGCCTGAATTAGAGGAGGGGGGCTCGTTTCGAGGGGTCGCAGATTGCCGGAGAAGGGGAGGGGTGTGAAGGTGATGGTGGTGGGAAGAAGCCCCCTCCACCCTGAAGCCACTAGGGAGAAGGGGCCGGAGAGTGGAGTGGCTTGGTGGCTACAGCCCGGGCTTGGGAGACAGAAACACCTGGGTCCTAATCCTGGCTCCTCCACCTGTCTGCTGGGTGACCTTGGACAAGTCACTTCACTTCTCTGGGCCTCGTCCGGAAAACGGGGATTAAGAGCGTGAGCCCCGGGTGGGACAGGGGCTGAGTCCAACCTGATCGACTTGTATCTGCCCCAGCGCTTGGAACATAGTAAACACTTAACAAGTACCATAATTATTATTATCCTTATTAAGCCCCTTCCCTCATTTGTCGTCATCATCATCATTAATGATGATTAATCCCCCTCGTCCCCCTCTCTCCCCCTCGTCCCCCTCTCTCCCCCTCGTCCCCCTCTCCATCCCCCCATCTTACCTCCCTCCCTTCCCCACAGCACCTGTATATATGTATATATGTTTGTACATATTTTTTTTACTCTATTTATTTATTTATTTATTTTATTTGTACATATCTATTCTATTTTATTTTGTTAGTATGTTTGGTCTCTGTCTCCCCCTTTTAGACTGTGAGCCCACTGTTGGGTAGGGACTGTCTCTATATGTTGCCAATTTGTACTTCCCAAGCGCTTAGTACAGTGCTCTGCACATAGTAAGCGCTCAATAAATACGATTGATGATGATGATGATTAATGGTATTTACCGAATGCTTACTATGTGCGAGGGAGAGTCTTATACAACAGAGCTGGTAGACACGTTCCCTGCCCAACAAGAGTAATAATGTTGTTATTATCATTAAGCCCCAAACGACCTTACAATCTAGAGGGAGAGATAGATAGCAATAAAGAATAAATACTTTATAATATGGAGTTTCCCTTTCTCCCTGGACCAGTCCTGGACTCTTCTTAGAGGAAATCCCTTCTGAGTCTCCCCACCCTCCACCCAAGCTTCCCCGGGCGTCCGAGGGCTGGGGAGGGACACAAGGAATCCGGGAGGCCTGGGAGTAAACAGGAAGAGGTGTGGTGGTGGGTGGCTGGGGGGGAGGTTGTGCTATGAGACTGAGTCGGTGGTCTAAGCCGTCAGGGCGAGGGGGTCACAGAGGCAAATGATCCCATTCCTTCTTGGAGGAATGGAGTGGAAAGATGACTTAGAGGCTGGGAGGGGTCAGACAGTTGGATGGTATTCACTGACTTTGGGCAAGTCACTCACCTTGGGCAAGTCACTTAATTTCTCTGGGCCTCAGTTACCTCTTCTGTAAAATGGGGATTAAGAGTGTGAGCCCATCTGGGACAGGGACTGTGTCCAACCTGATTACCTTGTATCTACCCCAGCACTTAGAACGGTGCTTGGCCCAGAGTAAGCACTTAACGAATACTGTAAGTATTGTTTAGTGTTTATTGAGCACTGACCATGTGCAGAGCACTGGACTGAGCGCCGGAGATGGTCCAACGGGGTTGGTAGGTTGGGAGGGAGAAGGTTTTTCTTCTCCCAGGAGGAGGGGACAGAGCTGCGGAGAAGGGGAGAAGGCTCCTTCACATGGAGTTGTTCTCTGCCTGTCAGGGTCCCGCTGCGGGAGTCTGCTCGAACCCTGTTCCAATGGGGCCAGCTGTGTGATGCCACCTCAGGGAGCCTCTTCTGTAAAATGGGGATTAAGAGTGTGAGCCCATCTGGGACAGGGACTGTGTCCAACCTGATTACCTTGTATCTACCCCAGCACTTAGAACGGTGCTTGGCCCAGAGTAAGCGCTTAACAAATACGTAAGTATTGTTTAGTGTTTATTGAGCACTGACCATGTGCAGAGCACTGGACTGAGCGCCGGAGATGGTCCAACGGGGTTGGTAGGTTGGGAGGGAGAAAGTTTTTCTTCTCCCAGGAGGAGGGGACAGAGCTGCGGAGAAGGGGAGAAGGCTCCTTCACACCGAGTTGTTCTCTGCCTGTCAGGGTCCCGCTGTGGGAGTCTGCTCGAACCCTGTGCCAATGGGGCCAGCTGTGTGACGCCACCTCAGGGAGCCGCCTTCTGTCAGTGAGTCTGGGGGCCCGGATGGGCCGGGGATGGACAGCTGGGGAGCTGACAGGAGGGGATCCGCGGAGGCCGGAGCGGGAGAGAACGGAAAGAGAGCAATCGGTGGTATTTACCGAGCGCTTCCTCTGTGCGGAGCACTGTACTGAGCACTTGAGGGAGCACGATAGAGTTAGACGCTGCCCTCAAAGAGCTCGCAATCTAGTGGGGGAGACGGACCCTGAAGGACATAACAGCTAGTAGAAGAAAGCGAGTATAAGGCAATGGGCACGAGTGAGAGAAGGAGCTGTGGAGATCCAACGATGGCGTTTGTTGAGCACTTACTCTGTACCAAGCGCTTGGGAGAGCCCGACACAACAGATTTGGCAGGCACATTCCCTGCCTATATCGAGCTGACAGTCTTGAGGGGGAAATAGACATTAATATAAGTAAATCATTTAGAATGTATAATTTAAAGATAGGGACATAAGTGCTCGGGGGTGGGGGTAGGGGATGGGAGACAGAAGGTCATGGGGCCTAATCCCGACTCCACCACTTGTCTGCTGTGTGACCGTGGGCGAGTCACTTCATTCCTCTGGGCCTCAGTTGCCTCATCTGTAAAATGGGGGTCGAGACTGTGAGCCCCAAATGGGACAGAGACTGTGCCAACCCGCTTTGATTGTTTCCACCCCAGTGCTTAGTACAGTGCCTGGCACAGGGTAAGCGCTTAACAAAGACCGCAGTTATTATTAAGAGATCTTAATCTCTTAATTAAGAGATTAGAGAAGCAGCGTGGCTCAGCGGAAAGAGCCTGGGCTTTGGAGTCAGAGGTCATGGGTTCAAATCCCAGCTCCACCACTTGTCAGCTGTGTGACTTTGGGCAAGTCACTTAACTTCTCTGGGCCTCAGTTCCCTCATCTGTAAAATGGGGATGAAGACTGTGAGCCCTCATGGGACAACCTGATCACCTTGTAACCTCCCCAGCGCTTAGAACAGTGCTTTGCACATAGTAAGCGCTTAATAAATACCATTATTATTATTATTATTATTATCTGCTGGGGGAGGGAGAGAATGGTCTGAGGAGGTTGTGAGGGATGGCGGAGGGAGGGTCCTCACCCCTGCCTCCCTTCCTCCCCCTCTCAGGTGTATGCCCGGCTTCGTGGGTGAGAGCTGCCAGTTTCCAGAACCTTGCCAGGTAGATGGGCGCTGCCAGAATGGGGGGACCTGCCTCCCGCTCCTCTCCGATCCTCCCCCGTCCTTTGGCTCCCTCCGCCTCCCTGGCTTCTCCTGTTCCTGCCTGCCCGGCTTCACTGGGGAACGGTGCCAGGCCCGCTTGGAAGACCCCTGTCTGCCCTCCCCCTGCCACCACGGAGGCCGCTGCCTGGCCCAGCCCTCCGGCCCGCCCCGCTGCCAGTGTCTGCCCGGATGGACAGGTACCCGGTGGGGAGGGGGGTGTGCAGGGGTGAGGAGAGGCTTGGAGTGGAAGATTCTGGGAGAGAAAGAGGAAAAGGCAGGGGCGAGGGATGAAGGGGTGGAGAATGGAAACCTGGCAGGGTTCTGGGCAGGGAACTTGTCTCCTAATTCTCCCACATGCTTAGTCCAGTGCTCTGCACATAGTGCTCAATAGAAACCATTGAATAATTGATTGAACTCTTGGCCCAGGGTTGGGGGGAAGGATGTATTTGGGTTTGGTTCCCAATGGGGCGGCACGTCAACGAGGGAGGGTGCATGATGGGGCCAGTGTTCCCCTCCCAATTGGCAGGGGAGCGGTGCCAGGTTCGAGACTTCTGCCAAGCCAACCCATGCGCCCACGGCGGGGTTTGCCTGGCCACGTACCCGCACATCATGTGCCGCTGCCCCCCCGGCTTCGAGGGTCACACGTGCCAGCACGACATCAACGAGTGCTTCCGGGTCCCGGGGCTCTGCCCGGCGGGCACCTCCTGCCACAACACGCTCGGCTCCTACCAGTGCCTGTGCCCACCGGGCCGGGCCGGTCCCCGCTGTCAGTTCTGGGCCGGGCCCTGCCTTCCGGTCAGCTGCCGCCACGGGGGCATCTGCCAGCCAGCCCTGGAAGGGACCTACCATCTCTGCCTCTGCCCCCTGGGTGAGTACCTCCCCCCGCCCCCCAGGCAGCCCACCCCAGTAGCTCGCCCCCACCCCCCCGGCCCGCCACCGCCTGACCCCTGACCCCTGCTCAGGTTTCACTGGCCCTGAGTGCGAAGTCAACCCAGACGACTGCGTGGGGCACCGGTGCCAGAATGGGGCCACCTGTCAGGATGGGCATGGCGCCTACAGCTGTCTCTGCCCCGAAGGCTGGACGGGTGAGTCAGCGAGGCAGGGCCTCCAGTCCCGAGTAGGATCCTGGTCTCACCTGCATCATCATCATCGGGCTTTTCGTTAAGCACTCACTCTGTGCCAAGCATTGGGGTAGAAGTGGCGCGATTGGGAACGATCCCTATCCCAGGAGGGGGCTCTCAGTCAAATCAGTCAGTCAACCGATCGTATTTACTGAGTGCTTACTGTGTGCAGAGCAGTGTACTGACTGCTTGGGAGAGTCCAATCCAACAGAGCTGGTAGACACATTCCCTGCCCACAGTCAGCTTACGGTCAACAGGAGGGAGGGAGGGAGAATGGGTGTTTCCTCCCCATTTTACAGGTGAAGAAACTGAGGCACAGAACGTTAAAGCAACTTGCCCAAGGTCCCCGAGCGGGTGGGATCAGAGGCCTGCTCACCCGATTTCCAGGCCCGGGCTCTGCCCTCCAGGCCGCACCGATTCTCCCCCTCTATCCAGCTCTCTGCTTCATTTTGAATCTTCTTGGGGACCCAGACCCCCATCCCCTCAGGGATTCAGGGATTCAGGTGTAGGTTCTCCAGCCTCCTCCCGCCACCCCCCATGTCCCCTCTGCAGGCTGGGACTGCTCCCAGGACGTGGATGAGTGCGAGTCGCCGGGGGTCCCGTCTCCGGGGTCCCCGCGCTGCCAGAACGGGGGCACGTGCGGGAATGTCCCCGGCAGCTTTCGCTGTGCCTGCGTCAATGGCTGGGCGGGGGCCACCTGCGCGGACAACGTGGACGACTGCTCGGCTGCCACCTGCGCCCCGGGGGCCACCTGCCTCGACGGCATCGCCACCTTCACCTGCCTCTGTCCCCCCGGCCTCACTGGTAGGGGGCAGGGAGGGATGGGAAGACCCGGGATGGGGTCCCCCAGGATCACAGGTTGGGGGGGAAGACCTGGGAAGACAAGCCTCCAGGCTCACAGGGAGGGCGGGGAGGTGGAGAGCTCTGAGAAGAGCAGTCCCCGACCTCATCATCATCATCATCAATCGTATTTATTGAGCGCTTACTATGTGCAGAGCACTGTACTAAGCGCTTGGGAAGTACAAATTGGCAACATATAGAGACAGTCCCTACCCAACAGTGGGCTCACAGTCTAACAGGGGGAGACAGAGAACAAAACCAAACATACTAACAAAATAAAATAAATAGAATAGCTATGTACAAGTAAAATAAATAAATAGAGTAATAGGTCTTGGGGGGCAGAGATCCAGGAAGAGGGGCCCCCGGGCTCACAGGTATTGGTGGGGCAGGGTGGGGGGAAAACCCAGGAAGAGGAGCATCAGGACCCCCCATCCCCTAGAGGTCCCGGCTCAAGGGAGGCCTGAGCTCAGAGCAACAAAACGATCATTTTTCTTATAAATAATCAACCACTCAATAGTATTTATTGAGCACTTAATGTGCAGAGCACTGTACTAAGTGCTTGGAAGAGTCCAATAGGACAGAGTGGGTAGTCACGTTCCAAATAGATCATTATTTCTTTCTATTAATGTCTGTCTCCCCATCTAGACTATAACCTTGTTGTGGACAAAGAATCTGTCCACCCCTTTCGGACTGTCCCCAGAGGACTTAGTACAGTGCTGTGCGCACAGAAGCTCTCAATAAATACCATCGACTATAATGATGGTATTTGTTAAACATTTACCGTGGGTGAGCGCTGAGGGAAATACAAGATAATCAGGCCGGACACAAGCCCTGTTCTGCGCGGGGCCTCCGGTCAAAGCGGGAGGGCGATCAGATAATCGAATTTTTGTGTGGAAACTGAGGCTCAGAGAAGCGAAATGACTTTCCAGAGGTGACACAGCAGACAGGTGACGGGGCTAGAATTAAAACTCTGGTTCTCTGACCCTCAAGTCAGGATTAAAACCCCAGTTCTCTGAGTCTCAGACCGGGGCTCTTTCCTCTAGGCCATGCTGCTTTTCCTCTATTGTATTGTATTTTTCCAAGCACTTAGTACAGTCATCTGCGCATAGAAAGTGCCCAATAAATAATAATAATGATGATGATGGCGTTTGTTAAGCGCTTACTATGCGCCAAACACTGTTCTAAGCGCTGGAGAGGATACAAGGTGATCAGGTTGTCCCACGTGGGGCTCACAGTCTTAATCCCCATTTTCCAGATGAGGTAACTGAGGCCCAGTGAAGTGAAGTGACTTGCCCAAAGTCACACAGCTGACAATTGGCGGAGCTGGGATTTGAACCCGTGTCCTCTGAGTCCAGAGCCCGGGCTCTTTCCACTGAGCCACGCTGCTATCGATTGATGGATTCTCTATGCACCTCGGGGTACTAGGCCCCGTTGTCGGGGGGCAACCCTCCCTAGCGATCGCCCTTCCTGCCCAAACGAAGACCCCTGGACCCCATGTGGGAGGAAGTGAGAAGCAGTGTGGCCTAATGGATGGAGCCTGGGCTTGGGAGTCAGAAGGACCTGGGTTCTCATCCCAGGCTCTGCCACTTGTCTGCTGTGGGACCCTGGGCAAGTCACTTCACTTCCTAGTACCTCAGTTCTTTCATCTGTAAAATGGGGATTAAGACTGTGAGCCCTATGTGGGACAAGGACTGTGTCCAACCTGATTAGCTTGGACCTACCCCAGCGCTTAGTACAGTGCGTGGAACATAGTAAGCGCTTAACAAATACCATAATCAAACAAAAAGTGGGAAGAGAGATGGCTTCAAGGTCCTCAAGGCCCTGGTCCGGGGGCCAGGAGGAGCAAGGTAAGCTGCGAGTTCTTCCCTAGCAACTTCAGTGTCACTTCTTTTTTTTTTAATGGTATTTGTTAAGCGTTTACTGTGTTCCAGGCACTGTACTAAACTCTGAGGTAGATACAAGACAATCAGGTTGGATGCAGTCCGTGTCCCGCTTGGGGCTCAATTTGCTCATTTTACAGATGAGGTAACTAAGGCCCAGAAAGTGAATCAATCAATCAATCAATCAATCGTATTTATTGAGCGCTTACTGTGTGCAGAGCACTGTACTGAGCGCTTGGGAAGTACAAGTTGGCAACATATAGAGACAGTCCCTACCCAACAGTGGGCTCACAGTCTAAAAGGGGGAGACGGAGAACAAAACCAAACATACTAACAAAATAAAATAAATAGAATAGATATGTACAAGTAAAATAAATAAATAAATAGAGTAAGAAATCTGTACAAACATATATACATATATACAGGTGCTGTGGGGAAGGGAAAGAGGTAAGATGAGGGGGATGGAGGGGGGACGAGGGGGAGAGGAAGGAAGGGGCTCAGTCATCATTACTATTATTATTATTATTCGGAGTCAGAGGTCATGGGTTCAAATCCCGGCCCCGCCAATTGTCAGCTGTGGGACTTTGGGCGAGTCACTTCTCTGGGCCTCAGTTCCCTCATCTGGAAAATGGGGATTAAGACTGTGAGCCCCCCGTGAAGTCAAGTGAAGTGACTTGACCGAGGTCACACAGCAGACGAGGAGGTAGAGCCGGGATTAGAACCCAGGTCCTCTGACTCCTAGGCCACGTTTCTGAGGAGAGGGGGTTTCTAGGCTCCATCCCAGAAGGGCCGGGGGGCTTTCTGTCCACCCCTCATCCCTTCCCTCGTCCCCTTTGCCACCCACCCCAGGCCTTCTGTGCCACCTGCCGGACATGTGTCTGAGCCAGCCCTGCCACCCGGATGCCCAGTGCAGTACCAACCCCGTCACGGGCACCAGACACTGCCAGTGCCAACCTGGCTACTCCGGACCCACCTGCCATGAGGACCTGGACGAGTGCCAGATGGGTGAGGGAGCCGGGGGTCCTGCCCGGTAGCCCCAGCCCCCCACCTCCCCCAAGCCTCCTGTTCCTTCCCCAGTTTCCTGACGGGCTCCTGGCTCCTTTCCCCTCCCTCTCCCTGACCATTTTCTAACAAATACCATAATTATTATTATTATTTTGTAGCCTGTAGAGAAACCTTCTCTCCTGGCCCTGCGGACACCTCTTCTCTTCTCCTCTCTCTGTCTCCATCAGTCCCTCCTTCTCTCTGTCTGGCTCTATTTTTCTCCCCCTATCTCTCTCCCCCCATCTCTAGCTGTCTCTCTCCATTTCCCCATCTCTCTCCCTCTCTCACACTAGCTCTGCCTCTCTCCATTTTCCTTCCTCTGTCTCTTTCTCCCTCTCTCTTTTCTAGCTGTGTTTCTCTCCATTCCCGTCCCCCCCTTGTCTCTCCCTCTCTTGTCTCTAGCTCTGCTTCTACCTCCATTTTTCACCCTCTCTCTCCCTCCTTTTATTTCATGGTACTTTTTGAGTGCTTACTATTTGCCAGGCACCGTGCTACGTGAAGGAGTATACACAAGCTAATCATGTTGGACACAGTCCGTGTCTCCCTTGGGGCTTACAGTCTTACCCTGTGGTAAACTCTCTCCGTCGGTGTCTGTCTTTCTCTCCATCTCCTCCTCTGTCTCCCTGTCTCCATCTCCCACCTCCCTGGGTCTCTAGCTCTGTTTGCCTCTGTCTCCTGGACCCCCCTGCCCTCATCTCTCTTCCTCTCTAGCTCTGACTCTCCATGTCCCCCTCTCTGCCTCTCTGTCTCTCTCCCCCGACCCCTGGGTCCCCAGGCCCGCATCGTCCCCCTCCCTGGGTCCTCGCCCAGGCCCGACCCCGTGGCCTGACCCCATGGCCTGACCCCGTCTCCAGGCCCCAGCCCCTGCGAGCACACGGGCTCCTGCCTCAACATCCCCGGCTCTTTCCGCTGCCTGTGCCCGCCGGGCTACACGGGCTCCCGGTGCGAGATGGACGCCGACGAGTGCCTGTCCCAACCCTGCCGGCCGGGAGCATCCTGCATCGACCTTCTCTCCCACTTCCACTGCCTCTGCCCGCCTGGTACCATCAAGGGGACCCCGGGGAGGGGATATTTACTCTATTTATTTTGTTAATATGTTTTGTTGTCTGTCTCCCCCTTCTAGACTGTGAGCCCGCTGTTGGGTAGGGACCGTCTCTATATGTTGCCAACTTGTACTTCCCAAGCGCTTAGTACAGTGCTCTGCACACAGTAAGCGCTCAATAAATACGATTGAATGAATGAACGAGGCGGAAACGGGATCCAGAGGTGGGGCCAGATAAAACCTGTCCACATGTTTTGTTTTGTTGTCTGTCCCCCACCCTTCTAGACTGTGAGCCCGCTGTTGGGTAGGGACCGTCTCTATATGTTGCCAACTTGGACTTCCCAAGCACTTAGTACAGTGCTCTGTACACAGTAAGCGCTCAATAAATATGACTGAATGAATGAATAAAAGGGGCAGGGTGAGAAAAGAGGGCGGGGCCAGGTGAAGGGAAGCGTGTGCCTGATTCAGGAGAAGCAGCGAGGCCTAGTGGCTCCAGCCCGGGCCTGGCAGTCAGAAGGTCATGGGTTCTAATAATAATAACAATAATAATAATAATAATAATAATAATAATAATAATTGTATTTATAATAATAATAATGATGGTATTTATTAAGCACTTACTATATGGAAAGCACTGTTCTAAGCGCTGGGGAGGTTACAGGGTGATCAGGTTGTCCCATGGGGGGGCTCACAGTTTTAATCCCCATTTTACAGATGAGGTAACTGAGGCCCAGAGAAGTTAAGTGACTTGCCCAGAGTCACACAGCTGACAATTGGAAGAGCCGGGATTTGAACCCATGACCTCTGACTCCAAAGCCCGGGCTCTTTCCACTGAGCCACGCTGCTCTTAGAACAGTGCTTGGCACATAGTAAGCGCTTAATAAATGCCATCATTATTATTATTATTCTAAACCCGACTCTGCCACATGTCTGCTGTCTGACCTTGGACAAGTCACTTCGCTTGTTACCTCAGTTACCTCATCTGTAAAATGGGGATGGAGGCTGTAAGCCCTGTGTGGGGTAGGGGCTGCGTCCAACCTGATTATCTTGTATTTCCCCCAGCGCTTAGTACGGCGCTTGGCAGGTAGTAAGGGCTTAACAACCACCATCATGATTATTATTGTTATTATTATTATTAGGTAAGGATGGGAGGGGCGAGGCTAGACAGAGGGGGCGGGCACCTGGTTCGGGGAGACAGCATCCCCCCCAACTCAGCCCACCCCCTGCCAGGCTTTTCCGGCATCCTGTGTGAGGAGGACGTGGACGAGTGTGCCAGCAGCCCCTGTGCCCACGGTGGGCAGTGCCAGGACCGGCCGGGAGGCTTCCACTGCCAGTGTCCCCCCGGTAAGTAGCCGGGGCCCTGAGGGGATGGGGGGCAGAGGAGGGAAGGAGAGAGAACCAGGTATGCGTGTCGGGGGGCGGCGGATAACTCCAGGGAACACGTCTACCCATCTGTCTGCCAACTGTCATGTTGGATCTGTCTGTTGTGTGGCCTAGGGCAAGTCACTTCACTTCTCTGGGCCTCAGTTCCCTCATTAGTAAAATGGGGATTTTAGGACTGTGAGCCCCATGCGGGACAGGGACTGTGTCCAACCCGTTTTGCTTGTATCCACCTCAGTGCTTAGTACAGTGCCTGGCACATAGTAAGCATTTAACAAATACTACAATTGTTATTATTATTATTATTATTATTATTATCTGCTGCTAATCTCCTCACCGTACCTCGTTCTCGCCTGTCCCGCCATCGACCCCAGGCCCATGTTATCCCCCAGGCCTGGAATGCCCTCCCTCTGCCCATCCGCCAAGCTAGCTCTCTTCCTCCCTTCAAGGCCCTACTGAGAGCTCACCTCCTCCAGGAGGCCTTCCCAGACTGAGCCCCTTCCTTCCTCTCCCCCTCGCCCCCCTCTCCATCCCCCCCATCTTACCTCCTTCCCTTCCCCACAGCACCTGTATATATGTATATATGTTTGTACATATTTATTACTCTATTTATTTATTTTACTTGTACCTATCTATTCTATTTATTTTATTTTGTTAGTATGTTTTGATTTTGTTCTCTGTCTCCCCCTTTTTAGACTGTGAGCCCACTGTTGGGTAGGGACTTTCTCTATATGTTGCCAACAGTGCTCTGCACACAGTAAGCGCTCAATAAATACGATTGATTGATTGATTGATATTATTACTGTCCACCAACTGTCGTGTTTGACCTGTCTACCAACTGTCGCGTTTGACCTGCCTACCAACTGTCGTGTTTGACCTGTCTACCAACTGTCGTGTTTGACCTGCCTACCAACTGTCGTGTTGGATCTGTCTACCAACTGTCGTGTTGGATCTGTCTACCAATTGCCATGTTGGATCTGTCTACCAACTGTCATGTTGGTCTCCCAACTGTTGGATCTGTCTACCAACGGTCATATGGGTCTACCAACTGTCATGTTGGACCTGCCTACCAACTGTCGAGATGGAGGTACAGTGAGAAGGGTGGCAAGTAGAGCCACCTTGTAACCCCCCCCAGCGCTTAGAACAGTGCTTTGCACATAGTAAGCACTTAATAAATGCCATTATTATTATTATTATTATTATTATTAAGAGGAACCCGGTGAGATAGGAGGGGCAAGGGGATTGAGGACTTTAAAACTGATGGTGAGGAGTTTCAGCTTGATGTGGAGGTGAGTGGGCAAACACTGTTAAGTTCTTGAGGAGTGGGGAAACATGGCCTGAACGCTTTTTGTAGAAAAACGATCCGGCGGCAGAGTGAAGTACGGACCGGAGCGGGGAGAGATAGGAGGCAGGGAGGCTGTTACAGTAATCAAAGTGGGTTAGGACTAATGTGGTAGCAGTTTGGATGGAGAGGAAAGGGCAGATTTTAGGAATGCTGTGGAGGTTGGACTAACAGGTTTGGAGAGGAATGGTAGGAGGGAGATGGGGTGATAACTGAAGGGAGCCATGGGGCCAGGAAGGGGTTTTTTTAGGATAAGGGAGACATGGGTATGTTTGAAAGCAGTGGAGAAGCAGCCATTGGAGAGCAAACAGTTGAGGATGGCGATTAGGAGGGAAGAAGTGACAGGGCAAGTCTTTTGATAAGGCGTGAAGTGATGGGGTCAGATGTGCAGATGGAGGGGGTGGATTTTGAGAGAAAGCAGGTGATCTCCGCTAGAGATTCTGCTGGGAAAGATGGGAATGTTGAAGGAGGGGCAGGAGGAGGGAGGGACCGGGGAGGGGCAGGGGAGATTTTAGGGAGATCACGCCTGGTAGTTTCAGGTATCTCAAAGTAGGTGGACAGGTCATTAGGGGCAGGAGATGGGGGGGGCGGGGGGCAGCAGGGGGACAGGGAGTTTGAGGAGGGAGTTAAATGTCTGGAACAACTGGCAAGAGTGAAGGGCATGGGAATCAATAAGGATGCTCTGTAGACTATCTAGACCATAAGCTCCTTGTGGGCAGGGATCATGTCTATCAACTCTGTTATATCATACTCTCCAAAGCGTTTAGTTTAGTGCTCTTATAAATTATTTATTAATATTACTGTCTGTTTCCCCTTGTAGACTGTAAACTCTTTATGGGTAGAGAATGTGTCTACCAACTCTGTTGTATTGTCAAATTTTAGTAATAATAATAATGATTGTGGTATTTAAGTGTTGACTATGTGACAGGCACTGTACTCAGCGCTGGCGGCGAATACAAGCAAATCGGGTTGGACATTGGGCTCCCAGTCTTAATCCCCATTTTACAGGTGAGGTGACTGAGACCCAGAGAAGCGCTTGGTCCAGTGCTCTGCACACAGTAAGCGCTCAGTACATACCACTGATTAACTGGTTGATCAACTGATTCATTCATTCATTCAATTGTATTTATTGAGTGCTTACTGTGTGTAGAGCACTGTACTAAGCACTTGGGAAGTACAAGTTGGCTGATTGGTCTTTATCCCCTCTCCCGCAGGCTTCGAGGGACCTCAGTGCCAGACGGAGGTGGACGAGTGTGACAGTCAGCCCTGCGTCCAGGGTGCCAGCTGCCTCAATCTCCCCGGCTCCTTCTCCTGCCTCTGCCCCCCCGGGCTCACAGGTCTGATGATGATGATGATGATAGCATTTATTAAACGCTTACTATGTACAAAGCACTGTTCTAAGCGCTGGGGAGGTTACAAGGTGATGAGGTTGTCCCACGGGGGGCTCACGGTCTTAAACCCCATTTTACAGATGAGGGAACTGAGACCCAGAGAAGTGAAGTGACTCGCCCAAAGTCACACAGCTGACAAGTGGCGGAGCTGGGATTTGAACCCATGACCTCTGACTCCAAAGCCCGGGCTCTTTCCACCGAGCCACGCTGCTTCTTCCACCTCCCCTCCACCCCCCCCAATCACCACTGCCCTGCTCCGGGCTCATCTGAGACAGGGAAGGGGAAAACCCGCTCCTCCCTCCTCCTCCACTTCTATCTTCATTATAGCACATTATTATTATTTCTATCATCATAGTATAGTATAATTATTTTATTCAACTGTCAGCCAATCATGATTATAGAGTAGTCACTATAATATTACACTGCAATAATAACAATTGTTATAATGTTATATCACCATGGTCACCCTAGACAGGGAGGGGAGTGTCCGCTCCTCTCCCCCTACTCTATCATCATTATATCACATTATTATATCATGATAGTATATTATAATGATGTTATACAACTACCACTCAATAATGGTTACATAGTAATCACTATAATAGTATTACACTGCAATGATAACAATTGTGTTATATCACAATAACTACTACTGTATTACAATAACGATATTACGTGCTTATATTATGTATTGTTATTGTATCATCTTAGTCGTTATTATGACTACAATTCAGAGTCACCATTATTAGAACTATAGTAGCGATATACAATATATAATATAATATATAATAGAATCAGTAGAATAATAATAACTCATACAGACTACAATTCATGGTCACCATTATTAGAACTATAGTAGCGATATACAATATAATATTAGTAGAATCATTAGAATAATAACAACTAATACAATTAGCATTATAATTAGCACTATAATTATAATTACAATTAGCATTATAACATGATTGTGATAATTACTGTGGTATTGTGGAATTTGTTAAGCTCTTCCTATGTGCCAAGCACTGTACTGAGCAGGTCCGACCCAGTCGTCCCTAGCCCTCTCTGGGGGGTAGGGAGGGCAGGGTTCTTATCCCCATTTCACAGATGGGGAAACCGAGGTCAAGCGACTTGCCTGAGATCACACAGCCGGCCAGGTTTCCTGACTCCCAATCCTGGGCTTTTCCCACTAGGCCACTCTGCCTCAGCACCTTCCCTCTGCCTGAGATAATAGGCGGTGAAGAGGAGAGGAAACCAGATGGGAAATGGGAAATGAGGTTGCGGGAGGAGGAGGGGATGCAATATCAGGTTGTTGGCGAAGAAGGTCACCAACAGGGTTGGGTTTGGGGGTCAAGGTAGGGTCTGGGGTTCATTCATTCATGCGTTCATTCATTCAATCGTATTTACTGAGTGCTTACTGTGTGCAGAGCACTGGACTAAGCGCTCGGGAAGTACAAGTTGGCAACATATAGAGTCGGTCCCTACCCAGCAACAGGCTCACAATCAATCAATCGTATTTATTGAGCGCTTACTGTGTGCGGAGCGCTTACTGTGTGCTTACTGTGTGCGGTTGGGAAGTACAAGTTGGCAACATATAGAGACAGTCCCTACCCAACAGTGGGCTCACAGTCTAAAAGACTCACACAGTCTAGAAGGGGGAGACAGGCAACCAAACAAAATATACTAACAAAATAAAATAAGTAGAAGAGTAACAGGTGTCAAGTCATCAGAATGAATTGAAGTAAAGCTAGATGCACATGATTAGCAAAATAAAATAAATAGAATAGTAAATATGTACAAGTATGTTACACTGTTCTAACCGCTGAGGTAGATACAAGGTTGGGGGGGAGACCTGAGGGGGCCACAGAGGGAGGGTTAGGAGATGCTAATGGAAAATATAATGGGGGAGGGGGACGTTTGGGGTAGCAGAGGGTGGATTTGAAAGTCAGCGGGATTTGGGGAGGGTTGATTCTGGGGTCCCTGGTCCCTTTTCCCCCTCCCATCCAGGCCGACTCTGCGAGCTGCCGCTCTGTCTCCAGTGCCCGCCGGAACCGGAGTGCTCCACAGCCGTGGCGGGAGAGGGCCGCTGCCTCCACCAGCGGGAAAACTGTACCTGCCAGCACGGCCAGTGCCAGGGGTGAGGCCCAATCTCCACCCCCTCCCTCCACCCAGCAACATCCCAGCGAGGGACAGAGGGGCGCTGGGCAGGGAAGTGCTTAGTACAGTGCTCTGCACACAGTAAGCACTCAATAAATACGACTGAATGAATGAATGAAAGGAAGGACAGTCCCCGGGAGAAGTGAAGGGGTCGTGGCCTCTCCCCAATCCTTCGGCCACCACCCAACGGACTTCTAGGTAACATGGCGTTGAGAAGCAGCGTGGCTCAGTGGGAAAGAGCCCGGGCTTTGGAGTCAGAGGTCATGGGTTCAAATCCCGGCTCCGCCACTTGTCCGCTGTGTGACTTTGGGCAAGTCACTTCACTTCTCTGGGCCTCAGTTCCCCCATCTGGAAAATGGGGATGAAGACTGTAAGCCCCATGTGGGACAACCTGATCACCTTGTCACCTCCCCAGCGCTTAGAACAGTGCTTTGCACATCGTAAGCACTTAATAAATACCATTATTATTATTATTATTAGGGCACTGTAGCCAGTAACATGGCACTGTAGCCAAAGGGGAGAGAGCAAATTAGGGCTCAGCCAATGGAAGAGGTCACGGGGATCGGTCCCAGGCTGGGCAAGGGAGAGGTGAGCGGGTTGTGAGGAGGATGAAGGGGAAAGCTGACGTCCCTCAGTGCCCTTCCCCTGTATCCGCCCCAGGCCCAGATGTGTGTGTGACGTGGGTTGGACGGGGTCCAGCTGCAAGGAGAAGGTGGACAGCTGCCTCTCCGAGCCCTGTGCCCATGGGGGCACCTGCCGGACCCAGGCCTATGGCTTCAATTGCACCTGCCCCGCCGGCTACACAGGTAACGAGCATTCTCCCCCACCGCCCTAAAGCCTGCCTCCCTGTGAAGACTCAACCCTGGGAACCGGAGACTCTGGAGCAGAAAAGGGGAAGGATGATGATGATGATGATGGCATTTATTAAGCGCTTACTATGTGCAAAGCACTGTTCTAGGCACTGGGGAGGTTACAAGGCGATCAGGTTGTCCCACGGGGGGCTCACAGTCTCAATCCCCATTTTACCGATGAGGTCACTGAGGCCCAGAGAAGTGAAGTGACTTGCCCAAAGTCACACAGCTGACAGTTGGCAGAGCCGGGATTTGATCCCCTGACCTCTGACTCCAAAGCCCGGGCTCTTTCCACTGAGCCACGCTGCTTCTCATGATGGGAAAAGGATGGAAAATGGAGGGCAAGAAGAGGAAATCGGGGGTTGGGGGTGTGTGGAAGGACGGAGGGAGGAAAGCGTCGGAGGAGATGGGAGGAACCTGGGAAAGAAGGAAAAAAGGTGGTGCTGGGGGAGATGGAAGAGGGGAGAAGGATCAGTGTGGCCCTAATGGAGAGAGCCCAGGCCTGAGAGTCGGAAGGACCTGCGTCCTAATCCCGCCTCTGCCACTTGTCTGCCGGGTTGACCCTGGGCGAGTCACTTCACTTCTCGGGGCCTCGGTTCCCCCCTCTGTAAAATGGGGATCAAGACTGCGAACTCCAAGTGGGACAGGGACCCTGTCCAATCTGATTAGTACAGCGCTTAGTACAGCGCCTGGCACGAAGTAGGCGCTTAACAAATAGCATAAAAAAGAGAGAGGGAAGCACTGGAAGAGATGGGAGAAACCTGGAGAGCACATGAAAAAGGTGGTGTTGGGAAGAGGGGAGCGGGATCATGGGGGGAAAGGAGGGGATGAGGGAATGAAACGGAAGTGGATGAGGGAAGGGGGAGGAAGCTGGGAAGGGTGGAAAGGGAAAGCAAGACGATGGTCTGAAGGGGAAAGCGGGGGATATTTTACCTCCGGCCCGACCCTACCCCCAGGCCCCACCTGCAGCGAGGAAGAAGAGGAATCTGAGTGTCCCTGTCAAAATGGGGGCTCCTGCAGCCCAGTTCCCGGGGGGTATTCCTGCATTTGCCCCTCTAACTACACCGGAGCCCACTGCCAGGCCGGAATCAATCGCTGCACCTCCAGTGAGTTCCAGGGTCAGCGAGGCTGATGGGAATCGGGAGAGGTGACCACAGGAGAACCGGATGGCGTTGAAGGCAGTTAGGTTGTGTGGGGTTGAGTCGGGGAGGGGGTCGAGGTGGGTGTGGTTGAGTGTGGTAGAGTCGGGTTGAGTTTGGTTGGATTGAGGTGAGTGTGGCCGAGTGGAGTTGAGTGCGGTTGGGTTGAGGTGAGTGTGCGTGAGTTGGGATGAGTGAGTTTGGGATGGGGTGTAGCTGGCTTGTAGTTGGCAAAGTTGTGTTGAATTGAGGAAAATTGTTTTTGAGAGTGGGTTGCCAGTGTTGCCAGTTGGTGGTGGCGGGCGGAGGGCGGTGTGTGTTGGATTTGTGTTGCCTGCAGTTGTGTCCAATTGTCCTGGGCCTCTCACAGCTCGCTCCTCTCTCCCAATCCAGTTGTCTGTGCCAATGGAGGCACCTGTGTGGAAAGACCCGGGGCCTTCACCTGCCTCTGCTCCCCCCGGTTCCAGGGGACCTTCTGTGAGGAGAAAGTCTTCCCCAGCTGTGCTGAGCGGTGAGTCGGGCATGGGGAGGGCCACTGGGGGAGAAGCAGCGCCGTCTAGTAGGTAGAGCTTGAGTCAGAAGAGCCTGGATTCTCTGCCGCTTCATCCGTGCTATTTACTGAGTGCTTACTGTGTGCTCTGCACACGGTACTGGTATCGCCTTCGAACTCTAGTTCTTCGCCTCTTCCTCTTTCATCCTCTCTCTTTATGTCTTTATCTCTGTCCCCTGCCTTTCTATCCCTTCCGTTTTTTATATCCGCTCAGTTCTCAGTGACTTCATCAGTAAAATGGTGATTGAGACATAGGTCAGGGACTGTGTCCAACCCGATTTGCATGTATCCACCCCAGTGCTTAGTACAGCGCCTGGCACATAGTAAGCGCTTAACAAATACCACGGTTATTATTATTATTATAACTAAGTGCTTGGGATTCATTCAGTTGTATTTACTGAGCGCTTACTGTGAGAGTGCAATCTGACAGAGTTGGCAGACACCTTCTCAAGAGGTTCCGGGCTAGAGGGGCCTTGTCTGCTGCGTGGCCTTGGGCGAGTCCCCTCGCTTCTCTGGCCCTCAGTTACCTCATCTGTAAAATGGGGATTAAGGCTGTGGGACAGGGATTGTATCCAACGTGATTAAGCTTGGATCTACCCCAGTGCCTGCCACATAGTAAGCGCTTTTTAAATACCATTAAAAAAAAAAAGAGGCCCCGTGGGGCTGGCAGACCTGCACTCCGACCCCCCTTTTTTTTCCCCTTCTCCAGTCAGTCAGTCAATTGTATTTATTGAGTGCTACCTATGTGCAGAATACTGTCCTGAACACTTGGGAGAGTACAACAGACACATTCCCTGCCCACAGTGAGCTTACAGTGTAGAGGTCTACAGTCTCGACCATCCCCATTGGCCTTGAGAGGCATTGGTGGCCTCTTCCCACCCTTCGCCCACCTCTTATTTCCCCCTTCCCTGCTCCCAAGCCCCGTCTCCGTCAACCTTCCCTCTCTTTCAGCTCCTGTCAGAATGGGGGGACCTGTCAGGACGGCCCTGAGGGAGCTCAGTGCCTCTGCCCCCAGGGGTACACAGGTGGTGACTGCCAGGTAAGGGAAGGGTTTGTCGGGGCCCGGAGCCGGACAGGGGGGGCTTGGGAAGGTCCTGAGGAAGAAGAGACATCAATCAATCGGTGGTACTTGTCGACAAGCGCTTACTACGTGCAGGGCCCAGGACCAAGCGCTCGGGAGAGTCCAACGCAACAGAATGAACAGGCGCGTACCCTGCCCCTAACGAGCTTCCAGTCTAGAGTCATGAGGTGTGACCAGAGAGATATCAGGGGGGACGGGGATTCCGGGAAAAGGGATTTCCAGCGGACTGATCGATCAATCCATCAATCCTATTTCCTGAGCACTTACTGTACGCAGAGCACTGTATTGTCTGTCTCGCTTCTGCATCATCCGTCCACTTGGACCGGTGACCTGCGGCCGTTTGATCTTCTCCCCACCCCCACCCCACAGCATTTATGTCCTTGTCTTTAAATTATATATTACAAATGACTTTATGCCTCTTAACATCTGTCTCCCCCTCTAGATCAATCAATCAATCAATGGTATTTATTGAGCGCTTACTGGGTGCAGAGCACTGTACTTGGGAAGTACAAGTTGGCAACATCTAGAGACAGTCCCTACCCAACAGTGGGCTCACAGTCTAAAAGGGGGAGACAGAGAACAAAACCAGACATACTAACAAAATAAAATAAATAGAATAGATATGTACAAGTAAAATAAATAAATAAATAGAGTAATAAATATGTACAAACATATATACATATATACAGGTGCTGTGGGGAAGGGAAGGACTGTAAGCTCATGGGCAGGGAACGTTTCTGCTAATTGCGTGGTATTGGACTCTTCCAAGCACTGGTCAAGTTCTATGTACATCATAAGTTCTCAATACCATTGATTGAGTGATTGATTGACTGCAGTAGGGCTATAGTGACTTTATAGTCTAGATACATTCATTCATTCATTCAGTTGTATCTATTGAGCGCTTCCTGCTGTAAGTTTGGAATTGGTCAATTCCAACTGGGAAGCCACTGAAGAAAAAACCAAGAGACCCTGTTTCCCCCTGAGGACTGGAGGCTCCTTGTGGGCAGGGATCGTGTCTACCAACTCTGTTGGACTGGACTCTCCCTGGTGCTCATTACAGTGCTCTGCACACAGTAAGCGCTCAATAGATACTGTTGTGATGATGAGGATCCTGGACTATGTTTGAGCTACAGTAGGCCCGTAAGCTGTAAACTCAATGTGGGCAGGGAACAGGTCTGTTTATTGTTCTACCATCCTCTCCCAAATGCTTAGTCCAGTGCTCTGCACAAACTAAGCATTCAAATAAATACGACTGACTGACTGAAGTCTGTCTTTGCTTCCGGGCGACGCCTCCCTCTTTCTCTTGGCAGACGCTGTTGGACCTGTGCGCCCGTGCTCACTGCCAGAACGGTGCCCGCTGCCTGCAGACGGGCCCTTCCTTCCTCTGCCTGTGCCCGAGCGGCTGGGCCGGGCCCCGCTGCGACCTCCCCTCCTCCCCATGTCGGGCCGCTGCCCTCGAGCGAGGTAATGGCCTCACCGCCTCCCCGATGGGTGACCTCGGGCAAGTCGTTCAACTTCTCTGGGCTTGGGTTTCCACGGCTGAAAAGTGGCGGTATCCAAATGCCCATCTTTCCTCCCGCTTAGCCTGGTATCCAAATGCCCATCTTTCCTCCCGCTTAGCCTGGGATCCCTTTGCAGGGGAGGGGGATGGGTCTGATTGGATTGCTT
Organism: Tachyglossus aculeatus; assembly: GCF_015852505.1. Lineage (NCBI taxonomy): Eukaryota > Metazoa > Chordata > Mammalia > Monotremata > Tachyglossidae > Tachyglossus > Tachyglossus aculeatus. The sequence continues at coordinate 2,144,997 of NC_052096.1, read as the reverse complement.
TGTAGCTAACCCCAGCCCTTAGCACAGTGCTTGGCCCACGCCGAGCGCTTCACAAATACCACACAGTGAACGCTTAACAGATATCAGTATTATGACCTTTACTATCATTAGTATTTGACCTTTACTATCATTAGTTTTATTGATAACGATGATGCTAGTCATGAAGCTAGCTCTCTTCCTCCCTTCAAGGCCCTACTGAGAGCTCACCTCCTCCAGGAGGCCTTCCCAGACTGAGCCCCTTCCTTCCTCTCCCCCTCGTCCCCCTCTCCATCCCCCTCATCTTATCTCCTTCCCTTCCCCACAGCACCTGTATATATCTATATATGTTTGTACATATTTATTACTCTATTTATTTATTTTACCTGTATATATCTATTCTATTTATTTTATTTTGTTAGTACGTTTGGTTTTGTTCTCTGTCTCCCCCTTTTAGACTGTGAGCCCACTATTGGGTAGGGACTGTCTCTATATGTTGCCAACTTGTACTTCCCAAGCGCTTAGTACAGTGCTCTGCACACAGTAAGCGCTCAATAAATACGATTGATGATGATGATGATGATGATAATAATAATAACCAGATGTGTGAGCCCCCACCTGAGGGACAGGGACCGTGTCTACCGTCCACCTGGGTATTCTCTCCAAGCATTTAGGACAGTGCCGTTCACGTAGTAAGCTTATTCAATACCATTACTGCTAAATCTGGGGGAAGCTGATGGGAAGGGAAGGCCTCCTGGAGGAGGTGACATTTAGAGGTGGCTTTGAAAGAGAGGACGGGATCTCCCCTCTGGCAGGAGATGGCCAAAGGGGTTACCCCTTCCGGCGGCTTGGGCTGGCCCCCCGCGTTACAAAAGGGGTGACTTCCCTCCTGCTCCCCAGCTGGATGAGAGAGCCCCACTTGCCCTCCCTTCTCCCGGTCCTCGCTCAGGTTTCTCTCCCTCCCTCCTTCCTCCTGTGCCCGTACCCCCAGGTGTGGAAGTGTCAGCCCTGTGCCAAAACGGGGGGGTCTGCATCGACCGCAGCTCCTCCTACGCCTGCCAGTGCCCCCCAGGATTCCAGGGCGCCTTTTGCCAGGAGGAGGTGGATGAGTGCCAATCCGGACCCTGTCAGCACGGGGCCACCTGCGTGGACCGGCCCAATGGGTTCTCCTGCCGGGTGAGAGGAGGCAGCGGGTCGGGGGACGGAGCCGTGGTTTCGGGGAAGGGTCAGAGAGGGTCGATGAGGATGATGACGATGATGTAGTAGCAATAATATTTATTGACTATTAACACGGGACGGTCAACTCGTTGCGGGCAAAGACCACATCTGTTGTTGAAGCATCCTCTCCCAAACGCTTAGTATGGTGCTTTGCCCAATAAATACGAATGAAAGAATGAATGAACTGCTTCTGTTCATTCGTTCATTCAATCATCTTTATTGAGCACTGATTACTGCTAATGGCATTTATTTCTCCCCCTTTTAGACTGTGAGCACACTGTTGGGTAGGGACTGTCTCTAGCTGTTGCCAATTTGTACTTCCCAAGCGCTTAGTACAGTGCTCTGCACATAGTAAGCGCTCAATAAATGCAATTGATGATGATTTATTAAGCACTTACTATGTGCAAAGCACTGTTCTAAGCGCTGGGGAGGTTACAAGGTGATCAGGTTGTCCCATGGGAGGGCTCACAGTCTTAATCCCCATTTTACAGATGAGGTAACTGAGGCCCCTAGAAGCAACTTGCCCAAAGTCACACAGCTGACAACTGGCGGAGCTGGGGTTTGAACCCATGACCTCTGACTCCAAAGCCCAGGCTCTTTCCACTGAGCCACGCTGCTTCTCTGATTATGGGCAGAACACTATAATAAGCGCTTGGGAGAGGACAGTAGAACTAGACTGTGAGCCCGTTGTTGGGTAGGGACCGTCTCTATAGGTCGCCAACTTGTACTTCCCAAGCGCTTAGTACAGTGCTCTGCACACAGTAAGTGCTCAATAAATACGATTGAATAAATGAATAAACCCGGCTTGGGGTTGGTGCGGTGGGCTTTTCAGTGTGCCCCTGGATTCCACGGCCCCAACTGCTCCGAGGAAGTGGATGATTGTAGATCCCAGCCCTGCCGGAACCTCGGAACTTGTACTAACCTTGCTGACGGCTACCTGTGCTCCTGCCCACCGGGCACCCACGGTAAGGCCTCCTCGTGAACAAGGAGGATCGTAATAATAATTATGATCATCAGTAGGATGGTATTTGTTAAGCGCTCACCGTGTGCCAAGTACCGCTCTAAGCGCTGGGGTAGATCCGAAGTAATCGGGTCGGGCACGGTCCCCGTCCCGCCACAGTCTTCATCCCCATTTTGCAGATGAGGTAACTGAGGCTCAGAGAAATGAAGCGACTTGCCCACGGTCCCACAGCAGACAGTGGCAGAGCTGGGATGAGAACCCAAGTCCTCCGACTCCCCAGCTCGGGTTCTTAGCGCTAGGCCTTGCTGCTTCCCGGTAGTAATACTTGTTAAGTGCTTACTATGTTCCAAGAACTATACCGAACACTGGGGTACGTCCAAGCTAATCGGGTTGGACACAGTCCCTGTCCCACATGGGGCTCACGGTCTCCATCCCCATTTTACAGAGGAGGGAACTGAGGTCCCAACCTGGCAAGGCCCCCTCAAAGTTACCCTGGCCAGCCTCCACCCTGACCCCCACAGCCCCAGCGTCTCTCTGGTCCTGAGAGATCTCCAGCGGGGTACACCCCTTATAACAATAATAATCGTCAGATGCCGATAATAATAACTTGGATTTGTTTAACCCGCTTCTTTTTCCAAAGCGCTTTCACGTCAGTCACCTTACCCTATCTTCACACCATCCCTGTGAGGTAGGGAGAGGTGGCTAGCCCCATTTTACAGAGCAGAGCGTTGAGGCCCAGAGAGGTCAAGTGACTTGTCCAAGGTCCCTCAGCAGGCCGGTGACAGAACCGGGGCTGGAATCCAGATCCTGTGATTTCCCCCAGATCCGAGCGATTTCCACTAGACTCGCTCCCCACCTGCTCCACCCCCCGGGCCCTTCCCCAGGTTGGGAATGCCTTGGGAAGAGGCCTGAGGAAACAGGAGGAGGGGGTGACTCAGTGCGTGGAGGGAGAGGGAGGAGGATGAACCGTTTCTGAGATGCGGGAGGGGACATCCAATGCCCGAGGGTTGTGGGGAGCAGCCCCCTCTCCCCCCAGCCCCATCAACTCAGATCCATCTGGGCCAAATGAACCAGGAACCATTTCCAGGAACGCTAATCCTGCTGGACTTTCCTCTCCCAAGCGCTTAGTACAGCGCTCTGCACTTGGCAAGCGCTCCAAAAATACCACCGATGGATTGATTGACGGTGTCTCCACCCCTCCATCCTCCAGGGCGGAACTGTGAGTCCATCATCGACGTCTGTCTGAGCCAGCCCTGCCCCCGAGGGGGAACCTGCACCCCCACTCCTGGAAGCCCCCCCGGTTTCACCTGCCACTGCCCCCCTGTGAGTCCCCCCTTCCCACCCTGGGCTCCCCCGGGAAAGCGACAGGAGGGACCGGAGATGGAGGGGGTGTGGGGGGGAGGACTGGGATCAGGGTCAGTGGAGGAGATGGTCGGGCGAGGTGGGGGTCACAGGTTGCCATAATGATACTAACTGGGGGTCTCGGTGAAGCGCTTACTATGGGCCGAGCACTGTACCAAGCTCTGGGGCCGGGGGAGGCACAAGAGAATCGGATACAGGTCGTGGGGGTGAAGGTTGAGGGGTGGTCAAGAGCCGATGAGGATCGGGAAGGGGGGAATCTAGGGATCCTGGGGGGGACGAGGCCAGGAAGTGGTCAGCTGTTGGCCTGGAAGCGGAGCGGGTCGGAGGGCTGGCTCCCCTCCCCGTCTGTCTTCCAGTCATATTTATCGAGCACTTTACTGTGTGCAGAGCACTGAACTAAGCACTTGGGAGAGGACAATACAACAATAAACACACGTTCTCTGCCCCCAACAAGCTTACAGTCTAGAGGGGAGATGGACATGAAAGAAAGAAATGAATGACATATGTGGACTTGAGTGCTGTGGGCTGGGAAGGTGGATGAATAAAGGGAGCGAGTCGGGGCGACGCAGAAGGGAGTCGGAGAAGAGGAAAGGGAGGCTTAGGGAAGGCCTCTTGGAGGAGATGGGCCTTCATGAGGCTTTGAATAATAATAATAATAACAACTTTGGTATTTGTTATGTGCTTATTATGTGCAAAGCACTGTTCCATGTGCTGGGGAGGATACAGGGTGATCAGGTTGTCCCACGTGGGGCTCACAATCTTAATCCCATTTTACAGGTGAGGTTACTAAGGCCCAGAGGAGTGAAGTGACTTGCCCAGTCACACAGCTGACAATATATGTTGCCAACTTGTACTTCCCAAGCGCTTAGTACAGTGCTCTGCACACAGTAAGCGCTCAATAAATATGATTGATTGATTGATTGATTGATTGACAAGCGGTGGAGCTGGGATTTGAGCCTATGACCTCTGACTCCCGAGCCCTGGCTCTTTCCACTGAGTCACGCTGCTTCTCTGGGCCACGTTTGAAGGCAGGGAGAGTCACTGTCTGTCGGATCTGAGAAGGGGCCAGGGTGTTCCAGGTCAGAGGCAGGACGGGGGCCAGCGGTCGGGGGCCAGATAGATGAGATGGAGGTACAGTGAGAAGGTTGGCATTATATAATAATGGCATTTATTAAGCGCTTACTATGTGCAGAGCACTGTTTTAAGCGCTGGAGCACTAGAAGAGCGAGGTGTGCGGCCTGGGCTGGAGTAGGAGAGCAGAGAGGAGAGGTAGGAGGGAGCAAGGTGGTGGACTGCTTTGAAGCCAGTGGTGAGTTTTTGTTTTTGTGCGTATGCTTTGTTTTTTTCTGTCCCCCTCCCCACCCTGCCCAGGGCTCAGAGGGTCCCAGCTGCCTCCCGTCCGTGTCCCCGCCGTGCGGCCCCCACCGCTGCCACCACGGGGGCCTGTGCGTCCCGCTGCCCCCGCCCCCCGCCCCAGCCCCGGCTCCCCGCTGCGTCTGTCCCGACGGCTTCGGGGGGCCCGACTGCCTGACGCCCCCGGCCCCCCGGGGCTGCGGCCCCCCGTCCCCCTGCCTGCACAACGGCACCTGCGCCCAGACCGCGGGGGGCTTCCGCTGTTCTTGCCCCGAGGGGTACCCGGGCCCCCGCTGCCAGGGCCCCGGGATGGGGGCCGGGGGAGCCTGCCAGGGCCGGGCGGGGGACGGGGCCTGCGACAGGGCCTGCAGCGGGAGGCTCGGCGGCTGGGACGGCGGCGACTGCTCCCTGGGGGTCCCGGACCCCTGGCGGGGCTGCCCCCCCCGAGGCCCGGTGCTGGGCGCTCTTCCGCGACGGGCGCTGCCACCCGCAGTGCGCCTCGGAGGAGTGTCTGTTCGACGGCTACGACTGTGAGACGCCTCCGGCCTGCACGTGAGGCCCCGCGGTGCGGGGGGCTGGGGAGGAACGGGGTGGGGGGCACCCCACCGGCAGCCTGGGCCCAGAGAAATCAGGCAGCCGACTCTGGGGGAGCCTCCCAAGCGCTTAGTCCAGCGCTCTGCACGGTGCGGCCTAGCGGGAAGAGCACGGGCTTGGGAGTCAGAGGGGGGCGTGGGTTCTAATCTCAGTCTGTGGGGTGACCTTGGACAAGCCACGTCACTTGTCTGGGCCTCAGTTCCCTCACCCATAAAATGGGGATGAAGACTGCGAGCCCCCTGTGGGACCACCTGATTCATTCATTCATTCAGTCGTATTTATTGAGCGCTCACTGGGTGCAGAGCACTGTACTAAGCGCTTGGGAAGTCCAAGTTGGCAACATATAGAGACGGTCCCTACCCAACAGTGGGCTCACCTGATCACCTTGTAACCTCCCCAGCGCTTAGAACAGTGCTTGGCACATAGTAAGCGCTTTACAAATGCCATCATTATTATTATTATTATTATAAGGCAGTGAGCCCCATGTGGGACAGGGACTCTTTCCAACCTGATTACCTTGTATCCACCCCAACACTTAATAATAATAATGATAATAATGATGGTATTTGTTAATCACTTGCTATGTGCCAGGCTCTGTTCTAAGCGCTGGGGTACACTTAGAACGGTGCTTGGCACATAGTAAGTTCTTAACAAATGCCATCGTTGTGATTATCATTATTTTAGACTGTGAGCCCACTGTTGGGTAGGGACTGTCTCTATGTGTTGCCAATTTGTACTTCCCAAGCGCTTAGTACAGTGCTCTGCACATAGTAAGCGCTCAATAAATACGATTGATTGATTGATTGATTATTATCACCCCAGTGCTCAGAATAGTGCTTGGCACTAGTAAGCGCTTAAGAAATACGATAATAATAATAATGATAATAATAATTATTATGACTTAGGATGGACTGACGGGGGTGGGGGGGCGTCTCTGACGGCCACCCCCGTGTCCCCCTCCCCCAGCCCAGCCTACGAGCGGTACTGCCAGGACCACTTTGCCAACGGCCACTGCGAGCGGGGCTGCGACTCGGCTGAATGCGGCTGGGACGGTGGGGACTGTGGCGGGCAGCGGGCGGGGGGCCCGGACACCCCGTCCCTGGCCCTGCTGGTGTTCCTGCCCCGCCGCCATCTGCCTGCCCTGGCCCGGGCACTGGCCCTGGCCCTCCGGGTGGGGCTGTGGGTGCGCAGGGACCCCGAGGGCAGGGAGATGGTGTACCCCTACCCGGGTCCCCAGGCCGAAGATGAGCTTGGGGGCCTGGGGGCCGGGGGGCCCACCCGCACCCCCCGCCGGGAGAAGGCCACCCCCAGCGCCCCACCACCCGGAGAGGAGACGGAAGGCCTCGCCGCAGGGTACGCCGTGGTAGGGAAGGTCAGGGGGACTGGCTGGGGTTGGGGGGCCAAGAGGGGGCCCAACCTGACCCCCTCCCCTCGGTGGATCCCATAGGTTCGTGGTGGTCCTGGGAGTGGATTCGTCCCGCTGCGGCCCGGCCCTGCCGGCCCCCCGCTGCCCCCGGGACCCCGGCGTGCTGCTCCGCTTCCTGGCCGCCCTGGCCGCCGTGGGGGCCCTGGAGCCCCTGCTTCCGGGGCCCCTGCTCGCCGCCCGAGCCCGGGGGGCTGCAGGTACTCGACGCCCCCATCCCTTCCGGCCCCCTCGTCCCCGCCACCGCTCCCAACCCCCGGACCTGCTGGGCTCCACCTCCCCCCGTCCCCCCAGGTGTGCGGGAGAGCGGAGGGTCTCCCGGGGTGGGTGAGCGGTGTCCCCTGGGTGACATCTCCGCCCCCCGTTTCCCGGGCAGGACCCCTGTCCCCACGCGTGTCCTGGCCTCTGGTTTGCTCTCCTCTGGCCGCCGGGCTCCTCCTGGCCCTGGGCTGCCTCTTGGTCGTGCACCTGGCCCGGCGGCGGGAGCACGGGGCCCTGTGGCTGCCCCCCGGCTTCAGCCGCCGCCCCCGGCCCCAGCCCGCCGCCCCCCGCCGACGCCGATGTCCCCCGCTGGGCGAGGACAGCATCGGCCTCAAGTGAGCGGGGCCTAGTGCTGGCCACAGTGTGGGTCAGGAAGTTAGAAGGTTCTCTCTAATCCCGTCTCCGCCACTTGTCTGCTGGGTGACCGAGTCACTTCACTTCTCTGGGCCTCGGTTCCCTCATCTGTGAAATGGGGACTAAGACTGTGAGCCCACGTGGGACAGGGACTGCGTCCAACCCGATTGATTGTATCCTCCCCAGTGTTTAGTACGGTGCCTGGCACATAGTAAGCACTTAACGAATACCACCATTGTTATTATTATTGTGGAGGGCACCCCGACGAGTTGGGGGAGGTGGGTGCCACCAGACTTGGGGTGGGGCAGGGGCATGACGGGAGAGGGAGCAAGGTGCCCAGAGAAGGAAAGAGAGCCCAGGGTTGAGGCTGATGGGGGGCGGGAGGTCCAACAGGGGATGTCAGAGTGACCCCTGACTCCCCCAGGCCCCTGAAGTCGGAGACGGAAAGCCACGAGGACGAGGTCATGGAGGGTTCGGGCCTCGGAGATGTGCGGGTGAGAGGACCGGGCCCGGGGGTGTCCGTGACACGGGGAGCCGGGGCCCCCCTTCAACCCGGCACTGGCTCGCTCGCTCTCTCTCCTCCCAGGCAGAAGTGGGGGGCCCGGTGTCCGAACGCCGGTTCTGGCCACTCTGCGGCGGAGGGCGTGAGCCTCAGGCTGAGGTGCCCACCCCTCCCCAGGAACCAGAGGTGCCGGACGTGGATTCCCAAGGCCCAGGTGTGTGTGTCTGTCCATCTGGCCATCCATCCCAACTCCCAACTCCCCCCCGACTCTTCTGCTCTCTCCCCACGTCTCCCCTGATTCCCCATGTCTATCCTTCCCCCCCCCCCCAAGCCCGTACCCCCATCCTCCAACCCCTTCCCTGTCGATTCTTCCCGGGCCCCCTGCTTCCTCCCTGCCTCCTGGTATTTCTCCCAACCTCCAATCCCTTTCCCGGATCCCTCAACTGACCCCACCAGACCCCGTTCCTGATCAGCTCCTCGTCTCTCCCCCTGCCACTTTTCTCTCCCCCGTCCCCCTCAGTTTCTCCCCGTCTCTGCCCTCCCTCCAGACGGCGTCACCCCGCTGATGTCTGCGGTGTGCAGCGGGGGAGCGGAGGCCGAGGGGCCGGGGGCCAGGCCCGGTGGGGCGGCGGGCCCGTGGGAGCCCCTGCTCTGCAGGGGGGCCAGTCCCCAGGCCCACACGGTGGGATCGGGGGAGACCCCCCTGCACCTGGCCGCCCGCTTCTCCCGCCCGTCCGCGGCCCGCCGTCTCCTGGAGGCCGGAGCCGACCCCAACCGGCCCGACCGAGCCGGCCGCACGCCCCTGCACGCGGCCGTGGCCGCCGACGCCCGCGAGGTCTGTCAGGTCGGTGGGCCCGAGGGGGCTGGGACCGGGCCCAAGGACGATGATGATGATGATGGTATTTGTTAAGCGCTTACTATATGCAAAGCACTGTTCTAAGCGCGGACGATGGACCGAGACCACGGGCGACGGGCCGGGGACTTGGGTGAGAAGGCCTGGACCACGGCCCCGGGCCTTCATTCATTCAATTCAATCGCATTTATTGAGCGCTTACCGTGTGCAAAGCACTGTACAAAGCGCTTGGGAGAGTACCACGGAACAACGAACAGGCTCATTCCTGCCCACAACAAGCTTACAGAACGAGAAGCAGCGTGGCTCAGTGGATAGAGCCCGGGCTTTGGAGTCAGAGGTCAGCTTGTTGTGGGCAGGGAGCCCGTTGTTGGGTAAGGACCGTCTCTACATGTTGCCAATTTGTACTTCCCAAGCGCTTAGTATAGTGCTCTGCACACAGTAAGCGCTCAATAAAATAAAGCGCTCGGCACACAGTAAGCGCTCAATAAATACGATCGAATGAATATTCCCCTCCCCTGTTTTAAAGCCTTATTGAAGGCCATTTCCTCCAAGAGGCCTTGTTGGGTAGGGACTGTCTCTATATGTTGCCAATTTGTACTTCCCAAGCGCTTAGTATAGTGCTCTGCACATAGTAAGCGCTCAATAAATACGATTGATGATGATGATGATGATGATGATGAATGAATGAATTCTACTGCCCTCTCCCAACTACTTAGTCCCGTACCACATGGTAAGCGCTCAAAAATTACGATTGATTGATTCCAATAGTATTGTAAGCACTTAACAAAGACCACAATTATTACTACTACCATCAGTATTATTAATATTATTAATTATAATTAATTATAATTATATTATACATTATATAATTATTATATATTATAATTATATGTGATTATATAATTATAGTAATTAATAATAATAATAATAAGCAAAGAAAGCGAGGGTCTAAGGGCGCCACGGGGTAGGGGGTGATGGAAGTGCAGCCCTTCACCAAGATAGCGGCAGGTGGAAGTGATTTGTTAGCAGAGTGGAGGTCAATCAATCAAGGGTATTTATTGAATGCTTACTATATGCAGAGCACTGTACTAAGCGCTTGGAAGAGGACAGTACAACAGAGTTGATAGACATGTTCCTTGGCCACAGGGGGCTTACAGCCTGGAGGGGGAGAGAGACATTAAAATAAGCAGCGTGACTTAGTGGAAGGAGCCCGGGGCTGGGAGTCAGAAGGCTAATAATAATAATAATAATAATAATGTTGGTATTTGTTAAGCGCTTACTATCTGCAAAGCACTGTTCTAAGCTCTGGGGTAGATACAAGGTAATCAGGTTGTCCCACGTGGGGCTCACAGTCTTCATCCCCATTTTACAGGTGAGGGAACTGAGGCCCAGAGAAGTGAAGTGACTTGCCCAAAGTCACACAGCTGACAAGTGGAGGGGCCGGGATTTGAACCCACGACCTCTGACTCCAAAGCCCGGGCTCTTTCCACTGAGCCACGCTGCCTCTCTGGGTTCTCATCCCGGCTCCGCCACTTATCTCCTCTTTGACTTTAGGCACGTCCCTTCGCCTCTCTGTGCCTCAGTTCCCTCATCTGGAAAATGGGGATTAAGATGGAGAGCCATGTGGGACAGGGACTGTGTCCAACCTGATGTCCTGGTATCGACCCCAGTGCTTAATACAGTGTCTGGCACCTAATAGGTGCCTGACAAATACAATTTAAAAAACAAAAGTCACTTCTCTGTGCCTCAGCTCCTTCATCTGGAAAATGAGGATCAAGACCGTGAGCCCCATGTGGGGCACAATAGTAATAATAATAATAATGGTATTTAAGCGCTTACTATGTGCCAGACACTGTACTAAGCACTGGGGTGGATACAAGCAAATCAACTTGGACACGGTCCCTGTCCCACGTGGGGCTCACAGCCTTAATCCCCATTTTACAGAGGAGGGAACTGAGGCATAGAGAAGTGAAGTGATTCGCCCAAAGTCACACAGCAGCCATGTGGCAGAGCCGGGATTAGAACCCATGACCTTCTGACCCCGAGACCCGGGCTCTATTCACTAAGCCATACTGCTTGGGTCCAACCTGATTATCTTGTCTACTCCAGTGCTCAGTACAGATCCTGACACATAGTGAGTGCTTAAACATGCTGCTCAGAGAAGCAGCGTGGCTCAGTGGAATGAGCACGGGCTTTGGAGTCAGAGGTCATGGGTTCAAATCCCGGCTCTGCCACTTGTCAGCTGTGTGACTTTGGGCAAGTCACTTCACTTCTCTGGGCCTCAGTTCCCTCATCTGTAAAATGAGGATTGACTGTGAGCCCCCCGTGGGACAACCTGATCGCCTTGCAACCTCCCCAGCGCTTAGAACAGTGCTTGGCACATAGTAAGCGCTTAATAATTTTTAGAGAAGCAGCGTGGCTCAGTGGAAAGAGCCCGGGCTTTGGAGTCAGAGGTCATGGGTTCAAATCCCGGCTCCGCCACTTGTCAGCTGTGTGACTTTGGGCAAGTCACTTCACTTCTCTGGGCCGCAGTTCCCTCATCTGTAAAATGGGGGTGAAGACTGTGAGCCCCCCGTGGGACAACCTGATCACCTTGTAACCTCCCCAGCGCTTAGAACAGTGCTTTGCACATGGTAAGTGTTTAATAAATGCCATTAAAAAACAACAACAAATATCACGAAGAAAAAAAAACCCAGCTTCACCAGCACTTCTCTGCCAGAGATCTGGGGCCACAGAGGAGGGGAACGGGGTGGTGCCGGGGGGAGGGGACTGAGCCTGGGATTCGGGGTCCCCGTCCCCCCAGATCCTGCTGCGGAACCGTGAGACGGCGGTGGACCCCCGGATGGAGGACGGGACCACGCCCCTGATGCTGGCGGCCCGCCTGGCGGTGGAGGACCTAGTGGAGGAGCTCATCCAGGCGCAGGCCGACGTCGGGGCCCGGGACAACCGGGGTACAAGGGGGGCCGGGGGCTCGGGGATCTCCACGGGGCCCATCCCGGGGTCTCGCCTTCCTGTCTCCTCCCGACCCCAGAACTTCCCGCTCTGGGAGCAGGCCCCAAGACCACCGATTCCCCCGGGAGGACGGCGGGGCCCATGCCGGGCTGTGGGACCTGAGGCGCTGGGTGATGTGTGGTTGGGGGGGGGTGGGGGTCCCTTTTCCTCCTTTTGGGTCCAGAACAATATGCCATTGTCCCGGCCCAGGGGCGGGATGTGGCGTCACCCACGCTAACACTTCCCGCCGCCCGTCACCATGACACCGCTTCCCGGTATTGACTGCCCGGGGAGCTCCCCCCACTCAGTCCCCCCACCCCCAAGCAATGGGAAACCGCCCCCCAGACGTTCTCCCCATCCCCACCAGCCTCAGTTTGCCCCACCCCGGCCCCCTAGGCCTGGCGCCCGCTGCCGTCCCGGGGTCCAGGTTTCCTTAGGGCTGAGGCCAGGGTCGCTCGGTCAGTCATTCAGCCATATTTACTGAATGATTACTGTGGACAAAGCACTGTACTAAGCGCTTGGGAGAAGACAATACAATAAACGGGCACATACCCTGCCCACGAGGAGCTTACAGTCCAGAGGAACACCCTCCTTCCTCAAATCTGACAACTGCTCTCCCCTCCTTCAAAGCCTTACCAAAGGCCCACCTCCTCCAAGAGGTCTTCCCTGGCCAAGCCCCCTTTTCCTCTTCTCCCACTCCGTTCTCCATCACCCTTTTTTCCTTTATTTATCCCCCCCGCCCAGCTTTTATGTCCACATCTGCCATTTATTTCTATTAATGTCTGCCTCCTCCCTCCTTCAAAGCTTTATCAAAGGCCCATCTCCTCCAAGAGGTCTTCCCTGACCAAGCCCCCCTTTCCTCTTCTCCTACTCCGTTCTCCGTCACCCTTTTTTCCTTTATTTATCCCTCCCCCCCAGCTTTTATGTCCACATCCACCATTTATTTCTATTAATGTCTGCCTCTCCCCTCCTTCAAAGCTTTATCAAAGGCCCACCTCCTCCAAGAGGTCTTCCCTGACCAAGCCCCCCTTTCCTCTTCTTCCACTCCATTCTCCGTCGCCCTTTTTTACTTTATTTATCCCCCCCAGCTATGTCCACATCCGCCATTTATTTCTATTAATGTCTGCCTCTTCCCTCCTTCAAAGCCTTATCAAAGGCCCACCTCCTCCAAGAGGTCTTCCCTGACGAAGCCCCCCTTTCCTCTTCTCCCACTCCGTTCTCCGTCACCCTTTTTTCCTTTATTTATCCCCCCCCCCCAGCTCTTATGTCCACATCCATTTATTTCTATTAATGTCTGCCTCTCCCCTCCTTCAAAGCCTTATCAAAGGCCCACCTCCTCCAAGAGGTCTTCCCTGACGGAGCCCCCCTTTCCTCTTCTCCCACTCCCTTCTCCGTCGCCCTGACTTTTTTCCTTTATTTACCACCCCCCCTCCACCAGCTCTTACGTCCACATCCGCCATTTATTTCTATTAATGCCTGTCTCCTTCACCTCCAGACTGTCGGCTCGCTGTGGGCAGGGAATGTGTCTGTTTATTGTTGTATCGTCCTCTCCCACTTAGTCCAGTGCTCTGCAAACAGTAAGTACTCAATGGATAGGAATGAATGAATGAATGAATGAATGAATGACTAGCGGGATTAACCCTTTCTCCCTCCTGGCCTCAGGGAAGACAGCTCTACATTGGGCAGCGGCGGTGAACAACTCCCTGGCAGCTCGAGCCCTCATCCAGGCCGGAGCCGACAAAAACGCCCAAGACAGCAGGGTGAGAGGGGCAGGACCCAGGGAGACCGGATTTGCGGGGGCAAAGGCACTAAGAACACCCTCCCCGCACCCTGGGACCTGGAGGGGAAAGGTGGCGGGGAGAGAGATGATCGTTATTATTTCCGGTACATGCTCCTCAATCGATGGTATTTATCGAGCGCTTACTATGTGCAGAACGCTGGACTAAGCGCTTGGGAGAGGATACAACGGAGTTAATAATAATTGTGGTATTCGTTACACGCTTGCTACGTGCCAGGCACTGTACTGAATGCTGGAGGGGTGGGGATACAGGCAAACCGGGTTGGACACAGTCCCTGTCCCACATGGGGCTCACAGTCTTAATCCCCATTTTACAGATGAGGAGACGGAGGCCCAGAGAAGTGAAATGACTTCCCCAAGGTCACACAGTAGTCAAGTGGTGGAGCCGGGATGAGAACCCATGTCCGTCTGATTCCCAGGCCCGGGCTCCCTCCGTTAGGCCATGCTGCTTCTCTATGGTTAGCAGCCATATTCCCCCAAATCAATTAATCAATCAATCGTATTTATTGAGCGCTTACTGTGTGCAGAGCACTGTACTAAGCGCTTGGGAAGTACAAGTTCATAACATATAGAGACAGTCCCAAAAGCCCTTCCTATGTGTCAAGCACTGCGGTTGGACAGAGTCCCTGTCCCAGGTGAGGCTCGCAGTCCAAGTAATAATAATAACAATAATAATAATGGCATTTAAGCTCTTACTATGTGCAAAGCACTGTTCTAAGCACTGGGGAGGATACAAGGCGATCAGGTCGTCCCCCGTGGGGCTCACAGTCTTCATCCCCATTTTACAGATGAGGGAACTGAGGCCCAGAGTAGCGAAGTGACTTGCCCAAAGTCACAGGCTGACAATTGGTGGAGCCAGGATTTGAACCCGTGACCTGTGACTCCCAAGCCCGGGCTCTTCCCACTGATTGAGAAGCAGCGTGGCTCAGTGGAAAGAGCACGGGCTTTGGAGTCACAGGTCATGGGTTCAAATCCCAGTCAGCTGTGTGACTTTGGGCAAGTCACTTAGCTTCTCTGTGCCTCAGTTCCCTCATCTGTAAAATGGGGATGAAGATTGTGAGCCCCCCATGGGACAACCTGATCACCTTGTATCCCCCCAGTGCTTAGAACAGTACTTTGCACATAGTAAGCGCTTAATACATGCCATTATTATTATTATTATTATTATTATTATTATTATTGAATCCCCATTTTAGAGATGAGGGAATTGAGGTTCAGAAAAGTTGAGTGATTGCCCAAGGTCAACGGCCCCTGGCTCCCAGTCTAGGAAGGAGGAAGAACAGGTAAAGAACGTGGGTTCCCGGAGCCGGACGCACAGGGAGAGCGGAGGAAGAGGAGATGGTTGGAATCTCAGGCTGACAGCGGAAACGGGGACCGGGAACCTTGAACTTCCCCTGACCTCTTCCGGAAAAACTGAAATCCTTCGGGACTGAGTTCTGGAGGAGGGCAGGGGAGAAATGGGGGAACCTGGTGGGATGAAGTGAGGAGTGGGAGGAAAAGGATGGAGCCTCAGGAAGGAATGGAAGGCAGGAGGGTGGAGTCGGGCCATGAGCCCCCCACCCTGAGTCTGGAAAGGAGGAGGGACAAAGAAGGGGAGCGGCAATCAATCAATCAATCGTATTTATTGAGCGCTTACTGTGTGCAGAGCACTGGACTAAGCGCTTGGGAAGGACAAGTTGGCAACATATAGAGACGGTTCCTACCCAACGGTGGGCTCACCGTCTAGAAGGGGGAGACAGAGAACAAAAGAAAACATTAACAACATAAAATAAATAGAATAGATATGTACAAGTGAAATAGAGTAATAAATACGTACAAACATATATACATATCATCATCATCATCATTGATCGTATTTATTGAGCGCTTGCTGTGTGCAGAGCACTGTACTAAGCACTTGGGAAGTACAAATTGGCAACGTATAGAGACAGTCCCTACCCAACAGTGGGCTCACAGTCTAAAAGGGGGAGACAAAACCAAACATACTAACAAAATAAAATAAATAGAATAGATATGTACAAGTAAAATAAATAAATCAATAAATAGAGTAATAAATATGTACAAACATATATACAGGTGCTGTGGGGAAGGGAAGGAGGTAAGATGGGGGGATGGAGAGGAGGACGAGGAGGAGAGGAAGGAAGGGGCTCAGTGTGGGAAGGCCTCCTGGAGGAGGTGAGCTCTCAGCAGGGCCTTGAAGGGAGGGAGAGGCCCAGTGGAAAGGGCCAGGGGCCTGGCAGCTGAAGGACCTGAGTTCTAATCCCGGCTCCACCACCGGCCTGCTGCATAAATGTAAAATGGGGATTCAGTCCTTGTTTTCCTTCCTACTGCGAGCTCCATATGGGACAGGGACCGTGTCCACCCTGATGATCTTGTATTCATTCATTCAATCGTATTTATTGAGCACTTACTGTGTGCAGAACACTGTACTAAGCGCTTGGGAAGTACAAGTTGTATCTACCCCAGCTCTTAGGACAGTTCTCGACATGTAGTAAGCCCTTAAGACATGCCATAGTTATTACAATCAATCAATGGTATTTATTGCATGCTTCCACTGTGCAGAGCTCTGTACTAAGTGCTTGGGAGAGTGCAGTACAGCAGAATTAGCAGACACGCTAGCATTCATTCATTCATTCAATCGTATTTATTGAGCACTTACTGTGTGCAGAGCACTGTACTAAGCACTTGGGAAGTGCAAGTTGTATCTACCCCTGCTCTTAGTACAGTGCTCGACATGTAGTAAGCCCTTAAATTATGCCATAATTATTTCAATCAATGGTATTTATTGCATGCTTCCACTGTGCAGAGCTCTGTACGAAGTGCTTGGCAGAGTGCAGTACAGCAGAATTAGCAGATACGTTAGCATTCATTCATTCAATCGTATTTATTGGGCGCTTACTGTGTGCAGAGCACTGTACTAAGCGCTTGGGAAGGACAAGCTGGCAACATAGAGAGACGGTCCCTACCCAACAACAGGCTCACAGTCTAGAAGGGGGAGACGGACAACAAAACAGCAGTTAGAAGAGTGCTTTGCACAGAGTAAGCGCTTAACAAAATGCCATCATTATTATTTGTAATATGGAGCAAGGTAATTCATTCATTCAATCGTGTTTATTGAGCGCTTACTGTGTGCGGAGCACTGTAGTAAGTGCTTGGGGAGTACAAGTCGGCAACATATAGATACGGTCCCTACCCAACAGTGGGCTCACAGTCTAGAAGGGGGAGACAAACAACAAAACAGCGGTTAGAAGAGTGCTTTGCACAGAGTAAGCGCTTAACAGAAGGCCATCATCATTATTATTAGTAACATGGAGCAGGGTCATTCATTCATTCATTCAATCGTATTTATTAATAATAATAGTAACTGGCATTTGTTAAGCGCTTACAATGCGCAAAGCACTGTTCTAAGCGCTGGGGAGGAGACAGGGTGAGCAGGTTGTCCCACGTGGGGCTCACCGTCTTCATCCCCATTTTACAGATGAGGTCACTGAGGCCCAGGGAGTGCTTACTGGGTGCAGAGCACTGGACTAAGCACTTGGGAAGTCCAATGGTCCCTACCCAACGACGGGCTCACAGTCTAGAAGGGGGAAACAAACAACAAAACAGGGGTTAGAAGAGTGCTTCGCACAGAGTGAGCGCTTAACAGAAGGCCATCATCAGTATTATTAGTAACATGGAGCAGGGTCATTCCTTCATTCAATCGTATTTATTAATAATAATAATAATAACTGGCATTTGTTAAGCGCTTACTATGCACAAAGCACTGTTCTGAGCGCTGGGGAGGATACAGGGTGATCAGGTTGTCCCACGTGGGGCTCACCGTCTTCATCCCCATTTTACAGATGAGGTCACTGAGGCCCAGAGAGCGCTTATTGGGTGTGGAGCACTGGACTAAGCACTTGGGAAGTCCAAGTTGGCAACATGTAGAGACGGTCCCTACCCAACAGAGTGCTCACAGTCTAGAAGGGGGGGGGGGGGGGGCAGACGACAAAAAACAGCGGTTAGAAGAGTGCTTCGCACAGAGTGAGCGCTTAACAGAAGGCCATCATCATTATTATTAGTAACATGGAGCAGGGTCATTCTTTCATTCATTCATTCAATCGTATGTATTGAGCACTTACTGTGTGCAGAGCACTGGACTAAGCACTTGGGAAGTCCAAGTTGGCAACATGTAGAGACGGTCCCTACCCAACAACGGGCTCACAGTCTAAAAGGGGGAGACAGACAACAACAAAACAGCAGTTAGAAGAGTGCTTTGCACTGAGTAAGCACTTAACAGAAGGCCAGCATCATTATTATTAGTAACATGGAGCAGGGTCATTCCTTCATTCATTCAGTCGTATTTATTGGGCACTTCCTGTGTGCACAGCACTGTACTAAGCGCTTGGGGAGTACAAGTCGGCAACATATAGAGACGGTCCCTACCCAACAGCGGGCTCACAGTCTAGAAGGGGGAGACAAACAACAAAACATTGGTTAGAAGAGTGCTTTGCACAGAGTAAGCGCCTAACAGAAGGTCATCATCATTATTATTAGTAACATGGAGCAGGGTCATTCATTCATTCATTCAATCGTATTTATTAATAATAATAATAGTAACTGGCATTTGTAAAGCGCTTACTATGTGCAAAGAACAAAACAAAACAGCGGTTAGAAGAGCGCTTCGCACAGAGTGAGCGCTTAACAGCAGGCCTTCTCGTGTCCTGACGCCCCCCGCGCATGCGCGCGCCAGCCCGTCCGCAGGATCAGACGCCGTTGTCCCGCGAGGGGGCGCTGGAGCCGTCCCGTGCCCTGACACCCCCCCCCCCGCGCGCATGCGCGCGCCTGTCCGTCCGCAGGATCAGACGCCGCTGTTCCTGGCGGCCCGCGAGGGGGCGCTGGAGGCGGCCCGGCTGCTGCTGAGGGCCGGGGCGGCCCGGGGCCCGCGCGACCAGACGGGGCTGGGGGCCCGCGACATCGCCCGACGCCGCCGCCACTGGGACCTGCTGGCGCTGCTCGACGGGGCGGCCGCCCCGCAGGGCGCATGCGCAGGGGCGGGGCCCGGCCCGCCGGCGCCGCCGCCGCCTCCCCATTGGTCGCGGCCGGGGGCGTCGGCGGCTGCGATTGGCCGGCGCCCGAGGCCCCGCCCCCTCCCGCGGCCTCCCCACAGGCCTCACCACAAGGCCCGGCCCCTCAGGCAGGAGGGCGGGCGTCGTGCCTACAGAGCGCCGGGCGCTGTACTGAGCGCCTGCCACGGGGCGACACCACAATAGAAAAAAGGGCCATTCCGTGCCCACAAAAAAACTTGACGGTCCGGGGGGCGGAAAACAGATGGCACTAGATACGGGCATGATCCATCAATCAATCAATCGTATTTATTGAGCGCTTCTTGTGTGCACAGCACTGTACTAAGCGCTTGGGAAGGACAAGACTGTGAGCCCGCTGTTGGGTAGGGACTGTCTCTCGGACATACTCAATCAATCAATCGTATTTATTGAGCGCTTCTTGTGTGCAGAGCACTGTACTAAGCGCTTGGGAAGGACAAGACTGTGAGCCCGCTGTTGGGTAGGGACTGTCTCTCGGACATACTCAATCAATCAATCGTATTTATTGAGCGCTTCTTGTGTGCAGAGCACTGTACTAAGCGCTTGGGAAGGACAAGACTGTGAGCCCACTGTTGGGTAGGGACTGTCTCTCGGACATAATCAATCAATCAATCGTATTTATTGAGCGCTTCTTGTGTGCAGAGCACTGTACTAAGCGCTTGGGAAGGACAAGACTGTGAGCCCACTGTTGGGTAGGGACTGTCTCTCGAACATAATCAATCAATCAATCGTATTTATTGAGCGCTTCTTGTGTGCAGAGCACTGTACTAAGCGCTTGGGAAGGACAAGACTGTGAGCCCACTGTTGGGTAGGGACTGTCTCTCGGACATAATCCATCAATCAATCAGTCGTATTTATTGAGCGCTTACTGTGTGCACAGCACTGTACTAAGCGCTTGGGAAGGACAAGACTGTGAGCCCGCTGTTGGGTAGGGACTGTCTCTCGGACATAATCAATCAATCGTATTTATTGAGCGCTTACTGTGTGCAGAGCACTGTACTAAGCGCTTGGGAAGGACAAGACTGTGAGCCCACTGTTGGGTAGGGACTGTCTCTCGGACATAATCAATCAAATTTATTGAGCGCTTCTTGTGTGCAGAGCACTGTACTAAGCGCTTGGGAAGGACAAGACTGTGAGCCCACTGTTGGGTAGGGACTGTCTCTCGGACATAATCAATCAATCAATCGTATTTATTGAGCGCTTCTTGTATGCAGAGCACTGTACTAAGCGCTTGGGAAGGACAAGACTGTGAGCCCACTGTTGGGTAGGGACTGTCTCTCGAACATAATCAATCAATCAATCGTATTTATTGAGCGCTTACTGTGTGCAGAGCACTGGACTAAGCGCTTGGGAAGGACAAGACTGTGAGCCCACTGTCTCTATATGTTACCAACTTGGACTTCCCAAGCGCTTAGTACAGTGCTCTGCACACAGTAAGTGCTCAATAAATACCATTGATGGTGATGATGATAAGGTGGCAACATATAGAGACGGTCCCTACCCAACAGTGGGCTCACAGTCTATCATCATCATCATCAATCGTATTTATTGAGCGCTTACTATGTGCAGAGCACTGTACTAAGCGCTTGGGAAGTACAAATTGGCTCACAGTCTAAAAGGGGGGGGACAGAGCTGGGGGGCTGCGGGGGCGGAGGGTGAGCAAAGGGAGCCAGTCAGGGAATTCATTCACTCAATCGCATTTATTAATAATAATAATAATGATGAGGGCCTTTGTTAAGCCCACTCTAGACTGTGAGCCCGCTGTTGGGTAGGGACCGTCTCTTTATGTTGCCAACTTGGACTTCCCAAGCGCTTAGTACAGTGCTCTGCACACGGTAAGCGCTCGATAAATACGGTTGATTGATTGATTAAGCGCTTACTATGTGCAAAGCACTGTTCTAAGCGCTGGGGGGGGGATACAAGGTGATCAGGTTGTCCCACGTGGGGCTCACAGTCTTCATCCCTATTTGACAGATGAGGGAACTGAGGCTCCGAGAAGTGAAGGGGCTTGCCCAAGGTCACACAGCAGACAGGTGGTGGAGATGGGATTTGAACCCATGGCCTCTGACTCCAAAGCACGGGCTCTTTCCACTGAGCCACGCTGATTGAGTGCTTAGTCTTCTAGACTGTGAGCCCACTGTTGGGTAGGGACCGTCTCTATATGTTGCCAACTTGGACTTCCCAAGCGCTTAGTCCAGTGTTCTGCACACAGTAAGCCCTCAATAAATATGATTGATTGATTACTGTGTGCACAGCACTGTACTAAGCGCTTGGGAAGTACAAGTTGGTAACATATAAAGACGGTCCCTACCCAACAGTGGGCTCACAGGGAATGGGAGAAGAGGAAAAGGGGGGCCTTAGGGAAGCAGCGTGGCTCAGTGGAAAGGGCTCAGGCTTTGGAGTCAGAGGTCATGGGTTCAAATAATAATAATAATAATGGCATTTATTAAGCGCTTACTATGTGCAAGGCACTGTTCTAAGCGCTGGGGGGATACAAGGTGATCGGGTTGTCCCACAGTGGGCTCACAGTCTTCATCCCCCTTCTTGACTGTGAGCCCACTGTTGGGTAGGGACCGTCTCCATATGTTGCCAACTTGGACTTCCCAAGCGCTTAGTCCAGTGCTCTGCACACAGTAAGCGCTCAATAAATACGATTGAATGAATGAATGAATGAATCCCCATTTTACAGATGAGGGCACTGAGGCCTAGAGAAGTTAAGTGACTTGCCCAAAGTCACACAGCTGACAGCTGGCAGAGCCAGGATTCGAACCCATGACCTCTAACTCCAAAGTCCGTGCTCTTTCCATTGAGCCACACTCCTTCCCCCGGCTCCACCAACTGTCAGCTGTGTGACTTTGGGCAAGTCACTTTACTTCTCTGGGCCTCAGTTACCTCATCTGGAAAATGGGGATGAAGACTGTGAGCCCCCCGCCGGGGGACAACCTGATCACCTTGTAACCTCCCCAGTGCTTAGTCCAGTGCTTTTGCACATAGTAAGCGCTTAATAAATCAATCAATCGTATTTATTGAGCACTTACTGTGTGCAGAGATAATAAATGCCATTATTATTATTATTAGGGAAGGCCTCTTGGAGGTGATGGGCCCTCAATAAGACTTTGGAGGGTGGGACCCCAAAATGACTAGTCAGTCGTATATATTGAGCGCTCACTGTGGGCAGAGCACTGTACTAACCGCTTGAGAGACGATGATAGAACAATAGACACATTCCCTGTCCACAAGGAGCTCACAGTGAAAAGGGGGAGATGGACAATATAGTCCCATAAAAAAATGAGATAACCCCCCCCCACCCCCAGTCCATCCTTGCTCCCCTCCATTGTTAAATTTGGAAGCTCAGTGACCCCAGTAAAGACCCTCAAAGGGAAGGAGAGTCACCCCCTCTTCCCAAAAAAGAAGCCCAACTCCATGACGGAAAGGCGGCGATCCTGGGAGAGGGATCACAGGGAGCCCCGGCGATGAAGTCGGTGACACCCCAACCCTGAGGCTGAGGGGTGCGAATCTGGGTGCTGTATATAGTCATTCGATCGTATTTATTGAGCCCTTTCTGCGTGCAGAGCACTGTACTAAGCGCTTGGGAAAGTACAGTACAACAATAAAACGGACACATTCCCTACCCTCAAGTTTACAGCCTTGGCGGGGGTGGAAGAGACTGACATCAATAGGAATAAATGACAGATATGTACATCAGTGCTGTGGGGCTGGGAGGGGAAAAAAGGGAGCATGTCAGGGCAACACAAAAGGGAGTGGGAGAAGAGAAAAGCAGGGTTTTTAGTCATCATCAATCGTATTTATTGAGCGCTTACTATGTGCAGAGCACTGTACTAAGCGCTTGGGAAGTCCAAATTGGCAACATATAGAGACAGTCCCTACCCAACAAGGCCTCTTGGAGGAAATGGCCTTCAATAAGGCTTTAAAACAGGGGAGGGGAATATTCATTGGATCGTATTTATTGAGCGCTTACTGCGCGCAGAGCACTGTACTAAGCGCTTGGGAAGTCCAAGTCGGCAACATGTAGGGACGGTCCCTACAGCGGGTTCACAGTCTAGAAGGGGGAGACAGACAACAAAACAAAACGCGTACTGGACTCGAAGCCAGGATTCATGGCTGCATATTCTTCCAGGGACCCGATTCCTTACACACTCACCCCGACTCTCTTGGAAATGAAAGTCGGAATTTGGGGGGTGGCCGTGGGAGTTTGGTGCAGCAGGAGTGAGGCAACCCCTCCACCCCTCTGCTCTCTTCCCAAATCTCTTATTTAACACCCCCTCTGCGGTTTTCCTAGAAATAAAACTGATCGAAAACCTGCCCGGCCTCTCTGTCCTCCACCAACACTTGCCACCCAAAGAAATGTCCCGATGGGCTCAGATCTGGCCTCTACTGCTTCATCAATTAATCATTTTGAGGGCTTACTGTGCGCAGAGCACTGTACGAAGCCCTTGGGAGAGGACGATAAGGTCGGGGAGAAGCAGTGTGGCCCAGAGGAGAGAGCTCAGAACTTGGAGTCAGAGGTCCTGGGTTCTAATCCCAGCTCTGCCGCCTGAATTTGGGCATGTCTCTTCCCTTCTCTGGGCCTCAGTTCCCGCATCTATAAAATGGAGATTAAAGCTGTGAGTCCCCATGTGGGACAGGGACTGTGTCCGACTTGATCTTGCATCAACCTCAGTTTAGTATGGGGCCTGCCAAATATCAATCATATTTATTGAGCACTTACTGTGTGCAAAGCACTGCACTTAGCGCTTGGGAGAGTATGATACAACACTATAGCAGACATATTTCCTGTCCATAATGAGCTTACAGTCTAGAGGGACTATTACACATTAATAGTACAGTCTATTACACATTAATAGAAATAAATGAATTACGGATATGGACAGAAGTGCCGTGGGTCTGGGAGAGGGGATGAATAAAGGGAGCAAATCAGGGCGATGGAGAAGGGAGTGGAAGAAAAGGAAAAGGAGACTACCAATGGTATTTTTTGGATAAATACATAGTAAGCCTTTAACAAATACTGTAAAAAAATAAAACAATGGAGGAGTCAGATGCGATCCTCACTCAGTGCTCCCCTCAGTGACCATTCATTCAATCGTATTTATTGAGCGCTTACTGTGTGCAGAGCACTGTACTAAGCGCTTGGGAAGTACAAGTGGCAATACATAGAGATGGTCCCTACCCAACAACGGGCTCACAGGCTAGAAGGGGGACCAGGCCCACAGTGTGGCTCAGTGGAAAGAGCCTGGGCTTTGGAGCCAGAGGTCATGCGTTCAAATCCCAGCTCCGCCAATTGTCAGCCGTGTGACTTTGGGCAAGTCACTTCACTTCTCTGGGCCTCAGTTACCTCATCTGGAAAATGGGGATTAAGACTGTGAGCCCCCCGTGGGATAACCTGATCACCTTGTAACCTCCCCAGCGCTTAGAACAGTGCCTTGCACATAGTAAGCGCTTAATAAATACCATTATTATTATTATTATTATTAAAGGGAGGCAAAAATGGGAACAGGCGAGGGGGACTCCCTTCAGTCCCCTTGCCCCTCCCACCTCACCTCCCTACTGTCCTAGTGAATGCTTCACTCCTCTAATGCCAACCTTCTCACTGTACCTCAAATCTCCTCTATCTGGCCGCCGACCCCTGGCCCACGTCCTGCCTCCGGCCTGGGACGCCCTTCCCTTCTCAAATCCAACAGTGACTCTCCCTGTCTTCAAAACCGAAGGCCCATCTCCTCCAGGAGGCCTTCATCATCATCATCATCATCAATCGTATTTATTGAGCGCTTACTATGTGCAGAGCACTGTACTAAGCGCTTGGGAAGTACAAATTGGCAACATCTAGAGACAGTCCCTACCCAACAGTGGGCTCACTGTCTAAAAGGGGGAGACAGAGAACAAAACCAAACATACTAACAAAATAAAATGAAATATGTACAAGTAAAATAAATAAATAAATAGAGTAATAAATATGTACAAACATGTCTACATATATACAGGTGTTGTGGGGAAGGGAAGGAGGTAAGATGGGGGGATGGAGAGGGGGATGAGGGGGAGAGGAAGGAAGGGGCTCAGTGTGGGAAGGCCTCCTGGAGGAGGTGAGCTCTCAGCAGGGCCTTGAAGGGAGGAAGAGAGCTAGCTTGGCGGATGGGCAGAGGGAGGGCATTCCAGGCCCGGGGGATGACGTGGGCCGGGGGTCGATGGCGGGACAGGCGAGAGCGAGGTACGGTGAGGAGATTAGCGGTGGAGGAGCGGAGGGTGCGGGCTGGGCTGGAGAAGGACAGAAGGGAGGGGAGGTAGGAGGCCTTCCCAAACTAAGCCCTCCTGTCCTCTTCTCCCACTCCCCTCTGCATCGCCCTGACTCTCTCCCTTTATTCACTCCCCAGAGAAGCAGCGTGGCTCAGTGGAAAGAGCCCGGGCTATGGGTTCAAATCCCGGCTCCGCCACTTGTCAGCTGTGTGACTTGGGGAAGCCACTTAACTTCTCTGTGCCTCAGTTCTCTCATCTGTAAAATCCTTCTAGACATCCTTCTAGACTGTGAGCCCACTGTTGAGTAGGGACCGTCTCTATATGTTGCCAACTTGTACTTCCCAAGCGCTTAGTACAGTGCTCTGCACACAGTAAGCGCTCAATAAATACGATTGATTGATTGATTGATTCTAGACTGTGAGCCCACTGTTGGGTAGGGACTGTCTCTATATGTTACTTGTACATATCTATTCTATTTATTTTATTTTGTTAGTATGCTTGATTTTGTTCTCTGTCTCCCCCTTTTAGACTGTGAGCCCACTGTTGGGTAGGGACTGTCTCTATATGCTGCCAACTTGTACTTCCCAAGCGCTTAGTACAGTGCTCTGCACACAGTAATTGCTCAATAAATACGATTGATGATGATGATACGTTGCCAACTTGTCCCAAGCGCTTAGTGCAGTGCTCTGTACACAGTAAGCGCTCAATAAATACGATTGATTGATTGATCGACCGTCTCTATATGTTGCCAACTTGTACTTCCCTAGCGCTTAGTACAGTGCTCTGCACACAGTAAGCGCTCAATAAATATGATTGAATGAATGAATAAAATGGGGATTAAGACTGAGCCCCACGTGGGACAACCTGATCCCCTTGTAACCTCCCCGGCGCTTAGAACAGTGCTTTGCACATAGTAAGCGCTTAATAAATGCCATCATTATTATTATTATTCGTTCCCCCCTCTTCCCAGGCCCAGAGCATTTATGTCCCTGTCTGTCATTTATTGATTTCTATTCATGTCTGTCTCCCCCTCTAGACTGTCAGCTCGTTGTGGGCAGGGAATGTGTCCGTTTAATTGTTCTATTGGACTCTCCCACGCGCTTGGCCCAGTGTCCCACACACAGGAAGCGCTCAGTAAGTACGACTGACTGACTGAGTGCCTTTCTGCTCCCTCCCCCTCCCAGGCGGTGAGGCGCGGCTCCTTTAAGGAGGCACTAAGAATGTCCTTATGTTATCAACACGCTGGACGCCGCTCGGTGGGAATGGGAGCGATGCCCTCTTAAAGGGGCCGCCGCCCTATTTACAGGGCTGGGGCATAGGCTATCAATCAATCAATCGTATTTATTGAGCGCTTACTGTGTGCAGAGCACTGTACTAAGCGCTTGGGAAGTCCAAGTTGGCAACATATAGAGACGGTCCCTACCCAACAGTGGGCTCACAGTCTATCACTGGGGGATCACCTAATAATAATAATGGTATTTGTTAAGCGCTTTGCTATGTGCAAAGCACTGTTCGTAATAATAATAATAATAATTGTGGCGTTAGTGCTTTGCAAGTAACAATAATGACGGCATTTATTAAGCGCTTACTATGTGCAAAGCACTGTTGTAAGCGCTGGGGAGGTTACAAGGTGATCGGGTTGTCCCGCGAGGGACTCACAGTTTTAACCCCCATTATGCAGTTGAGGTAACTGAGGCACAGAGAAGTTAAGTGACTTGCCCAAATTCACACAGCTGACAAGTGGCGGAGCCGGGATTTGAACCCACGACCTCTGACTCCAAAGCCCGGGCTCTTTCCACTGAGC
Organism: Tachyglossus aculeatus; assembly: GCF_015852505.1. Taxonomy (NCBI): domain Eukaryota; kingdom Metazoa; phylum Chordata; class Mammalia; order Monotremata; family Tachyglossidae; genus Tachyglossus; species Tachyglossus aculeatus. The sequence continues at coordinate 2,118,214 of NC_052096.1, read as the reverse complement.
CACGCTGCTTCTCTGGTAAAGAAATCTCTTTCCCTGACCAGGAATAGAACCCGGGCGGTGGCGGTGAGAGCGCCGAATCATCATCATCATCAATCGTATTTATTGAGCACTCACTATGTGCAGAGCACTGTACTAAGCGCTTGGGAAGTACAAATTGGCAACATACAGAGACAGTCCCTACCCAACAGTGGGCTCACAGTCTAAAAGGGGGAGACAGAGAACAAAACCAAACATACTAACCACTAGACCACCAGAGAAACTTATCCCCTTCTCAACTCCCTGGTCCACAGGAAAATAGAATTGTTGAGGACATCGAGGCCAGGCCCCTGCTCCCATTTCTGACTTCCCTCCTCACCTGGATCCAGGATCCAGGTGTCCAGCTTCCCAGCCCCCGTATGTCTCCCCAAATCCCAGACAAGTTGACTTTCCTGCACTAAGGCAGATGCCAACCTGCCTTCCTCACTCCCCTCTCACACCGGTTCAGGGATGGCGGGGTTCCTCTCACTCTTGGCAACCCCCATCCCTTCTGCTGCGGTGTCGGGATTTCTCATCCGGCTTCATCATCAATCGTATTTATTGAGCGCTTACTGCGTACAGAGCACTGTACTAAGCGCTTGGTGAGTACAAGTTGGCAACATAGTGAGACAGTCCCTACCCAACAGTGGGCTCACAGTCTAAAAGGCTTCGCGTCCGGTGCCCCCCGAGCTCCCACCTCGTTCGCCCTTGCCTGGAGATCTCTGGGCCCAGGCCGGAGCGATGCCCTCCCACGCTGACCGGGACCGGTGAGGAAGAGCCAGCTGATGCCAGGGCAAGGCGGAGGGATGGTGTGGCTCAAGGTGGGTTCCCTCTTCCCACCCAACCTCCTCTCCCTCCTTCGAGGGTCATCCGGGGATAGAAACCGGGAATCTTCCCTCCGGTCCTCACGGGATGGGGCAGGGGCTGAGGGGGCAGGGAGGCTGGGCTGGTGGGAAGGGTGACGGGAGCCCTGAGAAGTGAAACCACTTCCTGCGAGGAGTTCCTGTGTTGTCACAGCTCAAGCTGGGGTAGGGGGGAAGGGGCATCCTCTAGGTCTCAAGAAGCGGGCTGCTGGAGGTTAGAGGGGGTGCACGGGGAGACCCTCCCCACCATTTTGGGAAAGGGAAGCAAGTTAGGAGGCTCTCTGTCTCACACACATCTGCCCACAGGCTCCCAAGAGAAGGGAGGGCCGGAGAGGGGGATGGGAAAGGGGAACAGGAGGAAGTTGGGGTATGGAGGGGGTGGCACGGTAGAGTTGGTGATGGGTGGGCGGGGCCCATCGGCGGGGTGGGGGAGCCTGATGCGGAACACAGCTTCCTGCTTGGGACCTAGGCATCCTGGTCCCCCCTCCCGCGTCCCCAGCACACCCCGAGGTCCCACTGCCTTGCCAGGACCCAGGTTCTGGCCCCTTTCCCCCGGCCCCTGGCTTCCTCCGACCACTTCCCCACACCCCCACCCCGGGATCCAGGTGCCATCACCGCACCCCTTTCTAATCTTCCCGGGACCCAGGCGTCCGGACCCTTCACCTCCAGGATCCGGACCCCACGGCCCTCATTCCTAATCTTTCCAGGACCCAGGTGTCCGGGCCCCTCAGAGCTCCTGGCTCTGCCCCTGGGACCCAGGACTCCTATCCTCCCGTCCCCCCGCCGAAAGGGATGGCGACGGAGGGACCCCTAGAAGAAGACCTACGGGACCATGATCAGGTGAGGAGAGGACCGGGCTGGGGGGAGACGCAGAGGGATGGGGGAGCCAGGAAGGGTGGACAAATGGAGCCGGATGGCCCAGTGTCCCCTCCCTCCCCACCCGCCGTCTGATTTCTCCGTGGACGGCGGCCCCAGAATGCCCCATCCGCTCTCTGACTCTGTGTTTGTGTTGTCAGAGTGGACAGTCCAGCGAGCAGGCTTGGCCCCTGGGGAGCTCCGCCCGGCCCTGGAGGTCCGCCCCTCCCTCACCTCCTCCCTCCAGAGACCACCACCCAGGTACCAACATCCCCCCCGTCACCCCACTCTTGGTTTCAATCCGCCACAGGTCTTTAATAATCAATCATCGTGGTCTTAAGCACTTACTACGTGATGGGCACCGACTAAGCGCTGGGGTGGGGACGAGATCATCGGGTCGGACACGGTCCCTGTCCCACACGGCCCTTCACGGTCTTAAATCCCCATTTTACAGATGAGGGAACCGAGGCCCAGAGAAGTGGAAGTGATTTGCCCGGGGTCACACAGCAGACCAGTGGCGGGGCTGGGATTAGAATTTGCTCCCAGGCCCGGGCTCTTTCTGCTACTGGGCTACTTTGCTTCTGGAGCGAGCGCTTACTCTGTGCGGAGCAATCAGTCCGGGGTATATACGGAGCGCATACTGTGGGCCCAGCCCTGTGCTGAGAGCTTGGGAGAGGAGAAAACAGTAGAGTCAGTAGGCGCCCTCCCTGCTGTCCTCAAGGAGTTGACAGTCTCGGGTTTGGTGCTGGGACCCCAGTCCTATTCCTAATGGGACCCTCTCCCCCTTTCTCAATCCCCCCCCCCCCGGATCCTGCCCCTCTCCCCTGATTAGAGGGGGCCTCTAATCGCCCCCTCACCGCCTCTCCCGGATCTCCCTGCAGCCTCCACCCCCCGCTCGGCCTCGCTCCTGTCCCTCCAGACGGAGATCTTCCTGGACCTGGTGGCTGAGGCCCAGTCCAGGCGGCTGGAGGAGCAGAGGGCCGAATTCGAGGGGGTGGTCTCAGCTCCGACCCGGGCCCGGCCCCCCGAGGAGAAGGAGCAGCTCTACAGCACCATTCTGAGCCACCAGGCAAGTCGACCCCCAACCCGCTCCCAGCCCCCTTCCTCCCAAGGCCCAACAGTCCCTCCTCTCCGGACTCTACTTCCTCAGGGACTCAGGAGTCCTAATGATAATAATACTAATACCAACAACAATACAAGAATAACCATGATGACGCTGATTGTATTTGTTAAGCACTTACTGTGTGCTAGCACCTTGCTAAGTGCTGGAGTCCTGCTCCCAAGACTCCACTCTGGACTCTACTTAGAGTCCCAGGAGTCCTGAAAATAATAATAAAAAGAAGAAGGAATAAATGATGATGATGACAGCATTTAAGTGCTTACCGTGTGCGAACACTGTGCTGAGTGCTACAGCCCTGCTCCCCAGCCTCCTCCCTCCCAAGACCCAGTAGCCCCACCCCCTCTAGACTCTACTTCTTCAGGGACCCAGGAGTCCTAAGGATAATAATAATAATAATAATGATGGCATTTGTTAAGTGCTTACTATGTGCAAAGCACTGTTCTAAGCGCTGGGGGGATACAAAGTGATCAGGTTGTCCCACGTGGGGCTCACAGCCTTAATCCCCATTTTACAGATGAGGGAACTGAGGGTCAGAGAAGTGAAGTGATTTGCCCAAGGTCACACAGCAGACATGTGACGGAGCCGGGATTCAAACCCCTGACCTCTGACTCCAAAGCCCGTGCTCTTTCCACTGAGCCACGCTGCTTCTCTACTAATAACACCGTTACTAGTAATAATGAAAGTATTTGTTAAGCGCTTCCCGGGTGCGAGCACTAGGCTAAGTGCTGGAGCCTGCTCCCCAGGCCCTCCTTGGGCACCTTCCCAAGCGCTTAGTACAGTGCTCTGCACACAGTAAGCGCTCAATAAATATGATTGATTGATTGATTGGTTGACCTTGGGGTTCTAAATACCCAGCCCTGGGCAAACCAGTGCTGCTGCCCACCCTGACCCTCTCCCCCTTGCCCCCCCAACCACGCAGTGCCAGCGGATGGAGACGCAGCGGTCGGAGCCCCCTCTGCCCCCCGGGGGCCACGAGCTGCTGGAGCTGCTGCTACGGGTGCAGGGGGGTGGCCGGATGGAAGAACAGCGGTCCAGTATGCCCGGAAACCGGCAAGCAACCCCCGCATTTCTGCTGAGAGACCCCTACCACCCCCAGCACCCTCCAGCCGGCCCTAGGGGAGGTCCTGCCAACAGCCCCCCGATCCAGCCCTGAGCGGGTTCTGCCGAGAGCCCCCCACTCGGGCCCGAGAGGATGCTGAGAGCCCCCCACTCAACCTCGAGCAGGTCCTGCTGAGAGTCCCCCCCACCCAGGCCCGAGAGGGTCCTGAGAGCCCCTCACCCAGCCCCAAGCAGGTCCTGCTTAAAGCCCCCCTCACCAGCCCTAAGAGGGTCCTACTGAGAGCCCCCAGACGGCGGCCTGAGCAGGCCCAGGGAGGCCAGGAGAGAAGCCCACCTTGGGGAGAACTCAGCAACCCCTCTTACCATGTCCCTTCCATGCTACACCTGAGAGCTGCCCCCAGGACACCCCCAGGAGCCCAGGCTGGGCCGAGGCCTAACCGGACCCCTGCTCCCCACCACCCATGGCCCCTCGGACTAATAATAATGGCATTTTTTAAGCGCTTACTATGTGCCAAGCACTGTTCCAAGCGCTGACTACAGCCCTGGGGGTCGGGGGGGAGAAAGGAGGGGCAGAAACCCCGACCCTGACACCGGACAGCTCATCGTGGTTCACGGGACCTGATGGGTCTGTCATCTTTCCAGCCCCACCGGGCCCCCGGCCTAACCCCAGGCCTGACCCTGGTGGGACGGAGGACTAAGAGGAACCCTTTCGGCCCCAAGGCCGGGGTGGGGGGCCCAGGCTTTCCTGGCCGCCCCCACCGTGGCCCAATTTGGGTCCTTGTGCTGCTTGGGGGGCCCTGGGGAGCCCCAGGGAGGTGTCTGGGGCGGGTGGGCTCTGTTTTGATTTTGAAATAAATTAAAATCCTCTTGGGTCTGCGGCCTGGTGACTGCGGGGGAGGGGGCCGCGCCCCTGGAAAAAGGTGGAAGTTGGGGGGATCCCTCCAGCCCCCCTCCTCCGGCTACTTAATTAACGGCTCAGTAAATCAGCGGCTGGAGACTGCGCTAATTAGGGCCCCCACCCTGGCGGCTCCCCGGGTTTTAATTAAGCAGAGGATGGAGGGGGGGGTGAGGGGGCGTTGGACCTGAGCTCTAGAGGGACCAGCCCCTGAATTGGGGGGGCGGCGCCCCCTCTTCCAGCAGGACCCATGCCGCCGGCCCCCCACCCAATTTCCAAGACCACTTCATCCCGATGGGCCCCAGGAGAGCCCCCCACCCCTCCCCGTTGGGGTGTCTCGCCTGTCTCTTTAGGTCTCTGTGTGCGGTGTCTCTGCTCCTCTCCCGCCCCCCCTCTCTTCCTTCTCCCAGCCCCCGGCTCCTCCCCCTCCTCTTCCTCCCGGGCTCCCCCTCCCACACAGACACACACACACACACACAGACACACACTCACACACATACACACCCCAGGCTGGGCCTCGCTCCAGTCTCCATTTTCTCCGCCCGGGTCTCCTCTCTGGGGGGCCGGGGAGAGACCCACCCAGCCCCAAATTTCTTTCTCCCCCCACCCCCATCCCCTCCGGATCCGGGGGGGTGCGGTGGGTGGCGTCCAGCCGGGGCCTGGGGAGTTGGGGTGAGTGTGTGTGTGTATGTGTGTGTGGTCGGTGGGAGTTGGGGGTGAGTAGGGGTGGCGGGCCGGGAGCAGTTTGGGGGAGTCCGGCGGAGTTTGGGGGGCGGGGGTCCTGAGCGTGGAGGAGGAGGAGGAGGAGGAGGAGGAGGAGGAGGCAGAAGAGGGGGGCGGGCGGCCCCGTCCTCGCCCCCCTCGGCCATGGAGGACCGGCTGCTGGGCCTGGGCGGCGAGCCGGGGCCCGGGGAGCCCCCCGCCGAGGGCGGCGGGCCCGGGGGGCCGGCGCGGGGCAAGCAGGCCATCGGGGACATCCTGCAGCAGATCATGACCATCACCGACCAGACCCTGGACGAGGCCCAGGCCAAGTGAGTCCGCCGCCGGCCCCCTCCCCCGCCGACCACTGGACTGAGCGCCGGCCCCCAAACAATACCATCCCGGCCGGCGGACTTGGTGGCCCCGCACGGGGCTCCCGGGAGAAGGGGGGGGTTCCGGAGGGGGAGGGGGAGGGGGGCCGCCTGACCTTCCCCCAAGCCCGGCTCACCCCGAGAACGCGCCCCAGACCTCCCGGAGCCCCCCGGCCTCTCCCCCTGTCCCGTCCCCCCCCCCCCCACACACCTCGCCCCGGCCTTCTCCTGCCCACTTCCCGCTCCTCCCAACTTCCTCCTCTTTTCTCTCTCCCCTCCCACCCCCATCTCGCCCCCTCTGCCTCCAGTTCCTCCTCCCCCCAGTTTCTCCCCTCCCACCCCATCTCACTCCCTCTCCCCCTTCCCACCCTCATCGACCTTTCCCTCCAGTTTCTCCCCTCCCTCCCCCATCTCTCCCCCTCAAGTTTCTCCCCTCCCATTCCCATCTCTCTCCCCTCTCCGCCCCCCCAGTTTCCCCCTTCCCATCCTCATCGACCTTTGCCCCCCAGTTTCTCCCCTCCAACCCCCACCTCTCCCCCTCAAGTTTCTCCCCTCCCGTCCCCATCTCTTCCCCCCCCGTTTCTCCCCTCCCACCCGCATCTCCCTCTCCCCCCAAGTTTCTCCTCTCCGCCCCCCCCCAGTTTTCCCCTTCCCACCCTCATCGACCTTTCCACCCAGTTCCTCCCCTCCCACCCCCATCAATCAATCAGTGGTATTTATTGAGCACTTACGGCGCACTGTACCCAACCTTTGGGGGAATACAATACAATGGAGTTGGTAGACATGTGCCCCCTCCCAAACCTCACCCCCCCAGTTCCCTCCATCCCTCCCTCCTCTCGTCTCCCCCCACAGTTCCTCCCAGTTCCCCTCATCCCACTCTCATCTCCCTCTTCCCTGCTAGGTCCCCCCAGGTCCCCTCCTCCTACTGCCATCTCCCTCTCTCCCCAGTTCCTCCCAGTTCCCCTCCTCTGACCCTCATCTCCCTCTCCCCCCAGTTCCTCCCCCCACACACGTTTCCCCCTTCCCACCCTCATCGACCTTTTCCCCCAGTTCCTCCCTTCCCACCCCCATCAGTCAATCAGTGATATTTATTGAGCACTTACCTTATGTAGAGCACTGTACTCAGCCTTTGGGGGAATACAGTACAATGGAGTTGGTAGGGGTGTTCCCCCTCCCAAACCTCACCCCCCTTCTCCCTCCCAGTTCCCTCCATCCCTCCCAGTTCCCTTCATCCCATCCTCATCTCTTCTCCCCCCGGTTCCTCTCAGTTTCCCTCCTCCTACTGCCATTTCCGTCTTTCCCCAGCTCCTCCCGGTTCCCCTCATCCCACTCTCACCTCCCTCTTCCCCGCCAGTTCCCCCCGGTTCCTCTCCTCCTCCTGCCATCTCCCTCTCCCCCCAGTTCCTCCCATCCCACCCTCACCTCCCTCTCCCCCTGCCCGAGTTCTTCCTGCCCCACCCTCCTCTCCCTCTCCCCTCAGTTTCCCCCCAGTTCCTTCCCACCTCCCCAGTGCCCCCCCTCCCATCTCACATCCCTCTCCCCCTCCCCCCCCACCGGCAGGAAGCACGCTTTAAACTGTCACCGGATGAAGCCAGCCCTCTTTAACGTCCTGTGTGAGATCAAGGAGAAGACAGGTAACGTCCCCAGCATCCCCAATATCCCGGGGTGGCCCCCCGACCCGGGGAAGACAGGGGTCAGCCGGTCCGCGGGGGTGGGACCCCACCGCCTGTGTCCGCCCCCTCCCTCCCCGCCCACAGGCCTGAGCATCCGCAGCTCCCAGGAGGAAGAGCCCGTGGACCCCCAGCTGATGCGCCTGGACAACATGCTTCTGGCCGAGGGGGTGGCCGGGCCCGAGAAGGGCGGGGGGTCCGCGGCCGCCGCCGCCGCCGCCGCCGCCTCGGGCGGCGGGGTGTCCCCCGACAACTCCATCGAGCACTCGGACTACCGGAGCAAGCTGGCCCAGATCCGCCACATTTACCACTCGGAGCTGGAGAAGTACGAGCAGGTGAGGGGGGCCGCCGCTGCCGCCGCCCAACCCCACCCCGGGGACCCCGACTCGGTCAGTCCGTCGGCGGTCTCGGTGGCTCGCTTCCTGTGTGCACAGCACTGGACTGACCATTTGGGAGAGGACGGTGCAACAGGGTTGGTACAGATGTTCCCTGCCCTCAATCAATTAATGGTATTTATCGAGTGCTTACTGTGTGCAGGGCACCTAACTGAGTGCTTGGAAGGGCCCGATACAACAGGGCCGGTAGAGACGGAGAAGCAGCGTGGCCTAATGGAAAGCACCCGGGCCTGAGACTCAGAGGACCTGGGTTCTAATCCCGACTCTGCCAAATGTTTGCAGTGTGACCTTGGGCAAGTTATTTCACTCCTCCATGCCTCGGTTCTCCTGTTCCCCCTCCTACTTCGACCGGGAGCCCCATGCAGGACAGGGACTGTGTCCAGCCTAATTCACTTGGGTCTGCTCCAGCGCTTAGAACGGTGTTTAACACTTAGTAAGCGCTTAACAAATACCATTAAAAAATAGAAAGGGCGGCCAGACCCCCTTTATTGGCCTGGAAGCTACAGTTGAATGTTCCCTTCTGTGAGTGGTAATAATAATAATGTGTTTGTTATTAATAACCGTAAGCTCCTCCTCTAGACTGTAAGCTCCGTGTGGGCAGGGCACCTCCCGCTCACCTCCCCAACTACTTGGGGATACTTCCAACTCTGTTGTGTTATGCTCTCCCAAGCGCTGAGTACAGTGCTCTGCACAGTTAGTGCTCAAAGAATACTGTTGATTGATCTCATCAGTAATACTTATTTATCTAACAAATAAATATTTACCTATTTAGGTATATTAATGTCCGTCTCCTTCTCTAGACCATGAGTTCGTTGTGGGCCAGTAATGTATCTGTTGTTGTATTGTACTCTCCCAAGCGCTTAGTACGGTGCTTTGCTCACGGTAAGCACTTAATAAATTCAGTTGAATGAACGAAAGAATAATAATAATTGTGGTATTTGTGAAGTGTTTAATAATAATAATAATGGCATTTGTTAAGCGCTTACTATGTGCAAAGCACTGTTTACTACGTGCTCAGCACTGGGGTAGGTACAATCCAAACTGATCAGATCCAGCTTCTCTCCCACACAGGGTTCACAGTCACGTAGGGAGGGAGAGCAGGCATCTACCAACAATATTGCTTCGTCCTCTCCCTGGTGCTGAGTCCAGTGTTCAGCACGCAATAAGCGCTCAGTAAATACCACTGATCAAATTATATTCATCAGTGATGATAATAATAATAATGATGATGGTATTTGTTAAGCATTTATTATGTGCAAAGCACTGTTCTAAGTGCAGGGACGATACATATCTATTCTATTTATTTTATTTTGTTAGTATGTTTGGTTTTGTTCTCTGTCTCCCCCTTTTAGACTGTGAGCCCACTGTTGGGTAGGGACTGTCTCTAGATGTTGCCAACTTGTACTTCCCAAGCGCTTAGTACAGTGCTCTGCACACAGTAAGCGCTCAATAAATACGATTGATGATGATGATGATGATACAAGGTGATCAGATTGTCCCACGGGGGGGCTCACAGTCTTCATCCCCATTTTACAGATGAGGTCACCGAGGCACAGAGACATGAAGTGACTTCCCCAAAGTCACACAGCCAATAAGTGGCGGAGCCGGGATTAGAACCCATGACCTCTGACTCCCAAGCCCCTCTTTCCACTGAGCCACGCTACTTCTCTTATAATAATAATAACTGTGGTATTTGTAAAGCATTTACCCTCTGCCCAGCACTGGGGTAGATACATTCCAATCTGATCAGGTGCAGTTGGAGTAGAGCAGGTCCTGAGTCCCCATTTTACAAGTGAGGAAACTGAGGCCCAGAGGAGTGAAGAGTCAGTATTTTCTGAGCGCTTACTATGTGCAGAGCACTGTAGTAAGTGCTTGGGAGAGAACAATATAACAAGCTTTCGGTCGAGTCGGGGGAGACAGACGTCAGGAGAAATAAGTAAACGGGGGATATGGATGTAAGGGCTGTGGAGCTGGGAGAGGAGATGGCTAAAGGGAGCAAATCGGGGATGCAGGAGGGAGTGGGAGAAGAGGAAAGGGGGGCGTCATCAGGGAAGGCTTCTTGGAGGAGTTGGGCCTTCAATAAAGCCTGGAAGGAGGGAAGCATGATGGTCTATCGGGCTTATGTGAGGTCACCGGGGTCTCCCCACTCTCCACCATCATCCTCATCAATCGTATTTATTGAGCGCTTGCTGTGTGCAGAGCACTGGACTAAGCGCTTGGGAAGTCCAAGTTGGCAACATATAGAGACAGTCCCTACCCAACAGTGGGCTCACAGTCTAAAAGGGGGAGACAGAGAACAAAACACCTCGCTTCTCCGCGTGTGCGTGTGACCGAGGTGAATGATCATCATCACCAATCGTATTTATTGAGCGCTTACTATGTGCAGAGCACTGTACTAAGCGCTTGGGAAGTCCAAATTGGCAACATATAGAGACAGTCCCTACCCAACAGTGGGCTCACAGTCTAAAAGGGGGAGACAGAGAACAAAAGCAGCATCTGTTAAGCTTACTACGTGCCAAGCACCGTGCTGAGCGCTGGGTGATGTGACACAAAGCGTCACTCAACGAGATCTTGGAGAAAATCTGCAGAGCCTAGAGTGTGTCGGCGGTGGCCCCGAGGGGCCGGCGAACGTGGTCCTTGAGGGTCAAGGTGGTGTTATTGATAACTGTTGATAATAATGAATAACTGAGAAGCGGTATGGCCTAGGAGATAGAGCCAGCGCCTGGGAGTCTGAAGGACCTGGGTTCTAATCCTTGCTCTGCCACTTGTCTGCTGTGTGACCTTGGAGAAGCTACTTCGCTTCTTGGGTCTTAGTTCCCTCATCTGTAAAATGGGGATTAAGAGTGCGAGCCCCATGTGGGACAGGGACTGCGTGCAACCCGATTACCTCGTATCTACCCCAGCGCTTAGTACAGTGCCTGACACTGTACTATTTATTACTCATATTTATTACTCTATTTATTTATTTATTTATTTATTTATTTTACTTGTACATTTCTATCCTACTTATTTTATTTTGTTGGTATATTTGGTTCTGTTCTCTGTCTCCCCCTTTTAGACTGTGAGCCCACTGTTGGGTAGGGACTGTCTCTATGTGATGCCAATTTGTACTTCCCAAGCGCTTAGTACAGTGCTCTGCACATAGTAAGCGCTCAATAAATACGATTGATTGATTGATTGATTGATTGACACATAATAATGATGATAATAATAATGACATTTATTAAGCGCTTACTGTGTGCAAAGCACTCTTTTAGACTGTGAGCCCACTGTTGGGTAGAGACTATCTCTATACGTTGCCAACTTGTACTTCCCAAGCGCTTAGTACAGTGCTCTGCACACAGTAAGCGCTCAATAAATACGATTGATTGATTGATTGATTGATTGATTGTTCTAAGCACTGGGGAGGTTACAAGGTGATCATATTGTCCCACGGGGAGCTCACAGTCTTAATCCCCATTTTACAGACGAGGTAACTGAGGCACAGAGAAGTGAAGTGACTTGCCCAAAGTCACACACAGCTGACAATTGAGCCCGTTGTTGGGTAGGGTCCGTCTCTCTGTGTTTCCAACTTGTACTTCCCAAGCGCTTAGTACAGTGCTGTGCACACAGTAAGCGCTCAATAAATATGATTGAATTGAATGAATGAACAATTGGCGGAGCCGGGATTAGAACCCATGCCCTCTGAGTCCGAAGCCCGTGCTCTTTCCACCGAGCCACGCCGCTTCTAGTAAGCGCTTAACAAATGTCACAACTATTATTATTGTTACAGTAAGCGCTTAACGAATTCCATTAAAAAAAAACCCTGAAGTGACGAAGGGGTGGTATTATGTTAAGCGGTGACTATGTGCCCGCTTAGCCGCGTAGCGCGGCTTTCCACCGAGCCACGCTGCTTCTAGTAAGCGCTTAACAAATGTCACAACTATTATTATTGTTACAGTAAGCGCTTAACGAATTCCATTAAAAAAAAACCCTGAAGTGACGAAGGGGTGGTGTTATGTTAAGCGGTGACTATGTGCCCGCTTAGCCGCATAGCGCGGCTTTCCACCGAGCCACGCCGCTTCTAGTAAGCGCTTAACAAATGTCACAACTATTATTATTGTTACAGTAAGCGCTTAACAAATTCCATTAAAAAAAAACCCTGAAGTGACGAAGGGGCGGTATTATGTTAAGCGGTGACTATGTGCCCGCTTAGCCGCGTAGCGCGGCTTTCCACCGAGCCACGCTGCTTCTAGTAAGCGCTTAACAAATGTCACAACTATTATTATTGTTACAGTAAGCGCTTAACGAATTCCATTAAAAAAAAACCCTGAAGTGACGAAGGGGTGGTATTAAGCGGTGACTATGTGCCCGCTTAGCCGCGTAGCGCGGCTTTCCACCGAGCCACGCTGCTTCTAGTAAGCGCTTAACAAATGTCACAACTATTATTATTGTTACAGTAAGCGCTTAACGAATTCCATTAAAAAAAAACCCTGAAGTGACGAAGGGGTGGTGTTATGTTAAGCGGTGACTATGCGCCCGCTTAGCGGCGTACTAAGCGTCGAGGAGACGTCAGAAGTGGGATATGGGGGGCTTTCCGCCCCCGGCAGCGACGGCCCGTCTGGCGTCCCCTCCCCGTCCCCAGGCGTGCAACGAGTTCACGACGCACGTGATGAACCTGCTGCGGGAGCAGAGCCGGACGCGGCCGGTGGCCCCCAAGGAGATGGAGCGCATGGTCAGCATCATCCACCGCAAGTTCAGCGCCATCCAGATGCAGCTCAAGCAGAGCACGTGCGAGGCCGTCATGATCCTGCGCTCGCGCTTCCTGGATGCCAGGTGCCGGCCCCCCCTCCGCGGCGTCCTGCCGCCCCAGGGCCCAGGCTTCCTGCTGCCCGGACCCCGACCCCTTTCCAAAGAGCCCAGGTGTCCCGCCTCCCAGCCCCCCACTAATCAATCAATCAATCAATCGTATTTACTGAGCGCTTACTGTGTGCAGAGCACTGTACTAAGCGCTTGGGAAGTCCAAGTTGGCAACATGTAGAGGCGGTCCCTACCTAACAGTGGGCTCACAGTCTAGAAGGGGGAGACAGAGAACGAAACATATTAACCAAATAAAACAAATAGAATAGATAGGTACAAGTAAAATAAATAGAGTAATAAATACGTACAAACATATGCACATATATACAGGTGCTGTGGGGAAGGGAAGGAGGTAAGCTAGCTCTCTTCCTCCCTTCCAGGCCCTGCTGAGAGCTCACCTCCTCCAGGAGGCCTTCCCAGACTGAGCCCCTTCCTTCCTCTCCCCCTCATCTCCCTCTCCATCCCCCACATCTTACCTCCTTCCCTTCCCCACAGCACCTGTATATATGTTTGTATATATTTATTACTCTATTTATTTATTTTACCTGTACATATCTATTTTATTTATTTTATTTTGTTAGTATGTTTGGTTTTGTTCTCTGCCTCCCCCTTTTAGACTGTGAGCCCACTGTTGGGTAGGGACTGTCTCTATATGTTGCCACTTTGTACTTCCCAAGCGCTTAGTACAGTGCTCTGCACATAGTAAGCGCTCAATAAATAGCGCTTGATGATGATGATGATGATGGGGAGGGGAAGGTGTGGGAAGGCCTCCAGAAGGAGGTGACTCTCAGTAGGGCCTTGAAGGGAGGAAGAGAGCTAGCTTGACGGATCGGCAGAGGGAGGGCATTCCAGGCCAGGGGGATGATGTGGGCCGGGGGACTAATAATAATGATGGTATTTGTTAAGCGCTTACTATGTGCAAAGCACTGTTCTAAGCGCTGGGGAGGTTACAAGGTGATCAGATTGTCCCGGGGGGGTGGTGCTTACAGTTTTAGTACCCATTTTCCAGATGAGGGAACTGAGCCACAGAGAAGTGAAGTGACTTGCCCGAAGTGACAGAGCTGGCAGTTGGCGGAGTTGGGATTTGAACCAGGTACTGTTGAGAAGCAGCGTGGCTCAGTGGAAAGAGCCCGGGCTTTGGAGTCAGAGGTCATCGGTTCAAATCCCGGCCCCACCACTTGTCAGCTGGGTGACTTTGGGCAAGTCACTTCACTTCTCTGGGCCTCAGTTCCCTCGTCTGTAAAATGGGGATGAAGACTGCGAGCCCCACGGGGGGACAACCTGATCACCTTGTAAACTCCCCAGTGCTTAGAACAGTGCTTTGCACATAGTAAGCGCTTAATAATAATAATGATAATTGGCATTTGTTAAGCGCTTACTATGTGCAAAGCACTGTTCTAAGTGCTGGGGAGGATGCAGGGTGATCAGGTTGTCCCATGTGGGGCTCACAGTCTTAATCCCCATTTTGTAGATGAGATAACTGGGACCCAGAGAAGTGAAGTGACTTGCCCAGGATCACACAGCAGACATGTGGTGGAGTCGGAATTCGAACCCGTGACCTCTCCATCATTATTATTATTATTATTATTATTGAACGCATGACCTCTGACTCCAAAGCCCGGGCTCTTTCCACTGAGCCACGCTGCTTCTCAACAGTACCCTGGTGCCCTGCCATTCCCATTCATCCCAGGACTCAGGCGCCCTGCCTCCCAGCCCCCCACAGCATCACCTTCCCAACTTCACTCCCCGCCTCCCCTCCTCATCCATCCCTGCGCCCTGCCACCCCCCAGGACCCTCCTTCCTCTCCGCTCTGATCATCTCATCCTCCCCCTGGACCCTCCCTTCGGACCCCCCCCAGCCGCCCCTGACCGCTCCTCCCCCCCTTCCCTCCCTCTCCCCCAGGCGGAAGCGCCGTAACTTCAGCAAGCAGGCCACCGAGGTCCTCAACGAATATTTCTACTCCCACCTGAGCAACCCGTACCCCAGCGAGGAGGCCAAGGAGGAGCTGGCCAAGAAATGTGGCATCACCGTCTCCCAGGTGCCCGGGGGCCGCGGGGAGCGGGGCGGGGTGCCAGCCCTGGGGAGGGAGAGGGGGCCACGGAGGCGGAGGGGGCACCCCGTTGGGGAGAGCCGAAGCCAGGGTACGGGGCGGACCGGGGGCCGCCGGGACTCCGCCATGAGGCGCTTCCCTTTGCCGAACGTGAGGCTCAGAGCGACCCGCTTCACCTACTTTGGGAGCCGCTTTAGGCAAGCGAAGGCTAAACTCGATGCTTTCAGCATTTCAGGGGCCGCCGGGGGGCTGGGGCCAAAGAGGTGGCCTCGGTGGGAGGAGGGAGAGAAGGAGGAGGACTAGAAGTTCATCAAGTCCCACGCGGGGCTCACGTTCTAAGTAGGAGGGAGAGCTGGGATTGAATCCCTGTTTTGCAGATGAGGAAACCGAGGCCACGAGGGGCTCACGTTCTAAGTCGGAGGGAGAACTGGGATTGAACCCCTATTTTGCAGATGAGGAAACCGAGGCCACGAGGGGCTCACGTTCTAAGTAGGAGGGAGAACTGGGATTGAATCCCCGTTTTGCAGATGGGGAAACTGAGGCCCAGAGAGGTGAGGCGACTTTGCCAAAGTCACCCAGCGGGCAGATGACGGAGCTGGGATGAGAACCCAAGTCCTCCGACTCCCAGCCTGGGCTCTTGCCCCTAGGCCATACTGCTTCTCGACCCTGTGAGCCCCTGAAGGCTGGAGACCGTGTCTACTTCCCCCCCGACTACGCTTTCCAGGAACTTAGTAATAATAATAATAATAATAATAATAATAATGATGGCATTTGTTAAGCGCTTACTATGTGCAAAGCACTGTTCTAAGCGCTGGAGTACAGTGCTTTGCGCACGGTAAGCGCTCAATAAATACTATTACTTCTCCTCCTACCATCGAGCCCCCTCTGGGTGCTATTAAGCACTTTGGGAGTACAGACCAGAGGATAATCATAGTAATAATAATCAATCAATCAATCAATCGTATTTATTGAGCGCTTACTGATAATTATAATAATAAAATAGCAGTTCTTGTTAAGTGCTCTTATGGGCCATAATAATGATGATAATAATAGTGGTATTTGTTAAGTACCCTCATGCCAAGCACTGGGATAAATCAATCGACTCTCCGTATGTATTGAACTCTTTAACTGTGTACAGAACGCTGTACTAAACACTTGGGAGAGGACAAAAGAGTCGGGGAATACAATGCAATCAGACAGTCTCACTGGGGGCTCACAAACTAAGTAGGAGGGAGAATAGGGAATGTGTCTGTTAATTGTACATATTCTATTTATTTTATTAATGATGTTTTTATATCTGTAATTCTGTTTATATTGATGCTATTGATGCCCATCTACTTGTTTTGTTTTATTGTCTGTCTCCCCTCTTCTAGACTGTGAGCCTGTTGTTGGGTAGGGATTGTCTCTCTCTGTTGCCGAATAGTACTTTCGAAGTGCTTAGTACAGTGCTCTGCGCACAGTAAGCGCTCAAGAAATACAACTGAATGAATGACTGTTATATTGTATGCTCCCAAGTGCTTAGTACAGTGCTGTAGACACAGAGAGCGCTCAATAAATAATAATAATAATGGTATTTGTTAAGCGCTTACTACGTGCAAAGCACTGTTCTAAGCGCTGGATGCGAATGAATGACTTGCCCGAGGTCACCCGGCAGTGGAAACCGAACACAGAGGGTCGACTCTCCATCCGGAGTTGGCCGATGGGTGGAGATGGTAATAACTGTGGCATTTGTTAAGCGCTTACTAGGGCCGGGCACTGTACTAAGCGCCGGGGTAGATCCCAGCTGATTGGGCCGTCCCGCACGGGGCTCACGGTCTTGATCGAACCCCCTTCCCCTTCCCGCAGGTCTCCAACTGGTTTGGGAATAAACGGATCCGGTACAAGAAGAACATCGGGAAATTCCAGGAAGAAGCCAATATTTACGCCGTGAAGACGGCGGTGTCCGTCACCCAGGGCGGGCACAGCCGGGCCAGCTCTCCCACGCCCCCGTCCTCCGCAGGTACCGCCCGTCTTAAGCCCCCCAACTTGCGGTTGGCCCGGAGTGGGGAAGGGGACACTTTGTGCCGGGGGATTGGGGAAGCCGCCCCCCGCCCCAGCCACTCGGATCCATCTCGGATAAATCAGCCGGGAACCGTTTCCTCTAGACTGGAAGCCCGTTGTGGGCAGGGATCGTTGCGCATTGCTTCGTCCTCTCCCGGGTGCGAGGGGAGAGGCGGGTGGGACAGAAAGGGGGACAGGAGGTGAGGGTGGGATGGGAGGAACTGGGGGGAGAGGGAGATGAGGGTCAGATGAGGGGAACTGGGAGGAACTGGGGGGAGAGGGAGCAGTAGGAGGAGGGAAACTGGGTGGAACTGGGGGGAAAAGATGAGGGTGGGATGAAGGGAACTGGGCGGGATGGAGGGAACTAGGGGGGAGAGGGGGATGAGGTTTGGGAGGGGGAACGTGCCTAGAGAAGCAGAGTGGCTCAGTGGAAAGAGCGTGGACTTGGGAGTCAGAGGTCACGGGTTTGAATCCCAGCTCTGCCACTCGTCAGCTGTGTGACTTTGGGCAAGTCACTTAACTTCTCTGGGCCTCAGTTCCCTCATCTGTGAAATGGGGACTAAGGCTGTGAGCCCCATGTGGGACAACCTGATAACCTTGTATCTTCCCCAGCGCTTAGAACAGTGCGTTGCACATAGTAAGCGCTTAACAAAAAAATACCATCATTCTAATCCCAGCTCTGCCAATTGTCAGCTGTGTGATTTTGGGCAAGTCACTTAACTTCTCTATGCCTCAGTTCCCTCACCTGGAAAATGGGGATTAAGACTGTGAGCCCCATTTGGGACAACCGGATTACCTTGTATCTCTCCCAGCGCTTAGAACAGTGCTTGGCACATAGTAAGTGCTTAACAAATACCAAAATTATTATTATTATTATGATTAGAACGCTACTCTGCACACTCTGCCCATAGTAAGCGCCTGATAAATACCATCGATGGATTGATTCTAGGATGGGACAGAAGGGTGGAATGATGGGCTGATTGGCATTTGCATCGATTCACTGTGGTACTTAGTCCTCTAGACTGTCAGCTCGTGGGCAGAGAATGTGTTTATTGCCATATTATCCTCTCCCAAGTGTTTAGTTCAGTGCTCTGCACACAGTAAGCGCTCACTACGATTGAATAGGGAAACGGGTAGGAACAGTAATGGTATTTATTGAGCGCTTGCTGTGTGCAGAGCACTGTACGAAGCGCTGGTGGAGCCTCAGGCCAGGAGGAGGGCTCACACTCATTTGTGAGAGGCTCATCTGTTCTTGGAAGATGTCCAGTTTTGCTTCTGGTCTCACAATCATTTTGATAGCCCTTAAGGTTTGCGCTTATCTTCCTCCACAATGAGTGTTTCTAGAGAAGCAGCCCGGCCCAGTGGAAAGAGCCCGGGCTTGGGAGTCAGACGCCATGGGTTCTGATCCCGGCTCCACCGCTTGTCAGCTGTGTGACTTTGGGCAAGTCCCTTAACTTCTCTGGGCCTCAGTTCCCTCATCTTAACGGGGATTAAGACTGTGAGCCCCACTCAGGACAACCTGATCACCTTGTACCCTCCCCAGCGCTTAGAACAGTGCTTTGCACATAGTAAGCGCTTAACAAATGCCGTCATTATTAGCAATCAAGGGTACCTATTGAGCGCTTGCTATGTGCAGAGCGCTGGGGGTGACTCCAGGACGGAGGAGTTGGGAGATGCGATCCTTGCCCACAGATGACCCCGGTTGGTCATGGGGTGTTCCTGGAGGGGTGAGGAGGTGGTGGGGTTGGTGTCTGGGGGTGCCAGACTCTCCCCCGTCCCCGGTCGGCGCTGGGTCTGAATCTCTCCTGCCTCCCGACAGGTTCCGGGGGCTCCTTCAACCTCTCAGGGTCTGGAGACATGTTCTTGGGGATGCCTGGCCTCAACGGAGAATCTTACCCGGGCTCCCAGGTTAGTCGGAGGCTCAGAGCCAGAAGTTTTCCCTTCGCCCTGCTCCCCCACCCCACAGCTCCCTCTCACAATGCTCAGCATCCTTCCCCTCCTGAGCTCCCCCTTCTCACTCCTTCTGAGCTCCCTCATCTCCTTCCAAGCTCCCCTTCTTGCCAAGTTCCCCCCTTACCTCCTCCCTATCTCCCCTCTAGCCCCCTTCAGAGTTCCCCTTCATCTTCTCAGCTTCAGAACTCCTGCCCCGTTTCAACTCCTTCTGAGCTCCCTCATCTCCTTCCAAGCTCCCCTTCTTGCCAAGTTCCCCCCTTACCTCCTCCCTATCTCCCCTCTAGCCCCCTTCCGAGTTCCCCTTCATCTTCTCAGCTTCAGAACTCCCGCCCCGTTTCAGGCCTCTCCCTCTTACCCCCTCAGGGCTCCCCATCTTTCCCCTTCGGGGTTCCCCTGCACCCCCTTCATTCCTCCCTCCCCAAGACACAGGGTTTCTCTCCCCCCAGCCCCGTCCTGGGGATGCAGGCCCCTCCCCGTGAGCCCCCCGCCCAGAGGGCCGTTGTGTGCTCCTGCAGGTCGAGTCTCTGCGTCACTCCATGGGGCCCGGCGGCTACGGGGACAACCTCGCGGGAGGGCAGATGTACAGCCCCCGGGAGATGAGGGTGCGTATCGGGGGGCCCTCTTCCGACCCACGAGTCTCCCCCAACTCGGGCCCCGAAGACCCTCTCCGTCCCAGGCACCTGCCCCGTCCCTAACCAGCTCCCTCTGCCCTCTCCCCACACCCCCGGTCCCGCAGGCGAACGGCGGCTGGCAGGAGGCCGTGACCCCGTCCTCGGTGACGTCCCCGACGGAAGGGCCCGGAAGCGTCCACTCCGACACGTCCAACTGACCGCCTCGTCCCCGCTCCGGGGTCGGGGGCGGCTCCTCGGGGCCGGGGAGGGTGGTCCCGGCCCCCGGAAAGCACCAATGAGAAGCACAAGGCAGACTGAGGGACAAATTGGGGCAGGGGTGTCTCTACCGGGTGGGGAGGGCAGGACTGTGTCCCTCTTTCTCTCACTCCCTTCTCCCCTTTCCCGTTCCTCGCTCTCCCCCCGCCCGGTCTGTCCCTCCCTGTCTCTCCGCCACCGCCATGCCTCTCTGTTTCTCCTCTCTGCCCCTTCCCACTCCCAGGACTAACCCCGTGGGTCCCTCCCAACTTCTCCAGGCCCCCGCCGTCCCGGAGGGGCAAAGAGGTCGGCTCCCGCCCACCCAGAGACCCCCAAAACGGGGAGCGGGCTGGAGACCAGGCCGCTCCCCCGCCCCTAGCACCCCCACACCACCCCCCACCACAGGGCCAGGGAGAGGGGCATGGGTGGGGCACCCCCAGAGACGGCTCTATTACCTCATACGCAGCTCATCTTAAACCAATAGAATCGCTTGGTGGACAAGAGCGTCTAGTCAGATATCTACCTCGGAGGGACTTTTCTGCTATTTTAGGAAATCGTGGCTGGTTTTTCTGTTTGGGTTTTTGGTTTGGTGTTTTTTTGTTTTGTTTCTTTCCAAGAAGAAAAAAATCCCTGCCTTTGCCAATTTTTCTTTTTTTTTTTGTTTAGCTCAACTTGTAACGATACTAATTCTTTTTGTTTCTTTTCCACATTGGGGGAGGGATGGGGGTGACCGTGTAAGGTTAAGAGGGGTGAGGGTCCCATTTTGGGGGGGGGGGTCACAGCTGGTCCCACACTTGGGCCTGTCGGGGGGTTCTCACCACCGTAGGCAGTCTGTGTCCCCCTCCCCACCCGAGGGGAGGGAGGGGGTGAGAAGGGGAAGAGGACTTGAGGGTTTTGAGGAACGAAGATGATATCAGAGCTCAGACCTCACCCCTTTCCCGTCCCCCATCTCCCAGGCACCCCCGCCCAGCCCCATCACACGCCCCCTCTGCCTGCTCCCCTAAGGAGCAACATGTTTCCATGTTTTAAGATGTTCCCCCCTTTTTTTTTGATGATTAGCCTAGATTTTTGGTGGGGACTAGGAGGGAAAGTCGGGGGGGGGAGGTGAATTTGCCAAATATGATAGGGGAAGGGGAGGGAGGCGTGCGTGAGTGTGTGTGCGTGCGTGTGTCCCCAGAACTTCTGCTTTCCCAGGGTCTAGAGAGGACCTAACCCCACCCTGGCCCCATGTAAGCATCCAAGTCTGGGGTTTGGGGAGGGGTCGCTATCCATTCGTAGCGTTCCCTGGCCCTCCGGGGACCCTCAGGGTTTTGGGGGAGGGAGTCTAGGAAAAGGTTTGCAGGGGACGTTGCCCAGGACGCCCTGATTTGGGGACATGAGGGACTGGGACTGGCTCGTTCAGGAAATCTGGACGCACTGTTCCTCCTGTGGCTCCTCTCCTGCTCCACCCGGGTTTAGAGAAGGGAAAGGGGCTGTGGTGATGGTGGCGGCGGGGAGGAGGAGGAGGATGGGGAGAGAAAGAACGGGGGTGGGAGTGTCTGGGAAGCCGCTTGTAAACTTTAGTTGAGCAGACCGAACTGCAGTTTTAAATAAAGAAATGTCTTTTTTTCCCTGGGTTTGGTGGATAATTCTTTATACACCTCAGCTCCCCGGCTCTCATCCTCCAACGCCTCTCCGTTGGCATTCCGGGCTCCTCGTCCTGTTAGACGCCTCCCCCTCCCCGCAATCCTTCCTTGAGCAAGCCCTCTGCCCACACCCCACCAGGTCCCCAATTGGGTTAAGGGCCCCACCATCCCCTGAGGGAGAAGCCAGACCCCCAACGCCAATTAGCTGTGTGACTTTGGGCAAGTCACCTAACTTCTCTGTGCCTCAGTTCCCTCATCTGTAAAATGGGGATTAAGACTGTGAGCCCCACGGGGGACAACTTGATCACCTTGTATCCCCCAAGCGCTTAGAACAGTGCTTTGCACATAGTAAGCGCTTAACAAATACCATCATTATTATTATTATTACTTGAGGACAGGCTTTAGCCTGCCAACTAGGCCTCGAAGGCCAGAGTGGAGCCGGTGGAGGGGGAAGGGGTGAGGGGGCGAATGAGCCCAATGTTGGGTAGGGACTGTCTCTATATGTTGCCAATTTGTACTTCCCAAGCGCTTAGTACAGTGCTCTGCACATAGTAAGCGCTCAATAAATATGATTGATTGATTGATGGGGGCTGGGGCCAGTTTTGGGGAGGAGCCCCCTTTCTACATCCCTGCCCACCTTCCCCTGGGGAAACCGGCCCCCGGTTTTGCTGCCTCGTGTGCCCGGATGGCACGTCGAGGGCCCTTCTCCCTGAGCAGAGAGGGATTCCTGGCATTCCCCTGGGGTTGGGGTGCAAGGGGGAGGTCCTGAGGCACGGGCCTCACCCAGGGCGGCGGCTGCTCCGGGGTCAGACGGAGCCGGGGGACCTGGGGAGCCGGCGCCATGGACGCGGCCAGAACCTGGATCTTCCTCCTCAGCCTTGGGGGTACGTCGCCCCGAGGCCGGGACCCTCCTCCTGCCTGCCCCCTGCTTAACACCCCGCATTCTCCCATTCCGCACTTGCCCCTACTCCCCGGTCCTACTCTTCCCCCACCCTTTCATTCATTCAATTGTATTTATTGGGCGCTTACTGTGTGCAGAGCACTGTACTAAGCGCTTGGGAAGTACAAGTGGCAACATAGTCCCTACCCAACAACGGGCTCACAGCTTAGAAGGAGGAAGCAGGCCCTCTCTTCCACGATCCCCTCTGGCCTTGACATCTTTGGACCCGTCCCTTTCCTGCCCCCCGCACGACCCCCGCGGCGTGGCTCAGTGGAAAAGAGCCCGGGCTTTGGAGTCAGAGGTCATGGGTTCAAATCCCGGCTCCGCCAATTGTCAGCTGAGTTTGGGCAAGTCACTTCACTTCTCTATGCCTCAGTTACCTCATCTGTAAAATGGGGATTAAGACTGTGAGCCCCCCGTGGGACAACCTGATCACCTTGTAACCTCCCCGGCGCTTAGAACAGCGCTTTGCACATAGGAAGCGCTTAATAAATGCTATCATTACTATTATTATTAACTCTTCCCCACCCCAGCAGCGGTGGGCGGTCAGAACATCAGCGCCCGCATCGGGGACCAACTGGTGCTCAACTGCAAAGGGGCACCCCGGAAACCCCCCCAGCAGCTGGAGTGGAAACTGGTGAGTGAAGCTGGTCCCCCCACCATGACCCCAGCCCACCCGCCTTCCCCTTCCCTTTGTGGGGCGGCCCCGGCCCCTGCAGCTACCGCTCTGTTCTCCCGCAGAACACGGGCCGGACGGAAGCGTGGAAGGTCCTGGCACCCCAGGGTGGCCCCCTGGACAGTGTGGCCCGCGTCCTGCCCAATGGCTCCCTCTTACTGCCCGCCATCGGGATTCAGGACGAGGGCACCTTCCGGTGCCGGGCCGTCAACCGGGCCGGACGGGAGACTAAATCCAACTACCGCGTCCGGGTCTACCGTGAGCACCCCCTCCCCGTTCTCCTCTCAGGAGATGGGAACCGTCTCCTCCTGTCTCCCCCTCCCCACAACAACTGTGGCTCCCCCCAACATTCCCCCGAGATTAATAATAACGATGGCATTTATTAAGCGCTTACTATGTGCAAAGCACTGTTCCAAGGCCATCAGGTTGTCCCACGGGGGGCTCACAGTCTTCATCCCCATTTCACAGAGGGAGGGAACTGAGGCCCCGAGAAGTGAAGTGACTTGCCCAATTGGCGGAGCTGGATTTGAACCCATGACCTCTGACTCCAAACCCCGGGCTCTCTCCACCGAGCCACGCTGCGTGGCCCGGTGGAAAGAGCCCGGACCTGGGCTCTTATCCCGGCTCCACCACATGCCTGTTGTGACACCTTGGGCCAGTCACTTCTCAGGGCCTCACTTACTTCATCTGTAAAATGGGGATTAAATCCTACTCTCTCCTGGACCGTGAGCCCCATGTGGGACAGGGACCGAGTCCCGCCTGATTAACTTGTATCTACCCCAGTGCTTAGAACCGTGCTTGGCACCTAGTAGGTGCTTAGCAGGTGCCATAATGTTTATTATTACAGCTGCTTTCATTCATCCATTGTCATATTTATTTAGCACTTACTGTGTGCAGAGCACCCTACTAAGCACTTGGAAAGTACAATACAGCAATAAAGACAATTCCTGCTCACAACCCTCCCCATCAGTGGTATTTACTGAGCACTTTCTAGGTGCAGAGCACTGTACTAAGCACTCAGGAGAGGCCAACCCAAGAGTTGGCCGGCGCGATCCCTGCCCTCTAGGAGCTTACAGCCTGTATTCTTCTCCCCCTCTCAGAAATTCCCAGGAAGCCAGAGATCTTAGATCCCGCCTCGGAGCTCACGGCTGGCATCTCCAGCAAGGTCCCAAGCCGGGAGGCGGGAAGGAACCGGGGTGAACTTGGGGGCCGGGATCGAGGGGGGGAATGGGTCACTCGGGGGTGGGGGGTCCCGGGGAAGCCAGGGCCACCGACGGGACAAGTGTCGTCGCAGGTGGGGACGTGCGTGGTGGATGGTGTGTACCCGGCGGGCGCCGTGTGCTGGCACTTGAACGGGAAGATCCTGATGCCCGACGGGAAAGGTGAGGGTGATCCTGGGGTGATGAGGTGAGCCTCCTCCCCGCTCTGCTCCCTCTCCCCCCTCCGACTCTTCTCTCTTTACACCTCTCCCTCAGTCCCCTCTCCTTAAACCCCCTCCCCCAACCCCCTCTCTAATAATAATAATGGCATTTATTAAGCACTTACTATGTGCAGAGCACTGTTCTAAGCGCTGGGGAGGTACAAGGTGATCAGGTTGTCCCACGGCGGGCTCACAGTTGTAATCCCCATTTTACAGATGAGGTAACTGAGGCCCAGAGAAGTGAAGTGACTTGCCCCAAGTCACACAGCTGACAATTGGCGGAGCCGGGATTGGAACCCATGACCTCTGACTCCAAAGCCCGGGCTCTTTCCACTGAGCCACGCTGCTTCCCCTCTCCTTAACCTCTCCCCCAGTCAGACCTTCCATCCCCTCAGACCCATCTGTCCAGCTCCCTCTCCCCACTCAGATCCCTCTCCCCCCATCATGATCATCATCATCAATCGTATTTATTGAGCGCTTACTGTGTGCAGAGCACTGTACTAAGCGCTGAGGTCCCATCACAGACCTCCTGGGGCAGGACAAGGGGACCCTACCATAATGCAGTAAGCAAGCAATCAATGGTATTTACTGAGCGCACCCTAGCAATATACTAGATGCTGGGGTATTCAATTTATTCTGACGGTTTTGACGCCTGTCCACCTGTTTTGTTCTGTCTCCCCACAGGAACGTCGGTTCGGGAGGAGACCAGGCGGGACCCGGAGACGGGCCTGTTCACGGTGGAGTCGACCCTGACGGTTGTCCCAGCCCGGGGAGGCCCCCCGCGCCCCGCCTTCTCCTGCAGCTACGGCCCGGTCCGGGGCCCCGACCGGGCCCTCCACTCGGGGCCGCCCATCCGGCCCAGCGTCTGGGGTGAGGCGGGGAGGTGAGGGGGTGTGGAGGCAGATAAGGGCGGAGGCAGACCCCCCCCGACCTCCGCTCTCTGCGCTCCCCCCCGCCCCCAGAACCCCTGCAGGAGGTGCGGCTGACGGTGCGGCCGGAGGGGGGGAGCGTGGGGGCCGGAGAGGACGTGACCTTGACCTGCGAGGCCCCCGCCCGCCCCCCGCCTCGCCTCCACTGGCTCAAGGACGTGAGTGATGGGGGAGACCGGGCCGGGGGAGGCGGGTCGGACGGGGCCGGGGTGACCCAAGGGAGGGCCACCCCCTTCCTCCCCCGCCCCAGGGCTCTCCACTGGAAGCCCCCCCGGGCCCGGTGCTCCTGCTGACCGCCGTGGGGCCCGAGCAGGCCGGGACCTACACCTGCGTGGCCACGGGCCGGGACCAGAAGCGCAGGGAGAGCAGCGTCGGCCTCAGCGTCCGCCTCACGGGTTGGTGCGGCCCCGGCTCCCCCCGCCCCGCCAATCCCCCCGGCACGCTTCCCCTTAGCCCCACTGGCCCTGCCGCCCCCAGCCCCGACCTCCTCTCTCCCTCCGCTTTCCAGAGACGGCTGACGGAGACGGCCACGCTCAAGGTGAGGGCCGGAGGCCGGGAGACCCAGACCCGGAGGAGAGGACAGGGTGGGGGAGAGGAGAGGGAGCGGAGGGGCATCGTCTGGGGGAGAGAGCACAGGCCTGGGAATCAGAAGGTCACGGATTCTAATCCCAGCTCCACCATCTGTCTGACGTGAGACCTCCGGGCCTCAGTTCTCTCATCTGTAAAATGGAGATTGAGACTGTGAGCCTTACATGGAATAGGGACAGTCCAACCCTGTTTTCTTGTATCCCCCCCCCAGCGCTTAGTACAGTGCCTGGCACAGGGTAAGCGCTTAACAGATACCACGTTATTATTATGAGGAGAGAACGTAGGGGAAAGGAGAGGAAGGGAGAGGAGGGGAAGGGATTGGAGAACAGATAGGAAGGAGAGGAGAGTGGGGGAGAGGAGCAGGACTGTCTCTATATGTTGCCAATTTGTACTTCCCAAGCGCTTAGTACAGTGCTCTGCACATAGTAAGCGCTCAATACGATTGATGATGATGATGCTGCTCCCCCTGCCCCCGTGCCCGGATCCCCTGGTTCCTGTGTTTTGTTCTTCTCGTCCCCAGGTTCGGTGGGCGGCCGGACCCTGGAGACCCTGGCCCTGGTGCTGGGGGTGCTGGGGGCCCTGGGGGCCCTGGCCCTGGTGGCGGGGATCGTCGTGTGGAGGAGGAGGAGGCGCCGCCGCCAGCGGGGCGAGGAGAGGTGAGGGCGGGAGGGAGAGGGGCGATCGCCCGGTCCCCGAGACCGTGGGGGCTGGGAGCCGCTCCCTTACGCGGCCGCTCCCCTTCCTCCAGGAAGCCCCCCGAGAGCCAGGAGGAGGAGGAGAGGGCCGAGCTCAACCAACCAGAGTCCGAGGAGGCCGAGAGCAGCCCGAGCCAGTGAGGCGGGAGACGGGAGGGTGTCTGCCTCTCTCCCCGCCACGGTACACGTGCCGCCCCGCCTCCCTCATGACCGGGCCCGCTGTCACCGCCACCCTCGCGTCAACACACGACACCCCCGGCTCCCTGCCCCCTCTCAGCCGGGGGTCCCGTCCTCCCCCTCGGAGACCTCCGCCCGCCCAATCCAGCCTCCCACCTCTGGAGGCTCCAGTAAACGTCTGACGCGGGTCTGGGTGTGTGTCCGTCTCATCCCTCTCGCTCCCCGTAGCCAGACGGGGCCCGACCCAGCTGTGAGGCCCAGGCCGCTTTGGCGGGGACACGGGGAGGAGGGGACGAGGGTCTCCTGTCCCCTGGGAGCGTGGACAGGGCGGGGGCGGCGATGGGCTGGGAGGGGGAAGGCTCCGGTGGCCTGGGATCCAGAGGCAGGTATGGCTCCCTTTTTGTTGTTTTTTTTTAATTGGATTTCTTACAAATGAGGGGGCGGGGCAGAGGGGTGGGAGGTGGAGCCTGTGATTGCCCCCCCGGGAAAATTAAATTACATCAAGATTGAGAAGAGATTGGGGTGGGGGGCGGGCAGTGAGGGGCTTCGGCCCCAGGCTGAGAGGTGGGGGGGGTGCGAGGCGGGGGTTAAGAGTCTACTCTTCCCCCGCATAGGGCTGCAGGAAGGAAAAGCGGTTTCCTCCAGGTTTGGCCGCTTCCTGGGGTCGCCTTCCACTTGGGACACCGGTCGACCTGGGGGGTCCCGTCCCCGGGGCGGCTGGGGGGTCGGGCGGGGGGTGGGGGGAGGCTCTGGACTGGGGCCTCAGATGCTGAGGAGCCAGAAAAAGAAGAAGATGGCGAGGAGCAGGAAGAGGGAGTCCTGCCAGCCGGAACCCGGGCGCCGGCCTCCCAGCTCTCCGCCTGTGGGGAGAAGCGGGCGGGCGCTGGGTGAGGAAGGGGAGAAGCCACCCGGGGGTGGGGGGTCGGGGATGTGTTTCTGGGGGGCGGGGGGATTTGGCCGGGGGCCGCGTTGGCTCACCTGGGCCACGGTGGAAGGGCTCATGGGTGTTGAAGACGGTAGTGAAGAAGCCGAAGGGGAAGGCGCCGACCCCGAAGGAGAGGTGGAAGCCACCGGCCTCGCCGAAGGTCTGGAAGCCCTGGAGGGGGAAGACAGAGGAGAGGCCGTCGGGGGGTGGGGGGATGGTCCCCGGGGGCCGGGCTCGGGGGGGTCCGTGGAAGGGGAGGGCCACTCACCTCGCGGTTCTCGGGGGGCGGCCTCTGACCTTGGGGTCTGGGTGGGGTTTTCAATCTGTGGGGGAAGCGAGCAGTCAGGGGTATTCACCGGACGCTCACTGTGCGCAGAGAGCACTGTACTGAGCGCTTGGGAGAGTGAGGGTGCGGGGCGGGACGTGAGGGCTGCGATCCGTGCTCCGACGCCGCCGTCTCCCCGCCACCGCCCCTCACCGGGGGTCCTTGGGCTCCTGGCTCCCTCGGCCGTACAGCGGGACCACCTTCTCCCGGCTTATCCTGGCCTTGCACACCGGACACTCCTGCTGCTCCGGCCGCGTCTCCAACCACTGGGGGGAAACGGGGGCGGTCGGTGGGGGCTCCCGGCCCAGGTCCCCGGGGGCCTCTCCCGGCCTCCACCCTGGAGGTCCCCCCCCCCCCGGGCCTCCCCACCCCCCGGGGCCTCACCTGGTGGAGACAGGGCCAGCTTGATGGGGAGGGGGCAAGGGGGTGGGGGAGGAGAGGTCAGAGCTCAAAGTCGCTGGGGAGAGAGAGGAGACAGAGACCCTTCCCCATTCCCACCGCCCCCCACCTATCACTTCTCTCAACTTTCTGCCCCCTTCTCTCAGTTCCTCCCAGGCTCCCCCACTCTCTCCCAGTCCCTCCCACTCTCGCCTATACTCTTTCTGTCCCTCCCACTCTATACTGGTTCTTCCCACTCACTCCCTGTCTCTCCCTGTCCCTTCCACTCTATCCTGGTTCCTCCCAATCTCTCCTAGTCTCTTCCAGTCCCTCCCACTCTCCTAAACCCTCCCACTCTCGCCTAGTCTCTCCCAGTCCCTCCCACTCTCTCAAACCCTCCCACTCTCGCCTAGTCTCTCCCAATCCCTCCCACTCTCTCCTAGTCTCTCCCAGTCCCTCCACTCTATCCTGATCCTCCCACTCTCCCCTAGACTCTTCCAGTCCCTTCCACTCTATCCTGGTTCCTCCCACCCTCGCCTAGACTCTTCCAGTCCCTTCCACTCTATCCTGGTTCCTCCCACTCTCCTAGTCTCTTCCAGTCCCTCCTGTTCTCCCAAACCCTCCCACTCTCGCCTAGTCTCTCCCAGTCCCTCCACTCTATCCTGATCCTCCTACTCTCCCCTAGACTCTTCCAGTCCCTTCCACTCTATCCTAGTTCCTCCTCCCACTCTCTCCTAGTCTCTTCCAGTCCCTCCCACTCTCTCCTAGTCTCTTCCAGTCCCTCCCACTCTCTCCTAGTCTCTCCCTGTCCCTCCCACTCTCTCCTAGTCGCTCCCTGTCCCTCCCACTCTCTCCTAGTCGCTCCCTGTCCCTCCCACTCTCGCCTAGTCTCTTCCGGTCCCTTCCACTCTATCCTGGTTCCTCCCACTCTCTCCTAGTCTCTTCCAGTCCCTCCCGCTCTCCCAAACCCTCCCACTCTCGCTTAGTCTCTCCCAATCCCTCCCACTCTCACCTAGTCTCTCCCAGTTCCCCCACTCTATCCTGATCCTCCCACTCTCCCCTAGACTCTTCCAGTCCCTCCCACTCTCGCCTAGTCTCTCCCTGTCCCTCCCACTCTCGCCTAGTCTCTCCCTGTCCCTACCCCTCTCGCCTAGTTTCTCCCAGTCTCTTCCACTCTATCCTGATCCTCCCACTCTCGCCTAGTTTCTCCCAGTCTCTTCCACTCTTTCCTGGTTCCTCCAACTCTCGCCTAGTCTCTCCCTGTCCCTCCCACTCTCGCCTAGTTTCTCCCAGTCTCTTCCACTCCATCCTGGTTCCTCCCACTCTCGCCTAGTCTCTCCCTGTCCCTACCACTCTCGCCTAGTTTCTCCCAGTCTCTTCCACTCTATCCTGATCCTCCCACTCTCCCCTAGTAGTCTCTTCCAGTCCCTTCCACTCTATCCTGATTCCTCCACTCTCTCCTAGTCTCTCCCAGTCTCTTCCACTCTATCCTGATCCTCCCACTCTCGCCTAGTTTCTCCCAGTCTCTTCCACTCTTTCCTGGTTCCTCCCACTCTCGCCTAGTCTCTCCCTGTCCCTACCACTCTCTCCTGGCTCCTTCCCACTCTCTCCTGGTCTCTCCCGGTCCCTCCCGCCCTCCCCTAGTCCCTTCCCGTCCCGTCCCCCCGGTCACCTCCCCCCATCCCCCGTCCCCATCCCTGTCCCGGCGGCTGACCAGTAGAGGTGCCCGCAGAGGCTGACCACCGCCTCCCGCGCCGTCTCCAGGCAGATGTTGCACTCGAAGGGCGCCCCCGGGCCCGGCCCGCCGCCCCCGCCGCCCCCTCCCTCTTCCTCGCCCCCCTCCGCCGCCGCCGCCGCCGCCTCGGCCGCCATGGTTCGCCCCCTCCCCGCCCCCTGCCCCGGGGCACCGCCCCCTCCTCGTCCCCCATTGGCTGGCCGCTCCCACCGCCCTCCCAGCCCCGCGCTCTCATTGGTCCCCGGCCAGCCGGGAGCCGGAGCTTCGGGCCGAGGATTGGCCGGCAGGAGCGGGGCGCCCCGCCAAACCGCCCCCCTCCTCGTCCCCCATTGGCTGGCCGCTCCCGCCGCCCTCCCAGCCCCGCGCTCTCATTGGACCCCGGTCGGCCGGGAGCCGGAGCTTCGGGCCGCCGATTGGCTGCAGGAGAGAGGCGCCCCCCCCCATGTTCCCCATTGGCTGGCCGCTCCCCACCGCCCTCCCAGCCCCGCGCTCTCATTGGTCCCCGGCCCGCCGGGAGCTGGAGCTTCGGGCCAACGATTGGCCGGCAGGAGCGGGGCGCCCCGCCACGCCCAACCGCCCCCCCTTCTCGTCCCCCATTGGCTGGCCGCGCCCACCGCCCTCCCAGCCCCGCGCTCTCATTGGTCCCCGGTCCGCCGGGAACTGGAGCTACGGGCCAACGATTGGCCGGCGGGAGGGGGGAGCCCCGCCCCGCCAAACCACCCCCCTCCTCGTCCCCCATTGGCTGGCCGCGCCCACCGCCCTCCCAGCCCCGCGCTCTCATTGGTCCCCGGCCCGCCGGGAGCAGGAGCTTCGGGCCGCCGATTGGCCGGCAGGAGCGGGGGCCCAGGCCGATCGTTATTCATTCATTCATTCCTTCAGTCGTATTTATTGAGCGCTTACCGTGTGCCGAGCACGGGACTAAGCAATTGTCATGAGAAGTAGTGTGGCTCAGTGGCGAGAGCCCGGGCTCGGGAGTCAGAGGTCGTGGGTTCTAATCCCACGATTACAAGCAGCCGTTTGGAGAAGCAGCGTGGCTCAGTGGAAGGAGCACGAGCTTGGGAGTCAGAGGTCGTGGGTTCAAATCCACCCCCCGCCACTTGTCGGCTTGTGATTTTAGGCAAGTCACTTCTCGGGGCCTCAGCTACCTCATCTGTAAAATGGGAATTAAAACTGTGAGCCCCCCGTGGGGCCATCCTCATCACCTTGTAACCTCCCCAGCGCTTAGAACGGTGCTTTGCACATAGTAAGCGCTTGACAAATACCATCGTTATTATTTTTATTATTATCCCGGCCCCGCCACTTGTCAGCTGGGTGACTTTGGGCAAGTCACTTCACTTCTCTGGACCTCAATTTCCTCATCTGTAAAATGGGGATCAAGACTGTGAGCCCCAAGTGGGACAACCTAATAACCTTGTATCTACCCCAGCGCTTAGAACAGTGCTTGGCACATAGTAGGCGCTTAATCCATACCAATATTATTATCCCTTCAGAGCCCTACCGAGAGCTCACCTCCTCCAGGAGGCCTTCCCAGGCTGAGCCCCCATCCCCGGCTTACCTCCTTCCCCTCCCCACAGCACCTGCATATATGTATATATGTTTGTACATATTTATTACTCTATTTTACTTGTACATATTTATTCCATATATTCTATTTTGTTAATATGTTTTGTTTTGTTGTCTGTCTCCCCCTTTTAGACTGTGAGCCCGCTGTCGGGTAGGGACCGTCTTCTATATGTTGCCAACTTGTACTTCCCAAGCGCCTAGTACAGTGCTCTGCACACAGTAAGCGCTCAATAAATACGATTGATGATGATGATATGTATATATGTACATATTTATTACTCTATTTTACTTGTACATATTTATTCTATTTATTTTGTTTTGTTAATATGTTTTGTTTTGTTGTCTGTCTCCCCCTTCTAGACTGTGAGCCCACTGTTGGGTAGGGACCGTCTCTATATGTTGCCAATTTGTACTTCCCAAGCGCTTAGTACAGTGCTCTGCACATAGTAAGCGCTCAATAAATACGATTGATGATGATGATGTTGCCAACTTGAACTTCCCAAGCGCTCTCTACATTCATTCATTCATTCATTCAATCGTATTTATTGAGCGCTTAATGTGTGCAGAGCACTGTACTAAGCGCTTGGGAAGTACAAGTTGGGAAGTACAAGTTTATCGCAGGATGCCCCTTGGGGGACAACCTGATCAACTTGTATCCTCCCCAGCACTTAGAACAGTGCTTTGCACATAGTAAGTGCTTAATAAATGCCATTAAGTGGAAAGAGCCTGGGCTTTGGAGTCGGAGGTCATGGGTTCAAATCCCGGCCCCGCCAACTGTCAGCTGGGTGACTTTGGGCAGGGCACTTCAGAGAAGTCACTTCAGAGAAGCAGCGTGGCTCAGTGGAAAGAGCCGAGGCTTTGGAGTCAGAGGTCATGGGTTCGAATCCCACTCCGCCACATGTCTGCTGTGTGACCTTGGGTGAGTCATTTAACTTCTCTGAGCCGCAGTTCCCTCATCTGTAAAATGGGGATTAAGACTATGAGCCTCAAGTGGGACAACTTGATCACCTTGTATCCCCCCCAGCGCTTAGAACAGTGCTCTGCACATAGTAAGCGCTTAACAAATGCCATCATTATTATTATTATTATTATTATTATTATTATTATTACTTCACTTCTCTGGGCCTCAGTTCCCTCATCTGGAAAACGGGGATTAAAAAGTGTGAGCCCCCCGTGGGACAACCTGATCCCCTTGTAACCTCCCCAGCGCTTAGAACAGTGCTTTGCACATAGCAAGCGCTTAACAAATACCATCATCATTATTATTATGATTACGATGGAACGAATGTTGCCGTGAATGAATGTTGAATGAATATATACTTCCCAAGCGCTTAGTCCAGTGCCCTGCACACAGTAAGCGCTCAGTAAATGCAATTGAATGAATGAATGTATCGTCGCCATAGCGACCCACCGACGACGGCCCTAGGCCGGGGCCCGGTTCCATCCGGGTCCCCCGGCCCTGGATTCCCGCTTCTGATTGGCCGGCTCCGGCGGTAAGCGACTCCCTGATTGGCTTGGATTGGGAGCAGGCGAGACCAACGGCGGCGGGGGGGGGACGCACTGGGACCGATACTAATAATGGCATTTATTTAGCGCTTATTTTGTGCAAAGCACTGTTCTAAGCGCTGGGGAGGTTACAAGGTGATCAAGCTCCTTTCACCCTCGGCCTTCGACCATCTAGCCCCGCCCCTCTGTGACGTCACGCGCCCGAGATTAGCCCCACCCCTCCCGCTCCAGGACGGGGTTGGCCCCGCCCCTCGGGTCTGATGACGTCATACGCAGCGTCGTGAGGCTCCGCCCCCTCGATGACGTAGCAGGAAGGCCCCCCCCGGGTCCTCTCTCGGTTGGTTTCCGTCCCTTCCCGCCCCCTTTCATTCATTCATTCATTCATTCATCCAGCCATCCATAATAATAATAATAATAATTATTATTATTATTAATCATGTTTTAATTAATTAATTAATTATAATTAGTTATTAATTAATTAATAATATTGGCCCACCCCATCCCAGACTGAGCCCCTTCCTTCCTCTCCATCCCCCCATCTTACCTCCTTCCCTTCCCCACAGAGCCTGTATATATGTATATATGTTTGTACATATTTTTTTACTCTATTTATTTTATTTGTACATATCTATTCTATTTATTTTATTTTGTTAGTATGTTTGGTTTTGTTCTCTGTCTCCCCCTTTTAGACTGTGAGCCCACTGTTGGGTAGGGACTGTCTCTATATGTTGCCAATTTGTACTTCCCAAGCGCTTAGTACAGTGCTCTGCACATAGTAAGCGCTCAATAAATACGATTGATGATGATGATGATGATTTATTAAGTGCTTTCTATGTGCAAAGCACTGTTCTAAGCGCTGGGGAGGTTACAAGGTGATCAGGTTGTCCCACAGGGTGGGGGGCTCGCAGCCTTAATCCCCATATTACAGATGAGGTAACTGAGGCCCAGAGAAGTGAAGTGACTTGCCCAAAGTCACCCAGCTGACAATTGGCAGAGCCAGGATTTGAACCCGTGACCTCTGACTCCAAAGCCCGGGCTCTTTCCACTGAGCGATGCTGCTACTCCAAGAGGTAACTGAGGCCCAGACAAGTGAAGTGACTCGCCCAAGGTCACAAAGCTGACCCAAATGAGATGAAGATTGTGAGCCCCCCGTGGGACAACCTGATCACCTTTGTAAGCTCCCCAGCGCTTAGAACAGTGCTTTGCACATAGTAAGCGCTTAACAAATGCCATTATTATTATTATTTATAGAAGGGGGAGACGGACAAGATGACCATCAGAGCAGAGCTGGTTTAGCTCCTTCCCTTCCTCCCCCCCACTGTCTAATAATAATAATGATGATGGTATTTGTCAGGTGCTTACTATGTGCCGAGCACTGTTCTGAGCGCCGAGAGAGATACAAGGTCATCAGTTTGTCCCCCGTGGGGCTCACAGTCCTCATCCCCACTTTACAGATGAGGGACCTGAGGCCCAGGGAAGTTAAGGTAGAGAAGCGGCATGGCCCAATGGAAAGAGCACGGGCTTGAGAGTCAGAGGCCATGGGTTCAAATTCCCGCTCTGCCGATTGTCAGCTGTGTGACTTTGGGCAAGTCATTCATTCATTCAATCGTATTTATTGAGCTCTTCCTGTGTGCAGAGAACTGGACTAAGCGCTTGGGAAGTACAAGTTGGCAACATATAGAGACGGTCCCTACCCAACAGCGGGTTCACAGTCTAGAAGGGGGAGACAGAGAACAAAACAAAACATTAACAAAATAAAATAAATAGAAAAAATATGTACAAATAAAATAGAGTAATAAATATGTACAAACATATTCATTCATTCAATCGTATTTATTGAGCGCTTACTGTCACTTCTCTGGGCCTCAGTTACCTCATCTGGAAAATGGGGATGAAGACCGCCAGCCCCACGTGGGACAATCTGGTCACCTCGTATCCTCCCCAGCGCTTAGAACAGTGCTTTGCCCGTAGCCAGCGCTTAACAAATGCCGCCATCGCCATCACCAAGTGATTTGCCCAAAGTCACAAAGCTGACAAGTGGCGGAGCCAGGATTAGAACCCACAACTGACTCCTATGCCCATGCTCTTTCCACTGAGCCGCGCTAAGGGGGGTGGTTGGGGAGGGGAAGGGAGAGCCTTCCTCCTATCCTGCTGGGGATGAGGCCCTTCCCATAGTGAGCGCTTAACAGACACCCTCGTTATTATTATTCCCTTCCCATTCCCATGTCTGGCCCAAACTCCTAAAGCCAAAACATCATCATCATCAATTGTATTTATTGAGCGCTTACTATTTGCAGAGCACTGTACTAAGCACTTGGGAAGTACAAATTGGCAACATATAGAGACAGTCCCTACCCAACAGTGGGCTCCCAGTCTAAAAGGGGGAGACAGAGAACAAAACCAAACATACTAACAAAATAAAACATCACCCTGCTTCCCTCCCACCATTAGATTGGTGAACAGTTAACAACTCTCCGTCCCTCTCTGTGTCTCTGTCTCAGTCTCACTGGCGCCTGGGCGGTTGGAGTCGGGCGGCCAGGCCCGGTGACGTGGTGGACGCCTCTCAGCGACCCATGGCACAAAAGGTGGGTAAAATAACCAACCTCCTTCCCTCCCCATCTCCTCTCCCCTATCCTGGTCCTGCCCGCCGTGGAGGGCTGAAGGCAAGGAACTGGGGGAGCCCGGAGAGAAATGGGCACCTGATGACGGTGGCGCGTGTTAGCTGCTTACTCTGTGCCAAGCACTGAACAGCTCTTAAGCTGTAGAAGCAGCGTGGCTCAGTGGAAAGAGCCCGGGCTTTGGAGTCAGAGGTCACGGGTTCGAATTCCGGCTCCACCACATGTCTGCTGTGTGACCTTGGGCAAGTCACTTCACTTCTCTGAGCCTCAGTTACCTCATCTGTAAAACGGGGATGGTTACCACGAGCCCCACGTGGGACAACCTGATCACCCTGTAACCTCCCCAGCGCTTAGAACAGTGCTGTGCACATAGTAAGCGCTTAATAAATGCCATTATTATTATTATTATTAATGGAAAGAGCCCGGGCCTGGGAGTGAGAGGAACTGGGTTCTCAACCCGGCTCTGCCATTCGTCTGCCGGGTGACTTTGGGCAAGTCGCGTCACTTCTCTGGGCCTCACGTTCCCTCATTTGAATCCAAATCAATCAATCAATCAATCAATCGTATTTATTGAGCACTTACTGTGTGCAGAGCACTGTGCTAAGCGCTTGGGAAGTACAAGTTGGCAACATATAGAGACGGTCCCTACCCAACAGTGGGCTCACAGTCTAAAAGGGGGAGACAGAGAACAAAACCAAACATACTAACAAAATAAAATAAATAGAATAGATATGTACAGGTAAAATAAATAAATAGAGTAATAAATATGTACAAACATATATACATATATACAGGTGCTGTGGGGAAGGGAAGAAGGTATGAGGATTCAATCCCGGTTCTCCCTTGTACTCAAAAGCGTGAGCCCCGTGGGGGACCTGATGATCTCGTATCTACCCCAGCGCTCAGTACAGCGTTGACACATAGTAAGCACTTAACAAATACCATTATTGTTATTATTACACGCTGGAGGAGATACAAGACAATCAGGCCTGGCCGGGCACGGTCGCTACCCCTACATGGAGCTCATGGTCTAAGAAATAAAGATAGAGTCAGAGACAATGATGTAAAGAGACATAGGTGAGGAAGAGACTCAGAAACGGATGGAGGGACAAAGGTAGAAGCAGGATGAGAGATGGACATAAAGGAAAGAAAGAAGAGTTCAGTGGCGTAAGGGAAAGGAGGGGAGAGATGTACTTCCCAAGCGCTCTGCACACAGTAAGTGCTCAGTAAATATGATTGATTGATTGATTGAGAGGAAGGAAAGGGCAATAGAAAGCTCTTGGGGGTAAGGGATCGAGCCCTCACCCCACCTCAACCTCCAGGACCCCCAGGGATAGAGAGAACCAGAAGTCCCCAGTCTCCCTACCAGAGGTGAGGAGGCTGGGTGGGAAGATCGGGTCAATCTGAGAGTGAAATGAGGATTAAAATAAGAATCGTAGAAGGAGGGGTCAGAGGCAGATACGCCCACAGAGATATGGCGTGTCCGCCAGAGACAGAGGAACAAAGAGAGTCAGAAAATGAGAAAGGAGGGAGGAGAGGCAGGAGGACACAGGGAGGGACTGAGACAGAGACACAGAGAGGGAGTTGGTGTTGAGGAATTCAAGGCAGCGCATGTAGACGACTCGTTCAAGAGACAGAGTTGAGGGCTGAGTTAAGATAAGAAAGGATAAATTTAAGGTGAACAAGATTGGCTTGATGTTTAGACAAGGATATTAAGGATATTAATATCCTCAATATGATTCTTGACCTCCTTGTCTCACGTCTCTCCCCCTTTCAGACTGTGAGCCCACTGTTGGGTAAGGACTGTCTCTATATGTTGCCAATTTCTACTTCCCAAGCGCTTAGTACAGTGCTCTGCAGACAGTAAGCGCTCAATAAATACGATTGATGATGATGATGACGGAGAGTTGTTCACTGGTTACCAATCTAGTGGTGGGAGGGAAGCAAGGGAGCTGTGTGACGTTTTTGCTTTAGGGTTTGGACCCCAGACTTTGGAATGGAAAGTGAAGATCCAGAGCAGAGCACCAAAGGGGAAGGAGGGTGGGAGGGACAGGGGCATTGGTGGGGGAGAGTCCCGAGCAAGGCCTTGGGGTGGGAGGAGGCAGAGACGACCCCCGCCTCAGTCCCCATCCCCGTCCCACCACCCCCAGCCCACCTGCCCACTTCTGCCACCTCTCTCAATTTCCTGTTCTCCCCTCCCTTGTCCCGGAGGGAGCTGGAAGGAGAGGAAAAATCAAGAGACGGTTGGGAAAGGAGGGGGGAGAAAGTAGGAATCAGGGGAAGGGTTGAGCTGGGCTCTCCTCAGGATTTGTTGAGGAAGAGTCTGGGGGCAAAGGGCAGGGAGAGGGCAGAGATGATGTGATGATGGCATATATTAAGCGCTTACTACGTGCAAAGCAATCATCATCATCATATTTATTGAGC